>NC_063060.1:24410169-24746836 GCF_018812025.1 Megalobrama amblycephala
GACTGGAGTAATGATGCTGGAAATTCAGCTTTGCCAATTACATTTTAAAATATATTTAATTTTTTTTAAATTGTAATATTTCAGAATATTACTGTTCTACTGTATTCTTGTAGAGCATAAGAGACAAAAACATTCAAATATTTTTACTGACCCCAAGTAGGATCTTTTTAATGAATTATTTCTCAAAACCAGTCTGAATCGGTTTGTTTGAGATTAACAAGTTGTGAGCTGAACAATTCACCATTGATCACCTAAAATGCCTGATGATTTGTTTACAAATTGGATGGATCTAGTTCTCATCTTATAGAGCACCTCAGAGATGACGTGTTTTCGTAGGCAAAACCCCGGAAGCGGGTTAGCATTTTAGGACTGCCGGTTCCATCGCCCTAAAGTCTATGGGTTTTTTTTAATGGGTTTTTGCTAAATCGTCTGAAATAAGGTCTGTGGTTATCAAAGCCTCTAAATATGTTCACGTTTTGATCTATGACATAAAACACACCAGTTATAACCCGCTTGTGATTTTTTTTTTAAACCTTTATTGTGTCTTAAAAACGGTGGTTGCTAACAAGTTGTTAAAAGGGACTACTTCCTTTGGCGGGGACTTTAGACGTCATCATGACAAACAGGACATTTGGACAGCATTTCTCATGAAAAAGTGAATAAGTATTCATAAACAGCGTAGATCATAATCAGCAAACATGTTTTTAAATAAAGTTTGAGGACACACGGTGGTGGTGACGTTGATCCGTGAACATGGTGTGCTGTAGTCCGTTTGTAGCCTACTGTTAGCTTTTTATATCTGACGACTTTATTTAGGCTTCAAAATCTATAAATGTTGTGTTAACTTGTAAAGATTATCTTGATAGACAAAACATGTAAGTGTCATAACCCTTTGTTAAACACAAATTTTTGTGATTTTCCAAAAGTCTATGGGAAAAATGCACAGGCTTTCAATCGAGGGAACCCGTGCGCCGCTAACTTCCGGGTTGGCCTACAAAAACACGTAATCTCTGAGGTACTCTATTGACTCCAAGTGTGGGTATTTGCAGGTTGGAGTAATTGGCGTGATGAAAGGTTGGGGCATGGAGAGAGGTCTTTATCATTGGTTGTGAAATCTGTCAGTCAGGGTGTGGGGTAGGCTTAGGGGTTAGATTCTGTTGTAGCAATTCACCTTTCGGCATGCCCATTACTCCAACCTGCAGCTATCCCTGTCTCCAATGATCTGGTCACAGTGGTTCTCGAGTTAAGTTATTATCAGTGAATAACGGCTTGAAGTTAAATTTGTTTCTCACACCAAAGTATTGAGTGGTTCAGAAGTCTTAGAGTGCAGTGTATTTGTTGTAGATCTCCATTATGATCAGTAGTATCATTTTTGAAGCTTGAAAGCGAGTCCACATTGATTATCATTACAATCAGTTATTGGAAAAGAATAACCAATACATTCCTCAAAGTTTCTCCTTTTGTGTTCTACAGAAAAAAGAAAGTCATAGGTGTTGAATGACATAAGGGTGCGTAAATGTGAACTATTCCTGTCTTCGTTTAATGGCATTGTTGGATTCAAATGTTTAAGGTAGTGAACAAGCTGCAAGCAAGCAGTTTCATCTTCTTGTATTTGTTTTGGGGTAACTCGACTTAATTGCTTCATTTTTAGCCAAGCAGATGAGGAAATGTCAGCTTTTCCCTAGAGGTCTTCTAGACTAGAGGCATGATGGGTGAACGCACAACAAGAGGCTTTTGCACTGAAACCCTCAAGCAGTCCCGTATGCCATCATGCCAAGATCTCCAGGCTATAAATTCTGTTGCTTTGTCTAATATCGACCATGATGCCAGTCCTTAGGGACTGTTGTTTCTACATACAAGTAAACTGGCAGATTGAGAAAATATTGTAAAATAAGCATTAGATCTTGCATATTTGTGGTTGCTGACACCCTACCACCAGTAAATGACTGGATGTCCTCATTGTAGATTTGGTCATCCAGGTCAAACATACACTGTGAATCCCTGTACAGAGTTGCAGAGCTCATTTGCCTTGATGCAATAATAATAATAATAGAAAGTTATATCATTTAATTCCATCCACTTAGAATGAGGTCTTGGAGAAAAAATGTTTTTGCATTTTTTAGTTGCAGATGTTAAAATATTTATGTAAAATGTCACTCCCCTGATGACTGAATTCAGTGTTTGTTTTTCAGTTGTCAGTGAATTTAACTCTCTACATTTAACTTAGCACTGCATTTTGCTTTGTGTTTGTTGATAACAAGCAGTGGCAGCAGTATAGCATGTTGTACTTCATCAAAAAAAAAATTGCAACTGCATTTTGCTTATTCTTGATAATTATACTTTTTTCCCCAAAATTTATTGAGAGACAATAGGGGATATTTCTACTTTAGTACTTATGGAATTAGCAAATGCTCTCATCCAAACCTCTCTAACAGGAAACTTTCTTAGAACTTTGTCTAACATTCTGGCATATACAGTATGTATATACTTTGTATATACAAAGGCCAGATGACTTTGAACAAACATTCTGTTAATATACATATGTGTTAATAGAATGTTTGTTCAAAGTTATTTGGTCTTTAATAATGTTCTCAAAACATTAGCACAAAAACATTATTTATACATTGTTCATGGAATGCTTTTTCTGAAACGTTTTAGTTGAATGTTCGTTTAACAGTCTTTAAATGTTGCTACTTGTTTCATAATGTTCAGAGAACATTCAAAAGTAACATTCCCATAATGTTTGCAAAATGATAAAATGGAATGTTTCCTTAACATTTGCATAACCAAGACATTTAAAAAAAAAAACTGGACATTTTCAGTTCAGAGAACATTCAGAAAATAAAATTTTCATAACTTAACATAGTTTACCTTTAAGACTTAAAGGTAAACTATGTAACTTTATTTTGGTTCAAAATTTACACAATTTTCGCGCGAGTACATCATAAATCCATCTTCCAAACAATGTTTTTGTCTTATCCAGAAACACTATGTACACCTAAAATAAGTTATAACAAAGTAGGGTGACAACCACTGCCGAGTAGCCCTATCTAAAAAAAGAGAAAATTATATACATATACAGGTACATTACAGTCTAAAAGTTTGAGGTCAATAAGTTATATTACAAATATTAGGCAGCACAACCATTCCCTATCGGTCAGTCACGTTCAATGTTATGTCAGAGTGAACTGATGCTATGGGATCTCACTTCGGAGCCCAATCCCCTTCGAGTGGTAACAAATAAACCAATGTGAGATTTGCATGGCAAGCCACTCCCTGTACATACAGGTATATAAGCTTTTTTATTTCAGATCTGTTTGTCAGTGTTCTGCCTTTGAGTCACATGAAGTTGTTCTACGTTGGATATATGGTGCATTCAGCGGTGTGTTTCACCAGTAAAAGAGTAAACCTTGCAAAGATAAGTGCAGCGATCACACCCCTGGGCGCTTCAACTGTTAAAAGAGCAGTTTCGCTAAAGCACAGGTGACATTGTGTCTTTTTAAAGATGGCATTCCACCCGCGTGTTTCTGGATGCGGTCGTTACCTAGTTGGGCTGCAGGATTATGATAAAAATCATAATTGTCGATTATTTCCTTAATTGTAATTGTAATTAATAATTATGATTATCACAATTTACATTGAATGATGTTTTGAATAGCTTTATACCATTGTTTGAAGTAATAATCATGTATTGCTTGGTCTGCTCAAAGTCACGCTGGATTTTCTCCTTAGCGTAAGGTTGAGAGGTCCATCTATCACTCTTTTCCATGTTTGTAGAGTTAGTTCGTCGACTAAATATATAGGCTGTGTTGTCACGGTACTGGAATTTCTAACTTCGATACGATACCTTGAAAAGTACCGATATTCGATACCATTTTTGATACCACAGGGGAAAAAACAATGTATATACTGTCATATAGATATTTTTAATATTATTTCTTTCTTTTTTTAACATTAACAACATAGAGAGTGGCACGTTTATTCGCCTGCTGTCCCTTTAAGATATGACAAACGCACGGACACATTCTTCCTGAACTGTTTTACAAGATGGGCATCGTGACATTGTTTCTGAGTGCATTTGACCATTAATAATCCGTGAAAAAGAGCTTATTTTGGCACTTGTATGTCAAAGGCGGCTTTATTATGTGTCTGCGCTTCATGTGAAGGCGAAATCTGCGGGAATGAATAGAATTATGCGCAATCCTGCGCCGAAATTCAGACCCAGTCACACCAACGCTATTAAACATGAGAGCACGAGACGACTGAATGAGAGGAGGCTCGTACATCTCAACTCGCTGTCAGAGAGGAGAGCAAGAACGCGCAGCTGGTATCGGTGTATCGATACTGCAGAAAGGAGTATTGGTATCGTTTAAGATATTTCAGTATCGATACATATCGAAATATCGATATTTTTGACAACACTAGGCTGTGTGCACGGCTTTTTAAAAATGGCGGGTCATGGTGTTTCCCATCAGCGTACACCTACGTCACTGGTAGCTCCTTTTGTGCTGGGTTAGACCTTTTACACTCTGAAGTAGTCGTGATTCGCCTCTCACAACGTAATATGCTCTCACAACTCTTAAAGCGGAACTCAGTAAGATTTGCGAAGCTCCCCCTACAGGTTCCTTCAGTGAGTCACACTGTCGTAAATACTCCAAGCGCAGCTCTGGACTACAATGACTACAACGCTCACCAGCGCAGTAGTTTTGCAAATACAGTACAAGAAAGAGGAGGTGGGTAATTTGCAAATACAGTACACTCGATGGAGGTGGGTAATTTTCGAAACTGTCTTATAAAGTCATAATATATACATTGTTTTTGAATTACCGTAAAGCATTTTGTCACTCTCGCGTGAACGTGAACATGAGGCGAGATTGCTTCGGGTCGGTGCAGCTCAACTTGCAAGTGCTGTTTTTTGGCGTAGACGTGCTAGAGGGTGTTAGTGCACGACTCAAACACACCACTACAAGTCAATTAACCATCGTAAGGACTTTGTAAGGAAAACTATTTATGAAGGTAAAAAAAGTTACTTAGTTCTGCTTTAAACACGCAGAATAATGTAAGTGGATATTTTTCCTTGTAATCGCACCTTTGAATGAAAACGTGGCATCCGTAATCGCAATTAGAACTTCGATTAATTGTGCAGCCCTATAGACCGCTTAATCGCCTACGTCACTGTGACGTCACCGCTCTAGCTGGAGGCAAAACATAAATAAGAACTAATAGCAGGCGTGCTAAAAATTTGAGGTTTTGACTTTAAAATATCGTTTTGTTGTGTTTGTGTTGTGCTGCCAGAATAGAAGGAACAGGACTTTTGGTTCAAAACTAAAGTTTTACCATATCCCGGCAGACATTCCTCAATCAAAAAGATAATTGTGGTTGAATGCAATACGGCGTACAGACTGGACAGAGACGATCATAAATAATACTCGTGTTTGCAGTGGACACTTCATATCAGGTAAAATAATCGATGCATATGTAATGGTGTGTTGGTTTTATCTAGTACAATTCAGCAAGTTTCTGTTTTATAGGTGAAAAGTCGCCAACTTTCAGCACACTAGTTAGCTTAAATGTTAAACAAACATACAGCGATAGATGTGTGTGCCATCCTTTGAATGGTCTCTTAAAATAATCCACATTGCTAGCCATAATCATAGTTAGCCCAGCGTTAGGTTACATTAGATAATAAGCCTTGACAAAATTCCCCGAACCACCAGAAAGTAATTCATATGTTGTCTAGGAAATGTCCAAAACTTAAGTTAATTTACAAAAATAGCTGTCACGGTCCCACAGAGTCAGTGACTGTACATATTTGGACAGTTCTGAACCTTCTTTTGCATCTATGTTTAATAAATCCCGCCTAAAACATGCTAGCTTAGGCTTGTCAACATTGAGTCCAGCGTCTCTTTTTGCCTCCAGCTAAGCCCCGCCCACCAGAAAACGTTGCAATGTTTGCAAACTTTTTAGGGGTCTATTACCTAGCCCCGTCTAACAGCCATGATCACTGCCTCACGTGTCTTACATGCACCACAGAGAACCACTTCGGTTAATACTCAGGGTGAGCTGAAGATTGTAGTGGGAGCTCTTCCGCCGGGCCAGTCCCCACGGGCCTCCCACTTCTGGCTCCACATTGCAGGCTGTGGAGTTTCCTGATGAGCCTGCTGGTCCTTCTCATGAGGGACCCAGCATCTCATTTGGGACTCAGGGGGAAAACAGCGGTTCCACTGAAATTATTTCAGAGGCTCCTGGGGCATATGTCTTCCGCAGCCGTGGTCATGGTGCTCGGATTGATGCATATGAGACTGCTTCAGCACTGGCTACACAGCGAGTCCCGAGATGGGCATGGTGCCGTGGCACATATCGGGTGACCATCACTTCGATCCGTCGCTGCACTTTCAGCCTGTGGCTGGATCTTGCCTTTCTACGGGTCAGAGTTTCCCTAGAACAAGTGTCCAGGCATGTTGTTGTCACAACAGATGCCTCCAGAATGGGCTGGGGCGCTGTATGCAACGGGCGTGCAGCCTCTGGCTCCTGGACGAGACCTCGACTGCACTGGCATATCAGTTGCCTCAAGTTGCTAGCAGTACCGCTCCCCCTAAACCAGTTTTAGTCGCTGTTGCAGGTCAAGCATGTATTGGTCTGGACAGACAAAACATTGACGGCGATGTATATCAACCATCAGGGTGATCTACATTCATGTCGCAACTCGCCTGCCATCTCCTCCTCTGGAGTCAGTCACTCAACCCAGAGATCTACAAGGCGAGCTTATGCCTTGAAGTGGAGTATGTTCATTGACTGGTGTTCTTCCAGCCATGTGGTGGCTTTCCTCCCTGCAGGAAATGTTGGTCCTTCCTATCTCCCTTTACCTTGAAAGTGTATGTTGCTGTCATTTCCGCACATCACAATGCATTAGACTGTAGATCTGTAGGAAAGCACAACCTGGTCATCAGGTTCCTGAGAGGTGAATCCAGGAGGATTCGAGACCAGATGGTGAACTTGCTGCGTCCCGTTCTCGCCTTGCGCATTTGACCAGAACCCACAGTGGTTGTGGTGCTTTCCATAGGGACCCCATAACATCAGTTCATTTCGATGTAACATCAAATGTGACTTCTCGGTTACTGATGTAACCCTCGTTCCCTGTAGGAGGGAACTGACACAACCCTGTACCACCACTGAATGGCCAGGATCCCATTAGCTAGGGGTGGGAGAAAAAATTGATGCATCGCAATTCTCTTTCCAATGATTCTGGATCGATTCTGAGAATTTCAGAATTGATTCTGAGCTTAGTTTTTATTCAGATGCGTGATAACGCTGCATGTGCTTTAGAAACACCCGAATTCTGCTTGCTTCCAATTAAACACACACATACACCACTCGAACCTTTCACAAAATAATAATTCATAAAGTTCGGAAAGGTTGAAGTGAATTTTCCTTACAAATGCACTACAAAGTCATCATTTATGTCACTTGGAATGTAGTTGACTTATATATTTAAAATTTGAATCTCCGAAGGCTGCTTTCAATTTCAAATGCTGACACTTGCTTTTGTGAAGAGCGCTCGCGCATGTGGCTGTGCGCGACTCCATGTAAGTGGTTTAATGCACTTGCGTCTAAAAATGGTTTTATGATGCAAAATTAATGTAAACACAGCCAGTTATGTCTAAAGGGATTAAACGGACAGGACAAACCACATTACTTCTTATATTTCAAAAGAGATCCGTGCGTGAATGCAGCTTATTAGAGCTCTCGCCATCATAGTAATAATCAAACAGTAAAGATGAGAAAGAAAAATCACTCATAGTTCTTGAATGGAAAATGTTCATACTTGTAATATGTTTCTTTGCTCCTCTTTATTATTTGCTGCTTGCTTGTATGTTTTGAAGTTATACTTAGTTTAAAATAACAAACAATTGTTTTACTTTAGTATTTTTTTCATTTTGTAATTAAAAAGTAGGCTACTTATAATTACTTATGTAAGGATATATAAATGTAAGGATTTTAAGATTTTCAAGTCGGTAAATTAATTAATTAATTAATAAGAAAAAAAGTACATCAAGAATCATTTTGGAATCGGATCGTGCCTCCGAGAATCAAAATTGGATCGGATCGTGAGATGACTAAAGATTCCCACCCCTAATGCTAATTTAGTTTATACACTCGAAGGGGATTGGGCTCCCAAGTGAGATCCCATAATGTCTGTTCATTTCGACTTTAGAAAATGAGTGTTACATCTGTAACCAAGATGTTTTCAACATTTATAGTAATAAAAACAAACTCTTGAGCACCCAATTTAGCATATTAGAATGATTTCTGAAGGATCATGTGACACTGAAGACTATTATTTTATTTAATAAAATATATTAAAATAGAAAACAGTCTTCTTAAAGGGGACATGAACTGCATTGTTTTATAATGATTCCTGAGGTGCACTTGTAATGTTAGTATGCTTCTTACATCAAAAATTGTCATAATTTAGAAATAAAAGGCATTTTTCCTACCCTGATTTTAGCCCTCTTATTTGATTACTCTGTTTTAAGGGGCGTGTCTGCTGTGAGACTTCAGTGTAAACGGCCACTGCTGTGATTGGCTAAAATCTTTGCATATGAAATAGCTAAGTAAACTTGAAAATCGCGTTAGCACGTTTTTACTATTACAGCTCTTAAGGTTAACCAATCATGAAAAGTGTTGATTATAGCATTACATTTAGATCTATGGCATTATATTTAGATCGTGGGATGAAAGGTTGCAGAAATGAACACTGTAGCCGATCATTGTTGAGCGCATGAAAGCATCTCATCATTGCAACTCAATTTCTGCACACTAACAAATGCTTTCATCATAACTAACAGTGCAAAATCGAGAGTTTTGGCTAGAGATGTTCCGATACCCCTTTTCCATTCCCGATACCGATTCCGATACCTGAGCTCAGGGTATCGGCCGATACCGAGTACCGATCCGATACCTGGGTGTGTATCTGTATATATATATATATTTTTTACAGTCTATGGTGGCAACACAGCACAACTTCCTGTGTTTGCATTCTGAGCCGCGAAGAAGAATTGATTTCCGATTTGCTGCGTTAAGCAAAGATAGCGGGCACAACTAGGTATTGTTTAAGAAAATGGTATCGGATCGGTACGTGAGTTTAAATACTCGCCGATACCGATGCCAGAAATTTTTGTGGTATCGGTGGTATTTCCGATACTAGTATCGGAATCGGAACAACCCTAGTTTTGGCACGAGTCCAGAACTCAGTCACTGATAAAGTCCCACTGTTTGATTGACAGCTCCAGCGATTGTAAAGGGAGCATTCTTTGATCGCTTTCAATATATAATTTAATCACAGTTTATATAACAGATTATTTGCATCCTATTAAGAGAAATATTGTGATGTTGACCGTTTAGTCACTGGTTTGATTTACTGACACATAGACAAAGAACGTCTGACTGACTGTACATGAAACATTACATATCAGATCAGGCATTAGAATTAACACAGTTACTTACATGTTGTTTTCATTACTGTTGAGTCCATGTTGTAAAAGTCTGTTTGCAAAGCCTGCACCAAAGCGCAATTAACCCTCTGGAGTCTGAGGCTGATTTGGGGCTTGGAGAATTTTTGACATGCCCTGACATTTGTGCTTTTTTCAGTTGTTCATAAACATATAAATGACAAAAGTGTCATTACACTGTATTCAGCACAAACTAGGCTACAATAATATGTGAGGAACATGTATGTACATGTTTGTATTTTTGAAGGAATAATGTTTATGCGTGGTTATTGAAAAAACAAAAAACTTAAGTCACTGAAATAAGGCCAAAAAAAGTAGATTAAATCTGTGTTCACAAGACTTTTGGGTATTGGAGGTTGTAGACTAGAGTTTTTGCTTCAGAATTATGTAAAAATTATGCTGCCTACTCCTTCATATAAAACAATATATTGATTTAGTTTTTGTAAGACACTTTTTGTCAAGAAACACTGTATGCGTGGAGGCGTGAATCTGCATAAATAATGGGCATTTACACCTGAGAAGACAAAAGAATCACATAATAATGACCTGAAATGACTTGCATATTAATGAGGCCTTTCAGTCAGGTAGGCTGTGAAAAAAACCCTCTGTAATAATGTCTCAGCTCATCATAAACAGCAATACTGTGAAATATTATTACAATTTAAAATAATGGTTTTCTATTATATTCTTTAAAATATAATGTATTTCTGTGATGCAAAGTGTCTGAACAATTATGTTACCTCTATGGCATTTCATATAGGCTTTTAGCTTAAAAGCATGCACATTTGGAGAAATATTGATGGATTCTTATATATTTATGTCAATTTTCTATATTGAGAAGTAATATTTATTGTCATCACTATGAGTGCTGGATACTGTGTTTTTAATTCATACTTGCAGCCGGAGGGCGCTCTCTGTGCACATTTAGTCCACAAATTATTCTAAAGAAGAAGAGGACATTTCAGGAATGGTGTTTTTAATTCATACTTGCAGCCGGAGGGCGCTGTGTACACCTTTAGTCCACAAATTATTCTAAAGAAGAAAAGGAACTAGGAACTAACGGCATGTCTTCTAGAGATCGCTAACCATTGCTTTAACATCCAAATAAACACTTTTCAAGACAATAAATACACGATTGAGACGATGAATGCATGTATTGCCTCTGAATTTGCGTCTGAATAGCGCTGGCTCCGTGGGCGTGGCCGCATTAGCAGATAATGAGCTGAATCAAGCACTTCTGACATGGCTCTCTTTTCATACAGATTACATAAACACAGAATGTTTATTTTCGATTTGACTTGCATGATTTAAAACCTGACATTTCAACGTTTCTTTAGACATAAGTGTCATTTTTTTTGTCATTAGTATTCATAAGTTACAGTTCATTTTCTGAGAACTATCAGATTGGACTTCGTTCAGAGGGAGAGGAGAGATCACGCATCATGTTAGTTTTCTTTATTTTACAAAAAGCACAACATTGTGTTTTTACTCTGAGTGTACACAAATAAAAGAAGACATTCTATAGTTTCAATTGATATATTACTTATGTCTCTATGACAAAAAATAACAGAGTATTTTAAGTCTGTTTTGCTGCAATGTGAAAAAAATCCTGCAAAACGCGCCAGCGCGTTTTCAGACCTCAGGGAGTTAATTTACCAAAGAATCGACAGTGAAATGTACCGAATACAAATAAATAAAGCTCAACTGAGACATTCACATTGTTGAAAAAAAAATAACCATATTCCTTAGGATCCTTTGAAAGGTAATGTTAATTTTAGTCCTCTATCACTCTTCTCTCCTCGTCAACTCATTAACACACCAGTGGGCGGGGCTAACGTTGCAATGGTGAAGTAGGTATGATTTCTTCTGCGGAGGCGGGGTTTCACTTATCTATAGGCACATTCCAGGATCAGTGGTTCGCTGGGCCTGGTGTCAACAAAAGCTTACGAGCTTACGAGAAGTACGATGGCCCTTGTATATCAAAAGCTCAAGGAAAAGTTGATTTCTCAATTCATGACCCCTATAAAATGTATAAATGTAAAATATTTAACCATATTATTGTAATGCCATTGTTATTGTTATTGTTATTGTTAACCATTAACTGCATAAATAAGCCTTGGTGAGCATAAAATCTTAACGACCCCAGACTTTTGAACAGTAATATAGATATAGATTTCATCAAGACTTCTAGAGTGACTGATGTATATCTGATGATAAAAATTATTTTTAACAGGACTGAAAAAGCGTACCCGAAAGGCCTTCGGGATACGGAAGAAAGAAAAGGACAGTGACTCCACGTGAGTAAGAACAGTCTATGATCATAAGCTTAACACAGATACAGGATATTCTGATTTGCTCACTGGTGTATGTGTAGAGCCGCCCACCTTGGCACTGCCTTGTTTATTGTGATTCAGGTTTCTATAATGATTATGTATTGCTAAGACTTGGCTCAGTGTAATTTTGGTAAATGTGTATTAATAGCAGTGCCAGTCTTTTAGTAATGGTATAAAATTTGCTCCACTTATTTTGGCAAAGAATTGCTAATTTAGACAGGAAACGACCATTTAATTAACATGTACAATAGACCAATCAAGTGTTTGTTGTGTTTTTATTCTGTTTAGCGAAGTGTTTTTCTCAACCTTTTTGACTCCAGGGCCCCCATTATCCACAACAGTTTCCGAAGTTCCCATGACTTTTTCGGTTTTACAAGATTTACTGGATAAGGATTAAGGATATAAGGATTGAAAATGTATATGTTTTTCTAAACAATTGCTTTCATCTCTTTCAGTGGATCACCAGACAAAGAAAAATCTGTGAGTACAGCATAATCCATCCATCCAGTCTATAAACTTACTTTAGGTAGTGTTGTGAATTATTATTTCATTGTGATCATTCTTACAATGTCTCATCCTATATATTTTATTCCCAGAAAAAAGCCAATGGTGCACCTAATGGTTTTTACGGTGAGATCGACTGGGATCGATATGTAAGTAAACCTCTCTGAATGCTAATTTTTCATACTGTCTTTATAGTTCCTGAGAATGTAAAGCCTCGTGTGTTTGTCTGTACCATAACAGAACTCTCCTGATGTGGATGATGAAGGGTACAGCGTTAAACCTGGAGAACAAGGGGGAAATATCCTTTCTGTCTTCACATGCATTGTCATTTCTCATCTTTTCTGGCCTTTAATTTGTATAAAAAGTAAAGAGTAAAAAAAACTATGAAATTCCTTAACAAGACTCACCAGCTCCAAAAGTCAAGACATACTTCTCCTCCAGTGAGTCAGAGGGAGAGGGAGAGGAGGAGCATGGGAAGAAATTTAAGATCAAGATCAAGCCATTGACGGCAAACAGTGGAAACTGCACAGTATCTACTATGGATGAGCTGAAGGCCTCAGTGGGGACGCTGGCCATCTCTCCTTCCCCTCTGGTTAATCTCCAAATTTTACTTTACACTGCTGATGTCCCATAATAATATTCACATTCAAATATTGAGATGATTTTCTCTGTTCTTTTGTTTGTTTCCACATGCAGAGAAAGAGTCCGGTAAGCAAGTGTTTTTACACTTCTGTCACATCTATGGTTTTTCCTTAGTTGTAGGCTTAAAGGGTTAGTTCACCCAAAAATGAAAATTCTGTCATTAATTACCCTCATGTCATGTCGTTCCACACCCGTGAGACCTCCGTTCATCTTTGGAACAAAAATTAAAATATTTTTGATAGAATCCGATGGCTCAGTGAGGCCTGCATTGCCAGCAAGATAATTCTTTCAGATGCCCAGAAAGCTACTAAAGACATACTTAAAGGTGCCCTAGAACTTTTTTTTTAAAAGATGTAATATAAGTCTAAGGTGTCCCCTGAATGTGTCTGTGAATTTTCAGCTCAAAATACCCCATAGATTTTTTTTAATTCATTTTTTTAACTGCCTATTTTGGGGCATAATTAGAAATGAGCCGATTCAGGGTGTGTGGCCCTTTAAATCTTGTGCTCCACGCCCCAAGAGCTCGCGCTTGCCTTAAACAACATAAAAAAAGTTCACACAGCTAATATAACCCTCAAAATGGATCTTTACAAAGGGTTCGTCATGCAGCATGTCTAATCGTGTAAGTACAGTGTTTATTTTGATGTTTACATTGATTCTGAATGAGTTTGAGGCTGTTGCTCCGTGGCTAACAGGCTAATGCTACACTGTTGGAGAGATTTATAAAGAATGAAGTTGTGTTTATGCATTATACAGACTGCAAGTGTTTAAAAATGAAAATAGCGGCGGCTCTCTTGTCTCCGTGAATACAGTAAGAAACGATGGTAACTTTAACCACATTTAACAGTACATTAGCAACATGCTAACGAAACATTTAGAAAGACAATTTAGAAATATCACTAAAAATATCATGTTATCATGAATCATGTCAGTTATTATTGCTCCATCTGCCATTTTTTGCTATTGTCCTTGCTTGCTTACCTAGTCTGATGATTCAGCTCTGCACAGATCCAGATGTCTTGCCCTTGTCTAATGCCTTTTATAATGTTGGGAACATGGGCTGGCATATGCAAATATTGGGGGCGTACACCCCGACTGTTACGTAACAGTCGGTGTTATGTTGAGATTCGCCTGTTCTTCGGAGGTCTTTTAAACAAATGAGATTTATATAAGAAGGAGGAAACAATGGAGTTTGAGACTCACTGTATGTCTTTTCCATGTACTGAACTCTTGTTATTTAACTATGCCGAGGTAAATTCAATTTTTGAATCTAGGGCACCTTTAAAACAGTTCATGTGACTACAGTGGTTCAACCTTAATGTTACAAAGGGACGAGAATACTTTTTGAGCTCCAAAAAAACTAAATAATGACTTTATTCAACAATATCTAGCGATGGGCTTTTTCAAAACACTGCTTCATGAAGCTTCGAAGCTTTACGAATCTTTTGTTTCAAATCAGTGGTTCAGAGCGTGTATCAAACACGTGATTTCAGTAAACGAGGCTTTGTTACATCCTGTGTTTCGATTGTTCACTACTGGGGGGCGCTCCAAACCACTGATTCGAAACAAAAGATTCGTAAAGCTTTGAAGGACAGCATGAGGGTGAGTAATTAATAACAGAGTTTTAATTTTTGGGTGAAGTAACCCTTTAAGACTTGCTCAAAATCGTGGAGTAAGAGCCATGTTTGGATATTTGATATAGCAGATTTTTTGTTGTTGTTGTTGTTGTGTCTGTCCTTAATAGGAATTTGTTTATGCATACTCGTATCCACTAATTTTTTACTTTTTTCAATATTTTTGCCATCATCTAATACTCACTTAAAGTTAATCTTTGAAAACACTAATAATTTAATAACACTATTAAATGTAATCTTAAGCAAAACTCAAAAAGAACATCCATTTTTCATACACACACACACACACTGATGTCCACACTGATATTGACTGATTATTGGCCATAACATGAAAATATGGTTATTTTAACAGTACCATTCAGAATTTAATATTGCTGCATCCCTAAAACTGTATTTAAATAAATAATAAGTGATATGCTTCAATCATAAATTCTTTTTTTTAATTGAAATTAAGTCATTTGAATTGGCGGCTTTATTTACATTTATGAATTATGCAGATGCTTTTATACAAAGCAACTTACAATACATTGCATTCAAGTTATATAAATCCATAAACTTGCTGCTGCTATAATGTTGTACTCTTTTGAGTTACAAAAACACATTTATAATGCATTTATGCTTCATGTATAATGCAGAAGTGTGCTTCTACCTCTCAGTTTTTATTTATTTTTTAATATCACATACAATTAATAGCCCAAGTTTGCCAGTCTAGACAGTAAACACAACTAAACACAATTACTAGAGAACATGTTGTTTCATGTGTTGTTGGTTTGGTCTGTGTGCATTGGGTGAGGAAAGATCCATCACACGTTTTTCCCTTCTAAATGTTGTTTTTGTTAATAGTACTGATCTGTCACTCGCTCTCTGACCAGGTCTGTTCTTTCTCCTTTTTTGCTGATCTCAGAGACGAAGTCCAGTAAGTATGGTTCTTGTAAATGTAATATATATCTATTACAAAAATGTACTGTGTATGATACATACACAAATCTAATGTTGCTATTGCATGCACAGTAGAAGCTGTGATACACTGAACTTTTCATTGTGTTGATGCTTCATGGTGTACTGCTGTACTGACAGCTCGATACCCTCATGGATCAATATTAGTGAATCATTCAATTCTTCATTAGTTTTGATAAATGTATTGAGAGTATTGTTTGTCACCTGGACATTGTTTTCTATCTGTTATCTCTCATGATTTGACAGTATATTCAGTGCAGTGGTAGATATTTTGTTACAAGTATTGGCTAAAAATATGTGGTCACAGGTATGCATATTTTCACTTTTGACCGTAGCCTATCTGCTTAAAATTGATCAAAAGTGACAGTAGCGACTTTTTTAATGTTACAAAAGATTTTTATTTGAAAAAAATGCTGCTCATTTGAATTGCTGCTCACTTTCTATTCATCAAAGAATCCTGAAAACAAATGTACCATATTTTCCTCAAAAATATTAAGCAACTGTTTTGTTTTCAACATTGATAATAATAAGAAATGGTTCTTGAGCAGCAGATTGGCATATCAGAATGATTTCTGAAGGATCGTATGACACTGAAGACTGGAGTAATGATGCTGAAAATTCAGCTTTACCATCACAGGAATAAATTACACTTTAAAATATATTAAAATAGAAAACAGTTATTTTAAATTGTAATAATATTTCACATTATTGCTGTTTTTACACTATTTTTAATATAAAAAAAATGAAGCCTTGGTGAACATTAAAGACTTTTTTTTTTTAAATCTTACCAAACCAAATTTTTGGAACGGTAGTTTATGAAACCTTCACAGGCATGTAGGAGTTTCATTTTTGTTTCGTGTTTTAGAGTAATGCATGTGTGAATATCAAAGCAAAAGAGTTTCTATTCCATCATGTCAGTTAATATAAATATTGTTTGTTGTTAATATAAATAGTGTTAATAGAAATGTCTTTGTTATTGCCATTATCCTCTTCTGTGACCTTTGTTACAGTGCCCGATGAAACGAAACCTGTCAAGTGAGTGTTAATTTGGAAATATCGACATGACGTGTATTGTCATATCACTCCAGTTTGTAGATCATAGTAGTCATTTTTAAATAGTTGTCGTCTTTGCATATTCCAGGTGAGGAGATTGCCAGACCAAGACGGTCTACTCCAACACCCACGACAACCCCAGGGCCTGGTTCAGACCCGCCTAGGTTAGTGTGCCATCACAAAGCCTTATGGAACTTTGTGGTTTTGCTCACTATTGAATTATTCATTGTCAATTGAGTAACAAGATAAATTTCACTGCCCGAATACTTTTGGTATGTTTTGACCTTTTTGTTTTTTTTCTGTCTCACATAAAAAGAGAAAACACAACAGCGTTCTTCGGCCCACCGTTTGAGACCAATTTTGAAGCACACAACTCAGAAGGTAAAGCTTTCCTTTATGGAAAATCTCACCTGCACATAAGCAACTTCTTTCTTACTTGACTGCTTAGACTCACAACTTGATCCACCCACAAATTGAGTTTTAGAAAAAACGTAACTGATATTTAATTTAAAAAATGTTCTTCCGTGTCTTGCTTTGCTTCGGCTAATGAAATATTGTGTTGGTTAAGGATTGTATTGATGGGTGTTTTTTTCATTAATGTTAATGACAGTGTTCCTGGTTGAGCCGGAGCTCTGGTGTCAGGCCGCTTCTCTCTCCACCCGTGTTCTGAGCAGATCTCTGCCCACTGCAGGTACTGCACCACATTTATCATCTCACTGTTCTCCTGCACGTCATGGATATGCATGTCAAATGTCCAAAATGTTTTTGATAGCCTTCAAAATTGTCACAATGAAGGCATCAATAAACACATAACAGTGACACTAAAGTAGTTCCTAATGAAAGGGACTGAATGTTACAAAGCATTACATTTCACAGCAGACCTCAGAGTGCAACTGGATCTACAAATTAGCCAGAAAAATATCATGTATTAGCACCATGACATGATTAATATTTGAACAGGTCACACAAAAAGCCAAGAATCCACTTTATTTAACAGTTATTTTGAACTTTAATGACATCCCATTCTTAATTCGTAGGGTTTAATATGGAGTTGGCTTTGCAGCTATAACAGCCTCAACTCTTCTGGGAAGGCTTTCCACAAGGTTTATGAGTGTGTTCATGGGAATTTTTGACCATTCTTCTAGAAGCACATTTATGAGGTCAGGCAGTAATGTTGGTGAGAAGGCCTGGCTCACAGTCTCCGCTCTAATTCATACCAAAGGTGTTGATGGGGTTGAGGTCAGGACTCTGTGCAGGCCAGTCAAGTTCCTCCACACCAGACTCGCTCATCCATGTCTTTATGGTCCTTGCTTTGTGCACTGGTGCGCAGTCATGTTGGAACAGGAAGGGGCCATCCCCAAACTGTTCCCACAAAGTTGGGAGCATGAAATTGTCCAAAATGTCTTGGTATGCTGAAGCATTAAGAGTTCCTTTCACTGGAACTAAGGGGGCCAAGCCCAACCTGAAAAACAACCCCACACCATAATCCCCCCTCCACTAAACTTTACACTTTGCACAATGCAGTCAGGCAAGTACCGTTCTCCTGGCAACCACCAAACCCAGACTCGTCCATCGGATTGCCAGACAGAGAAGCATGATTCTTCACTCCAGAGAACACGTCTCCACTGCTCTAGAGTCCAGTGGCGGTGTGCTTTACACCACTGCATCCGACGCTTTGCATTGCACTTGGAGATATAAGGCTTGGATGCAGCTGCTCGGCCATGGAAACCCATTCCATAAAGCTCTCTACGCACTGTTCTTGAGCTAATCAAAAGGCCACATGAAGTTTGGAGGTCTGTAGTTATTGACTCTGCAGAAAGTTGGCAACTTCTGCGCACTGTGCGCCTCAGCACATGCTGACCCCGCTCTGTGATTTTAAGTGGCCTACTACTTTGTGGCTGAGTTCCTGTTGTTCCCAATTGCTTCCACTTTGTTATGATACCACTAACAGTTGACCGTGGAATATTAGGAATGAGGAAATTTCATGAATGGACTTGCAGGTGGAAACCTGGTACTATGCTTGAATTCACTGAGATCCTGAGAGCGACCCATTCTTTCACAAATGCTTGTAGAAGCAGTCTGCATGTCTAGATGCTTGATTTTATACACCTGTGGCCATGGAAGTGATTGGAACACCTGAATTCAATGATTTGGAGGGGTGTCCCAATAATTTTGGCAATATAGTGCCACTGCATATCAGTCAAATTATAAAATTTATATGAAAGCATATAATGTTTATTTTGCATTTTCTGTTTTTTGGCCAATGAATCATTCAAAATGTGATTTCAGGGAAGCAGAGAGAGTTAACCATAACTGTACAAAAGCGTACAAAAAGAACTAACACAGTGTCTACAGCGAATGTGGGAGGCACAGCATGACCAGGGACAATAGAGCCCATTATAATTAGTGATGCTGTCTACACTGGATGTGCCACAACGCAACTCCATATATATATCCATATGGCTTTAAAATTGCCAGTTTTTTTAACAGAAAACCGCAGAGAGACTTCAAAGCTTCTCTTTTGCTGATTAGTGCTTCTCAATATAAGTATAGGAAGATGACTGGTGAATGTTGCGTTCCCAAAAGCATGTTAAAGTGACCCAAAGTAAGTGACTCAGTGACACAAGTAAGATCAGCCCCGTTTTGTAATATTTCACACGATGAGTTCAAGTGACAAAGTAGCTGTTTGCATGTTGATTGTTCCATTGTTTTACATATTCTTTACAAAATTGTTTGCTGTAAACTATTTATGCATTGCAGTATTCAGTAAGGTAGTACTTCTTCTTTCTGAACATGCCCTGTCATCTGTCTTTTCAGTTCCACCTCCACTTCCTCCAAAGAACATTCCTGTCACCCCACCTGGACGCAGCTCTAGCTCTGTAGATTCTTCCGGTACGTACTGACAGTTCCAATTTAGCATCCAAAAACATGTAATTTCATTCTTTTCAAAGAACTGAGTTTCTGTTCAGGATCATCTTTCTCCAGAATACTTGTTCCTAGCTTTATGTTTGTGGTAGAGGTGTGTGATATTGACAAAAAATGAGATCTTGATATAATTTGACAGTATTTTGCTGAGTGTGTTTTTGTGCTGGTACCTTGACTGTCATGGACAGCTGACTCCTGCAGAACTGCCACAGAAGCTGTATCTAAAACAGCATTTAGATATATTTACACTGCAGTCACATTTTCATAAATAATGCTATGCGATTAATGGTTTAAAAATAATTAAATATGAAACTAAAACCACCAGTACGTGTCGGCAAGTCACTGGCTGTTGTCGAAATTGCATACTCTCTTGAGTAGGTACTTATTTTGAATTAGCACTACCGTTCACAATCGTTAAAAAAGCATGTTCTATACAGTATAAATGTAATCTGGATGTACTACATTCATTGTTATTGTTATGTGACCTACCAGTGTCAGTTGCGTCACTTCACTGCCATTCACAAATTCTCTCCTGTGGCCTCATGGGATAGTATAGCCCATTGTGTGTTGCTCAGAGATGCACAACAGTTTCATTGCAGCTTTGTTTGGAACAATTTTTATAGATGAAATACAGCAAAAACAGAGAATGCTGACAATATTGTGTCTAAAATGTAACTCACAATATTATTTTCTTGTTTATCGAACTGTTGTATAAAAAGTTATATAAGACAAAAGCTCATGCACGGTCATTTTTGCCCCCGTATATTGAATTTTGGGGACATTCTAACTCTATTATCTACTAGGCAACATCACGAAAGTGTGTTTCACATCAATGAAAGTGTGCACTCTGAAGGCGTGTTTTTGCAGTGAGTGACATACTCGATAATGTCAGCTTCAACATTGTTGAAACAACAATTACATATACAAATTGCACACCCCTAGTTTGTGGTGGTGAAAGATGGAAGAGTATTTGACAGTTCATTGTTGTTCTGTCCGAGCAGGTTATTATAGTGTGGTTCCTAGTGTCAGAGGAGATGGATCATCTTCGGCCTATCAGGATGCCCCATTATCTGCCCCGGCTGCAGGGGCGTCTATGCCTGACTTGGATAGTGTTTTTGGGCCTGTAGAGACGCCCAGGTCTGGATCAGATGTGGTGCAGTGCAGTTGGGTGAGCTTCAGTGAGGGCTCTCCCGCCAGACCTCCTCCACCAGACGAACCCGCCCCGTCCCCACCTCTGTCCTCTTCCCCTGCGGACTCGCCCCCGACCTCGCCTCTCAACCTGCCACCTCCCGCCTCACCCCCTCCGCCCCTCCACTCCATTCCGCCTCCAGATTCACCTCCGCCACCACCGCCCTCAGACTCTCCTCTGAGTCCCCTGGACCTTCCCTGCTGCTTTCAGCTCCCAGAGTCTGAGCCCGCCCAAGAGTCCCCCGTCACCCCTGCCAGCCCGGGACTGCCCTTCCTGCCAGCGGACCACCCTCCACATGGAGCCATACCTTCCCCTCTCACCTTGAGAGACGACAGCAGAAGAACCCCTGACCTGGCGAGCATGAGGGACGAGTTTACTGTGTTTGGCACATCACCCAAAGACATTGCAACAGGAAGCTTCAGAGGAACCCCACCTCCACTGCCCCCTCCTACTTACAGGAGTGTGGTGGGCTCCCCGGGGCCCGGCAGTGGTGAGTTAGCAGCTGTTACTGAAAGGAATACTCCATCAAAAAATGAAAATAGTCTGATCATTTACTCATACTCATTACATACTATTCCAGTCGCACTGTATATGACTTTCTTTCTTCAGATGAATGCAAATAATCCATACCCGTGAATACATATAATGCAAGTGTAAAAAGTTATCCAAAAGTCATCTCTTCAAAAACCTCAAAAATGAACATGACAGTAATCCATACAACCTCAGCTGATGAATCAATATCTTCTGAAGTGAAATGATAGGCTTGTGTAAGAAAAATACTTAAACTTTTTAAACTATAAACCATTGCTTCTGGCCATTGGTTATATTAAATACACATGCATGAATTCATGCTTGACGTAAACATCAGAATGTTGTAAAATGGTATAAGCTTGTTGGGAAACTAGCGCAAAAAGTGGTGGTCCTCTGTGCTTCTGCATCACTTCTCGTGTGAGCTTCAGAATGCACTTATGTAGCACTTCAGAAACGCTCTCACGAACTCACATATGACTGGAAGCGATGGTTTTTAACAGTAATACAAAACATTTAAAATATAATTTTTCTCACCTATTGTTTTGCTTTAGAAGACATTAATTTGTCTTAAAGGGTTAGTTCACCCAAAAATGAAAATTCTGTCATTAATGACTCACCCTCATGCCGTTCCACACCCGTAAGACCTTCGTTCATCTTCAGAACACAAATTAAGATATTTTTGTTGAAATCCGATGGCTCAGTGAGGCCTCCATAGGGAGCAATGACATTTCCTCTGTCAAGATCCATAAAGGTACTAAAAACATATTTAAATCAGTTCATGTGAGTATAGTGGTTCAATATTAATATTATAAAGCGACGAGAATATTTTTGGAGCTCCAAAAAAACTAAATAACGACTTATTTAGTGATGGCCGATTTCAAAACACTGCTTCAGGAAGCTTCGGAGCATAAATGAATCTGCTGTTCGGAGCGCCAAAGTCACGTGATTTCAACCGTTGGCAGTTTGACACGCGATCTGAATCATGATTCGACACACTGATTCATTTATGATCCGAAGCTTCCTGAAGCAGTGTTTTGAAATCGGTCATCACTAAATAAGTCATTATTTTGTTTTTTTGGTGTATTATTAAAAATATTCTTGTCGCTTTATAATATTAATATTGAACCACTGTACTCACATGAACCGATTTAAATATGTTTTTAGTACCTTTATGGATCTTGAGAGAGGAAGTGTCATTGCTCCCAATGAAGGCCTCACTGAGCCATCGGATTTCAACTAAAATATCTTAATTTGTGTTCTGAAGATTAACGAAGGTCTTACGGGTGTGGAACGACATGAGGGTGAGTAATAAATGACAGAATTTTCATTTTTGGGTGAACTAACCCTTTAAGGATCAGCATCAACTTTGGAGGTCCCATACACTTGCATTATACAGACTTGCAGAGATGGATTATTTTTAATACATTAAAAGTCTTTGTTTGTGTTCATCTGAAGAAAAAAGTCATATTTGGGATGGCAGGAGGTTGAGTAAATGATGACGGATTTTTTTATTTTGGGTAGAGTATCCTTTTAAGACTGAAGCAAGCATAATGACATAAAAGAAAAAAAGAAAAGACTCATAAATGTTCATTTCTAGACCAGTGGAGTTTCATAATGCTAAAGCTTACATCCATGGCGCTAACTGATCTTATCTTGTTTTGTTTTGTTTTTTCAGCCAATTTAATGGTTTAAGTTCAGTAGCTTTTGAACAAAATAAATGTTTTTGCATAAGTTTTTAAACTAATAAGCTCTCTTATTGGCTAGCACACCTACATTTCATTAATTCCTTTGTCCAAAATATTTAACATCATACTTCACTGTACTGAGCACATGACATGCTGAAGAAAAACTATTGTGGCCACAGATTAAGAATATGGTCCTATGATTTATTAATTCATGGCCACGTTTTATTAATTAATTCCCATTTTGGTTAAATCATGGCCACATTATACTAATTATTTCCCTCATTTTAGTTAAATTGTGCCCATGTTTTTCTAATTTATCCCTTCATTTTAATTTAGTTATCATAGCCATGATTTTTTCCTGTTACGTCATGTGCAGGGCTCCCTACTGCTGTAATGGGACCCATAATGGCAATATCATATTTTATCAAGGGAAATAGATTGATTATTAACTTTATTTAAAAGAGTTCATTACAGTTTTCAACTTCTCAGAGAAATACTGCTGTATTATTAATATTTTAAACTCATTCAGTATTATTAACAATCCACAAAACTAAATGAGAACCAGTCCAATTATTATTATTGTTATTATTAATATTATAAAATAATAAAACTCAACAAATGAAAGAAGTCAACAGGAACCTTGATTGAACCATTATTATTATCTTAGCAGTTGCATTAATAATAATTCTTCTGTAATGGTAATCTGATTTGATGTTTTTAGGGCCGTCCTCTCCCGCACGTGCTGGCACTCCACTGTCTGCTGGCAGCCCCATCCCGCCTCTACCACCAAGACCATCTTCACGACCGAAACTACCACCTGGAAAACCAAACTTAGCAGATCTGGTATGACTCTCTCCACTGCTGTGGAACATTTGAAAAATGTCACCTCAAAAGGAGATGCCTAAGACGAGAAGATGCCTCAACCTTGTTGGTTCCAGTGTGAAAGACATTAGCTCACAGTAATCCCAGTAAATTACCATAAAATTAGCAGAATTACTTTAAAATTACCAGAACGGCATTCTGCTTTTTTTACCATTAAGAGACCATTTACACATTAGCACCAAAATACCGGTAAAGTGACATCTATGATGTTATTAATCTGAAATGATCTTTAAACGCATGAAGAGAAGCTCTTTAGTTTCTCTCTCTGTTCAGTTTGACAAAACATTTTCACTTCTGAGTGACAGGCACAAGTGGATGATCACACAGAATGCATTTTTGCTCTTAAAAACACAACACGTGCATAATAGTATCCAACTGCAGAGCCGCAGCACTGATGAATGAAAAAGAAGGCAGGGTCTTGAGCACGACACTCTGAAAAAGCTGTGACTCAGTGGAATGGCCAAAATGTCCATTTAGCACATAATTACATAGAAAAACTATTAAAAAGCAGTGGAGCTTACTGTAAACAGCAGGGAGTAATCGCTTCATCTTCATAAGACCATTATGATTGGCCGTTCGAACCACACACATGCCCATACCTGTAATCTTTATTCTTTGTTCAGACACAGCATCATAGCACCTGTAATTTACTGGTAATGTAAACTTCTCATACTGGTAAATTGCCAGAACCGATTTACCAGTATTTTTGAAAAGGTCCTGTTCACACATGATCTCTTAAAGGTGCCCTCGAATGAAAAATTTAATTTATCTTGGCATAGTCAAATAACAAGAGTTCAGTACATGGAAATGACATACAGTGAGTCTCAAACTCCATTGTTTCCTCATTTGTTTAAAAGACCTCCGAAGAACAGGCGAATCTCAACATAACACCGACTGTTACGTAACAGTCGGGGTGTACGCCCCCAATATTTGCATATGCCAGCCCATGTTCCCAACATTATGAAAGGCATTAGACAAGGGCAGCCAGTATTAACGTCTGGATCTGTGCAGAGCTGAATCATCAGACTAGGTAAGCAAGCAAGAACAATAGCAAAAAATGGCAGATGGAGCAATAATAACTGACATGATCCATGATATCATGATATTTTTAGTGATATTTGTAAATTGTCTTTCTAAATGTTTCGTTAGCATGTTGCTAATGTACTGTTAAATGTGGTTAAAGTTACCATCGTTTCTTACTGTATTCACGGAGACAAGAGCCGTCGCTATTTTCATTTTTAAACACTTGCAGTCTGTATAATTCATAAACACAACTTTATTCTTTATAAATCTCTCCAACAGTGTAGCATTAGCCGTTAGCCACGGAGCACAGCCTCAAATTCATTCAGAATCAAATGTAAACAATATACAGTATACAATACTCACATAATCCGACGCATGCATGCCGCATGCATGATGAACACTTTGTAAAGATCCATTTGAGGGTTATATTAGCTGTGTAAACTTTGTTTATGCACTGTTCAAGGCAAGCGCGAGCTCTGTGGGCGTGGAGCACGAGAATTAAAGGGCCAGTAGCCCTGAAACGGCTTATTTATAATGATGCCCCAAAATATGCAGTTAAAAAAATTAATTAAAAAAAAATCTATGGGGTATTTTGAGCTGAACCTTCAAAGATACATTCAGGGGACACCTTAGACTTATATTACATCTTTTTAAAAAAAGTTCTAGGGCACCTTTAATGGTAATTTACCAGTAAATAATTCATGTGTAAAAGAGGCTAATATTTTAACATATTTCTGATACTTCTGTGATAATGACGAAGTTGCTCATATAGTAGTTACAAGTGGCAATTTAGTAAAATAAATAAATAAAATAATTATAAACAACTAAAATAATTGATTAAATTCAAATAACTAAATGTTCTTCATGGTTTGCACTTTTTATTACCATTGAATTTACATGACTTTTCTAGTTTGTGATTACAGTGTTTAATTATTATTATTATTATTATTACAAATAACAATTTCTACCCGATAAAATATTATGGAGCTTGCCCAAAATTATAAATATATACATTTATATATAAATATTAATTATATTTATTTATAAAAATGACTTTAGGGTCTAGAAATCACACACTTAATTCTTAAATAAAAATGTCAGTTTTAAGGACACAAACTAAAAATAAAATAAGAAATATAATTTCAGCTTACGTCTTGATTTGTAGCTGTTTTAGCTTAATCAAAATCTTGTTTTGTATTATTTTAAATATTTTTAAGTCATCTTGCAAACCATCCTTGGAAGTGTTCTGAGGCCGCCTGTTTGAGAACCACTGGCCTTCACTAATTCTGAAGATCCAAACATTAAACTCCTGTATTTATGGGTCCAAAAAACTGCTCCAAAAAACAACAGCAATAGTTGAAATTGTTCGTTAAGGGAGTGTGAACTAGGTGTCAGATTAGTAATGCCTGGTTCAAGCTGTTATTTTTGTTTCTCCTCAGGCCCGTCCCTTCAGCCCCCCAATCCACTCCTGGAGTCCTCCACCCTTTGCTCCTCTAGCCAGAGCTGAGAGCACCTCCTCCATCTCCTCCGTTACGTCTTTGAGTGCAGCCTCCACACCTACACTGGGCCGAGAACTGAACCTCTCTGTGTCAGGTGGGCCACAACAGAGCTGTCCCAAGTCAGTTATCGCTGATTATACTGTGTGAAGATACTAACAAGGCATAATGCCTTCTTCAGTTCAGTAAGTTGTGTGACCATTAGATAAAATTCCATCTACTTCTGTATTTCAGCATGTTCCAGAGGTCCGAGTCCTCTCACAATGGGACCCCAAGACACTCTACCAGTGGCAGCCGCCTTCACAGAGACCATCAGCGCCTACTTTAAAGGAGCAGATCCCACCAAGTAAGCCTGCAGGGCATATTTTACAGTCAACGTTCGAATTAAAGGTCCCGTTCTTCGTGATCCCATGTTTCAAACTTTAGTTAGTGTGTAATGTTGTTGTTAGAGTATAAATAAAATCTGTAAAATTTTAAAGCTCAAAGTTCAATGCCAAGCGAGATATTTTATTTAACAGAAGTCGCCTACATCGAACGGCCAGTTTGGACTACATCCCTCTACTTCCTTCTTTAATGACGTCACTAAAACAGTTTTTTGACTAACCTCCGCCCACAGGAATACACAAGAGTTGCGTTTGTAGAGTGTGTTTGTCGCCATGTCGTCGAAACGCTGTTATTTTCATCCCGCAGTCCAATCACCGGGTCTGATTCCGGCTCAAATTGATAGGGTAAAATTAAAGACATGTTTACAATAACACTGAGCGCGTGCATCTCCACGTTATGGTAAGAGGCGTGACCTTTCCGGGCAAGGTTCGCTAAGCTGCTGTCGAATCACAACACAGGAACCGCTGGCACAATCAGAACTCGTTACGTATTTCTGAAGGAGGGACTTCATAGAACAAGGAAGTCATCAGCCCGTTTTTATGACAGTAGAAATAGCGGTATACAGATAAGTAAATTATGTGGAAAATACTGTGTTTTTTTACACGCGAAACATGAACACATGTTATATTGCACACTATAAACACAATCAAAGCTTCAAAAAACGGGACCTTTAAGTTCATGTTTAGTTGAAATGAGTTGAATTGAATGTTTTTCTCTCGTGTCTTACTATGTGTTGTAGGTGTTTGGTGAAGATCACCGGTGAGATGGTGCTGTCTTTCCCAGCAGGGATCACCAGACACTTCTCCACTCAGCCTAGTCCACCAGTGCTGACCTTCACCATCAGCCAGTACAGTCAGCTGGAGCAGGTCCTTCCCAACCCACAGCTTCTGTGCTGGTAATACAACATCTGCAGTAGGGAATGAATCGTTCATTTGGACTGGGCTTTGTAATGATTCAATCAACCCGTTTTAGAAATAGTTAACTTTGTTTGAGAGAAAAACTGAGGTGGGAGATGTTGGAATTAGGGTTGTCTCAATATTAAAATTATGACTGTAATAATAATAAACCAATATTTATTTTCATATTATGGTCAGTATTACAAATTCCAGATTTTTTTCTCTAAATGTATTAAAAATAAAACACTAAAAACTAAATACTACAACCAAATTTAGGCATCATGACATTATAATGTACAGTATGAAAAATTTAACAATTTTATCGGCTAATAACTGATAAGATATTATTTTCATCCCTAGTTGGAACCGTAAACAATGCAACATAGCTTTTGAATAAATAGTTACAGTATAAAATATAACTTTTATGTAATATATAAAAGTGTTATTATTGTTAACTAAAACATGAATATTTGATGGAAAAACTTCCAGTCATACCAGCTCAGAGATCCACTCTATCAACTTGACTGTAGTTAACACTGCACAATGGCAAGTGGAAATACTGGTTTAATTCAGCCATATATGTTTGAACCAGAAACTGATTTAGATAAAGAGCGAATTAAACAGGCTCGTCTACCAGTCTATGTATCAGAATGGTAATGCGTTTTATGTATTGCTCTCTACGTCGGACACATAACAGTAACTGATTTGATTAGCCTTTGTCTTGACTACATTATCAGACAGCTAATAATGTGTTGCTAATGTTACACAAACCATTTTCTCATTCACCATCTCAGAGTCAGACAGCTGCCTTCTAAAAATCAGCATCCTTACAAACTCTTTGAACAACTTAGAATGTCAGTGGAGAAAGGCATATAGTTCATCATAACATCGTAATATACATATACTCAATTCACCCGCTATATTGCTAAATGTACCAGGTTTTTCATATCAACAGAAAAATGTACTGGAATAACCTGGCTTCTTTTGAGACCCGCATAGTTAATGATATGCTAAAGTCCGTCTCTCATGTTGATGGGATCGGTTACAACATGTTTGTGACATAAAGAACTGTGGCGGTTTCAAACCGCATTTTTGAGACTGTCTTTGGTAAACTGCAGTTTTAAGGAGAAAATACTGAAAATAAAATAAATAACACTGCTAAATAATCACCAGTTACTTAAAGGCAGGGTAGGTGATTTGCTTCAAAAACATTTTTTGCTATGCTGGTTGAAAATCTTTTCATATCCTGAGAGCAATCACTAAGTTAAAGGGTTAGTTCACCCAAAAATAAAAAAAATTATGTCATTAATTACTCACCCTCATGTCGTTCCACACCTGTAAGACCTTCGTTCATCTTCGGAACACAAATTAAGATATTTTTGATAAAATCTGATGGTTCAGTGAGGCCTGCATCGGCAGCAATAAAGGCTCCAGTATACTTCAAACGAAGTTCTGTTTCGACTGTAAACAACCATCTGACGCCACCCACACTGCTGAGAGCGACGGTTATATGAATATGTAAATATGTGACGTACACTTTCTTCTCAGTAACAAAATGAACACAACAAAAATGAGAAAACAGCAAGCATTTATTATAGAAAGCATAAGAAAAGCATCTGATCATAACAACATGGGTATGTTAGCTCGACCTCAGCAAATTAGCACTCACGTCACATCTTCATATAGCACTTTATTCAATGGATTGCTTAAAATCAAGCAGCTTTACAGTATCAAACATGAAAAACAGTGTTAGTGCCTCATTTTATCACAAGCACAACTTCATTTTGTACTATGAAGCGGCTATCCAGACCAGTGTGTTCATGTTTTCACCCGCAGAGCTCTTACCTCATTATACTCTACAGATCAAATGAGTGAAAGACGCGTCCCACGCTAGTGAAGGCGGAGCCTCAGCTCACACCTCCTATTACGTTATCGTCACTGACCAATGGTAGTACGAAGGTTTTGCAGCTGGAACGAACTTTTCCTGAAAGTTCGCTTTGGCAAGCCGTTTCGAACTTCCAAAAAGAACACAAAACGAACTTCGTTTTGGCCTGATTTTGTTCGAAATGACGTCACATCAGTTCGTTCTTCGATTTCGTTTGAAGTATCCCGGGGCCTTATCACTCCCTTTTTCAATGCCCAGAAAGCTACTAAAAACATTTAAAACAGTTCATGTGACTACAGTGGTTCAACTTTAGTATTATAAAGTGACAAGAATACTTTTGTGCACCAAAAATAAAATAGTGAATGTAATATTTTGTGCAGTAAGTGTAAATATTGTGTGTAATTGAATTCATTTCAATTCAGCACATTTCAGTACATTTTATTTGCTATCATTAAAGTGCAGTGTCATTATATAACAGCCTTTGACTACGCTGCTTTCTAGATATCTGCTTTGGTTAAAGAAATAAAAAAATTTTTTTTAAAAAAAGCATTTTTGGTCACTAATCGTGACTAACATTTTAAAGCCCTTTTGAGATGCCATTATTTGAACTTTAAATATTTTCATCCTTCAGTGACACCACACCACCTACAGGTGAATTGAAGGAGTTCTGGGTAAATATGCCAAACTTGTTGAGTCACCTGAAGAAAGTGGCTGAGCAGAGGCCACAGGCCACATATTACAACGTGGACATGCTGAAGTACCAGGTGGGATTTTGTATATAAACATGATCTGTTAGTAAATACATCATTTAGAGGGGTCATGACATGGATTTTTTTATTATTCTAATATATTTTTTGAGGTTCACCTATAATGTTAATAAAGTTTTTTTTCACACACAAAAAAAACTAAATACATATAAATGTGGACAAAAGATTATTTTCAACCCTCATTCTTACCTTCTATCTGAAATGATCCATTTTTAAGGGGGCGGCTCCTTTAAGGCTTGTTAGTTAACGGCCACTGTTATGATTGGCTAACATTATCCATATAAAACCATCATTTACAGACAAACATTATGAAATCGTTTGCTTACAGTTTGCGATGTAGCTGCTCTCAGAACCAGTAGAGTTGGCTGCTTCATCTGTGAACAAAAATTTCTTTGCAAACTCTCCATTACATTGTGCCTTGTTTACAAAACAGTCTGCAGTCAAATTTTCTAAACAAACATATAATCCATCCACTTGTCCCTGACTCTGAAATCCTTCTGAAGTCTCTACAGAAATGAGCTGTTTAAACAGTCATATACAAGTGTGTGGTGTTATAAATCCCTCAATATCCAAACAAGCTATTTTTGGAGATTGATTAAATAAATGCTTTGTTTATAATGAGGAGGATGTTTCAAACTATGAAACTTACAGGATGTTTTAATGGTAAAAAGATCTCTTATATGTCAAAAAGATCAAGCCAAATTTGATTTCTCATGTCATGACCCCTTTAAATGAATCTGATCATCTTCTCTGATGTTTCTGTAATAGTGTGTGATATTTGAGATTTGTCCTTACAGGTGTCCACTCAAGGGATCCAGTCCACGCCGCTGAACCTTGCGGTGAGCTGGCGTGGTGATGCCAGCAGCACAGACCTCAGGATAGACTATAAATACAACACAGAGGCCATGCCCACACCCACACCACTCACCAACATCCACTTCATGGCAGCTGTGGATGGCGGCGTGACTAAACTGCAGGCCATGCTCCCACCTGCCACCTGGTAAGGAACTATCAAGAAAATCACATTGCAAATTAACAGCAGTGTGGTCATTTATAGTAATGTTTGCTCATTCCTTGCTTTTTAAGGAACCCAGAGACGCAGAAAATTGCGTGGAAGATCCCAGAGCTCTCACAGAAGTCTGAAAATGGAGGTAAATGCCCTTTAGATATTAACTGATTGGAAGGGAAGCCCTCTAACAGATTTGCCAGAATGTTTCGCTCATGTTGGCAACTGTACAATGTGCAGAATGTCCTAATAGTAGTAAATTGAATTACTCAAGGAAAGGATTCACAAAGCCCAACTAGCAGCTTCTGATTACGCTAGCGATCATATATGATTATATAGCAGCTTTAAAAAAAAAAAAAACTGAAGAATAGGGAAAATGAGCTTGTACAAATATCCAATAGCAGCTGATATATATCATAAACAATGCAACATTTGACACAATCTATATAAGGTATTCAAAAGAATAGCTACTGTATAACAACTACTGTTGTTTACGGAAGAGGATTAGGGCCAAGCAATAATATAAAAAATAAAACCATCTCGAGATTAAAGTTGTTAAATTTCGAGAAAAAACTCGTTAAATTTCGAGAAAAAAGTCAAGATAAAATGTTGAGAATAAAGTCATTAAATTATGAGAAAAAAAGTCGTTAAATTACGAGAACAAAGTCGTTAAATTACGAATTTGTTCTCATAATTCAACTAAATTTTTCTCGTAATTTAATGACTTTATTCTCAACATTTTATTTCGACTTTTTTTCTCGAAATTTAACGAGTTTCTTCTCGAAATTTAACAACTTAAATCTCGAGATGGTCATCTATATCAAGATGGATTTTTTTATTATTGCTTGGCCCTAATCCTCTTCCGTAGTTGTTATTCTTAACTAAAACTATTAATTTTTTTTTCTGCTAATTGAAATAAAGCTGAATTAAAAATAAAATATAAATATTAAAATAAATATTAAAACTTAAATTAAAAAACTTAAAGGAAATTAATTGCCTTGGTTTTCTTCTGAAATGATTCAAATTAAAACTGAAATAAAAATAAATTAAAGCTATATAGAAATATTTAAAATTTTAAATATTTTTTAAATTATTTTTTAAATATTTAAAAATTAAAAAAAATAAAAATGACAAAAGCACAAAAAGTGCTAAAATTTAAAGGAAAGCTGAAAATAGAAAACTTAAAATTAAACATATCAATAAATAGTAAAAAAAAGAAAAGAAAAAAGTAATGCTTAATAATACTAAAATACAGTGACACTATTGTATAAACAGCAGTAAATTAATACTATTTCACTGCACATAAAATGCAATTCAAGATACATGATTTTATGGCAGCTCTCAATCGAAATAAAAAACAAAAATGTTGAATATAAACGGCATTAACCGCAGCTACATGATACTCAGATCATTGCTGAAAGGCTGTCCGAGTTGCTTTTCTTTCTTCAAGCTGAGCATATGAAACATCTCTGTTCATTGCAGAGGCATAAATGCTGATGAGTGAAAGCTAAAGCAAAACTGAAAATGGAAATTATCTTTTTACTGTTTTTCTTTCGAGTTAATCAATGTATTTCTAGACAAACCCTTATGATATTTGAAACCAAATTTCAAAAGGGCTTTCTTGCATAATGCTTATAGGATTAAAAAAAATTAAGAATTCTGTCATCATTTACTCACCCTTATGTTGTTCTAAACCTGTATGACTTTGTTTCTTCTGTGGGACAGAATAAGATATTTTTATAAATGTCATGGAGTCCAATCTTCTTCTGTGTTCTGCAAAAGGTGAAAATCTGAAATTTGTAAGGTGAAAATATTGCTTTGTGTATTTATTCATAATCATGAACCTGTTAAAGGTGCTAAAGAGGATCCAATCTTTTCGTCGACTGAGAAACCAAAGACTGTTACTGAGTTTTTTAAATGAGCGTATGCGTAAGAATTTCGAGGGAACGCCTCCCAAAACTCGTGCACGAGTATTGGAACACGAGTGTTTACCACCGGCATTCGCTGTGTTGTGTTAGTGGATTCATTATGTCGAACTCACCACAGGTAACTCATAATATGCAGTTGTTATTCCTGTCTCCTGACAAAAACATTGCATGCGGCGCCTGTGGAGTGTGGAAAGTTACTGGAGAGTGCAGCCGCGCTCGTCTCTCACAAGGAACGTCATGGCAGTGATTGACAAGCCAGAGGGCCAATTGTTTACGCGATTGGCTGATGTTTTTAAGGCCCTACCTCGTGCACAGATGATGTATATTAATATTATTCCTTTCAGTGCACCTAATAAATAGTCTTTTATCAGTTAGTAAAGACAGTTTCAAGTAATATTGCAAAAATGTATAAAACAAAACATCCTCTTTAGCACCTTTAATAATTGTATTTTGAATTGCACATCATATTATATTACCTTTGTAAGCCTTTGTTTCTTAGCCAACTAGCTTAGCATAGAATTAACAGGTCAAGAAAAGCTTTAACTATGTAACACTGTTAATGATCAGGCATTTTTGACGAAGGAATTCTGTGAGGGTACAGGAAGTTTCATGGCACATGAATTGCAGTGGTATAGGTATAGAGTGCTACGGGAATGAGTCCTAAAACCTGGAAACAAGTTAGCATTTTTTCAGTGGGTTTTTTGGTGTGTGTTTAAGACAAGCTTTTTGAATAGGGTTTGTGGTTAACACAAGCTCATGATATTTTCATGTTTTATTCTAAAACCTAAAATACATCAGTAATAAAAAAAAAAGAGATCAGAAAATCAGAAAGCTTTTACTTGTCTTGAAAAAGACGGTTGCTTACAAATGGGACTACAGAGGATGTCTATAGGACATTAAACGTTATCACACCAAACAGGAAAACTCGTCTACTCACTAGTCTGCTTTCACAGCCTGGGTGTGTTTATACGCTTATTGCGCTCTTACAAACTATTCTAACTCAAACTTTCCAACTTGCAGATTATAAATAAAAACTGAAAGAACTGTAAGAAACTTAAAGGGATAGTTCACCCAAAAATGAAAATGGTTCCAGGGTGATGCTGACTTCCGGGTTGGTCTACAATAATCCAGTACGCCATCCCTGCAGCAGTCTGTATGGTGTGCTGTAATGTTCAAATGGATTAAGAAATATAATCTACTGAAATTAGTTGCTTGGCAACAAACAACGAATCATAAACTCAGTGCTTGCCTAGGCACTTTTTACAGTTATAGAAACTTCATTGCACCGTCTGAGGGAAACGGTTAAATGATGAGTTAACTGGAATGTTGAAGAGATGATATTTGTTTTTTAAAAAGACCAGCGCACACGTATGCTGCATCATTTCCACAAATCCAGTTAATAAGTGTGCTGTAGTCATTGTTATTAACATCATAAATTTGCAAATACGAGTGTTAACAAATGTACAGTGTGAATAAACATTCTGGTAGAATATATATATATATATATATATATCTGTAATGTTGTTCTGTCATTTTGTGTCTGTGTGCCAGGGGTTGGCGCTCTCCTGGCTCGCTTCCAGTTAGCCGAGGGTCCCAGTAGACCATCGCAGCTGGCAGTGCAGTTCACCAGTGAGGGCAGCACTCTGTCTGGCTGTGATTTTCAACTTGTAGGTTCAGGCTACAGACTATCCTTGGTTAAAAAAAGGTTTTCTGCAGGTACGTCTTTTAAGAAATATCCTTGTTCACTTGCAAAGAAGCAAAAAGGGCTTTTCACACTGCTCGTAACCCTGGATTATCATTGTTCTTAACCCCAGGTAAAGGGGTAATTATGGGTATTTAGATGCAGGATTAACACCGCTTTTACACGGGTTATTTATGGTTTTCGCGTTGTCTGGCAATCACCAGACCAAGCTCAATTTAAAATTGAACATTGGTCTGAAGAGTCTGTATGTATTTTCTACTGCACAAGAGGCGTGATCAACGAGCATTATTCACGCAATTGGATAGTCCTTCAACCGATCAGATCAACGATCCGGGTGACGTACTTTGCAGAGCGACGCGAAAACTCCAGACAGGTTTAGTTTGTATTGGTTTGTAGCATTGATCAGCGGTTTGCAGAAGCAGCAATGGCATTGAGCGATTTTTGCAGGTTGTGCAAAAAGAAAACATGAAAGTGAGTGGCATTTACACCCACTCGAGCGATTTGTTTGCTAAACTAAAGAAGTCATTCAGCATCGTCGAGAGGTTAAAAGGAATTGGACTGACGGTCGTGCTTGCCGTCGCTTCTCTATCGTCATCGTGTTATACCCGCCAATAGCGAGCAAGGTGGATAAAGCCAGTCTGTGATTGGTTCCCGCAAAAGTGTAACAGACGCAGTAGAAATTAATGTATGGGTTTCCAGACTGAATTGCTGGGCGAAATCAAATCGCCGGCAGATCAGGCTGGGTTTACCCAGTCTAGTTTTTGCGGGGAAAAAAATTGATAGTATGTGTGGGGGAAAAAAATTGATAGTACAATTGGCAAAGTATAATAAGGGCAAAGTATAAATTAGAGCTTTTACATAAACAAGTCACGTGCTGCGCTTGTTTAATCAATGACGCTGAAACCACAAATATTCAATTAAGGCCATTAACCCAGGATTTAGGAATGTAGTTTGAAATGGCAGTTTATAAATACCAAGGACTAATTGTTAACCCTTGGTAAATTTATGAGCAGTGTGAAACGTGAAGCAAGAAAACCCAGGATTCCGTTTGCCCTGGGTTTAGAATGACCCAGGGTTAACTAGATAAAGCGTGAGTTTATTTTTATACAGAGTCTGATTTACAAATTTGCTGTTTTTGTATTCCACAGGTAAATATCTGGCAGACAACTGACCTGGCCGCAGCGACAACCTACTGGATGGGCTGTGAGTGGGACGTTAGGATGCTCTTTTGGCACTACAAAGACTTTCAAAAATGTTTTTATCAAAATTCCAGAAGTACAACACTCAAAATCTCACTTATAATGTCTGGTGTAGAATATCATCAGTGCGTTCTGTGGGTGTGTGTATGTGAATATTAGCAAATATTTTGTGTGTATATGATAAAACTTCAGGACAAATGCAATACGTGGACTTTTTCCGCTGGGTTCTTGCAGAAGGCAGTTTCCTTTTTCACTTATTGCACATTCTCTCTTTGACCCAAACCAAACACTCCTAGTGACATTACAATGTAATGATACCAGGGTTCACATTTAGGAACACACATGTCAGCAGTGTTTGGTTTTCTTTTAGTTATTTTGACAGATTCTAAACGATTTGATTTAACTAACATGAAGTCTCAATTCCCAAACAATGCTACAGATAACGCTTTACAATGAGATTCAGTTTGTTAACATTAGTTGATGTATTAAGCCCGAGACACAACTAGGCGATAATCGGCCATCGAGCAATGAAGCGATTCCGCATGTTGAAGCAGCATCAGTGCCGTCGATGTGAGAGAACTCTGATTGGCTGTTCAGCTTAGTGAACGAGAATAAAAGCAAAAGTGATGAACGTGAGCAAAGAAGTTGAGACGGTACAGGCAGAAGGCTGTTAGATCATCTTACCCATGCATTCCAATGCGCTAAAATTTTCATAATAACATGAGCCGACTTGAATGAAGAAAGGGATCAGCGTGATTGATCTTCAAAATGGTAAGCAAGCGCTGCTTTGTTTACAATTTGAACATTATATCTGCAGTCCTGTTTTCGGTTTCCCTTTTTGAATGATGAAAATAGACTATTGACACCTGCTGATACAGACAGTTATTTCCTTACACGCAGGCGCAGAATGCACGTGCTAGTTAACAGTCGCTAGTAGTCCTTTTGGTGTGTTCAAGTGCAGCTGTTTGTCTGTGAGGCGACAACACAGTCGGCTTTCGTTGCCACTATTTCTTTGACATCGGCTTGGTGTGTCCCGGGCTTTAGGTATATCATGAACTAACAACAATATTGTTACAGCCTTTTTTAATCTAGGTTAATGGTAATTTCTGTATATACGCTACCATTCAAAAGAAGTAATAAATAAGATTTATTTTTTTAAAGAAATTAATACTTTTATTCAGCAAGGATGCATTAAATTATAGAAGAGGATTAGGGCCAAGCAATAATAAAAAAATAAAACCATCTCGAGATTAAAGTTGTTAAATTTCGAGAAAAAAGTCAAAATAAAATGTTGAGAATAAACTCATTAAAGTACGAGAAAAAACTGTTGAGAATGTTGAGAATAAAGTCATTAAATTATGAGAAAAAAGTTGTTAGATTATGAGAACAAATTTGTTAAATTATGAGAAAAAAAGTCGTTAAATTTCAAGGAAAAAAAGTCGAGATAAAATGTTGAGAATAAACTCATTAATGTACGAGAAAAAAGTCGTTAAATTACGAGAACAAATTTGTTAAATTATGAATTTGTTCTCATAATTTAACAACTTTTTTCTCGTAATTTAATGACTTTATTCTCAACATTTTATCTCGACTTTTTTCTCGAAATTTAACAACTTTAATCTCGAGATGGTTTTATTTTTTTATTATTGCTTGGCCCTAATCCTCTTCCGTATTAAATTGACCAAAAATGACAGTAAAGACATTTATGTTGTGATTTCTATTTCAAATAAATGCTGTTCTTTTGAACTGTCTATTCATCAAATAATCCTAAAAAAATGATCATGGTTTCCACAAAAATATTAAGCAACACACAAAACTGTTTTCAATTGATGATAATAATAATAATAATAATAATAATAATAATAATAATAATAATAAATGTTTCTTAAGCAGCAAATCAGCATATTTGAATGATTTCTGAAGGATTATGTGACACTGAAGACTGGAGTAATGATGCTGAAAATTCAGCTTTGACATCACAGGAATAAATTACATTTTAAAATATATTCAAATAGAAAAGATTTCTTTTAAATTGTAACAAAATTTCACAATATTACAGTTTTTACTATATTTTTGATCAAATAAATGTAGCCTTGATGAGCATAAGAGACTTCTTTCAAAACCATTAAAAAATCTTACTGACCCCAAACATTGTGAGCAGAAAAAATAACATTAATGTATTATGAACAAATATGAATTAACTATAAAAGTAAATTTATGAATTAACATATTAATCATACCTAGATTAATAATGGTGTAAAAAATTTTGTTCATTATTAGTTCATGGTGCCTAAACCATCAACTAATGTTAGTGAAATAACCCTTAATGTAAAATGATGAGAAATACAGAGACATGCTTCCACACAAAATATTCTGTTCCGGATCATTTTAAAATGCCTCTTACGTCAGTGTTAATGTTGATTTGATGTTATTGGTGAAGGCATGTTGGGATGCATCGCTGACTAGTTGGCCTTTAGCCCTTTTGTTAAATGAAGTGCTTAAACATGGATATGACTATGACATTCATAATTAATGCAAAAAGTGATGCCTACTTTTTTTTTTTTTTTAAATCATTTATTTATTTAGACATTTTAGGAAAATTAAACTCCATTTGCGTCAGGGATGCAGAATTCCTTAAGGTGAAATGCATTTAAGGAATTGGTCAAATATAACCTATTTTCCTTTTGGTTTTCCACAATGTGGATTTTATTTTCCCAAAACATTGTACTGTAGCAATATTTAAAGATAATGTGTAAAAATGTAAGATAGAAATTGTTAAACATGTATCCAAATGGATATGATTTCTATGTCTCGTCATAGAACAGATTTCATGTCAGTTTATTGTTAGTATTTACAGTTCATGGTGGCACTTTATTTTTATTTATTAATGTTTAAAATTCATGTAATTTATTTTATGCCTAGTTCTGTGGTTTGTAATGGATTCCAAACAATCGCTAGACTGTTTTATTGTTCAAAAAAGGGAAAGAAACAGCATTTTATTGGACTAGTACAGAAGAACATTTATCACATCCTTTCATTTATCGCTTCCTTTACTGTATTGTGTTGTCAGCTCACATATTTTGGTAAGTAAGGAAATGCTCATCTTTTTCTATGTTTTTTGTTTGCTGAGACTTTGTCACAAGGCTCATAAAATGTGGATCATTGCCTTTAAAACTGTGAGATTTTCCATCCAAGTGTGTAGAAACTTTCACTAGAAAAGCCTCAAATATCTCTAGTCATAGAGATATAGTTTGGGAATATACATGATGTTCCTGGATAACCTTCAGTTATGTGCTTTGGCTAATCTGGTTTTAGTTAAGTGATACATTATTTCTGCCGTTAATTAAGTTTACTTTATTTCAGTGGTTTGGAGGCCTTACCTGACCTTAAAAACGGAGGGATTGATAGACAGCTGCTGCTTGCGGATGGTTCATTCTAGTTAAAACATGATCCATCTCTCATTTTATAAAATATGTATTTATTACTTTTTATCCCACTGATGTTGTGGTATTGTGTTTGTCAGCTAACTTGCATCTTGTTCATTCATTGTTCAGAAAATGGAATATGCAAACATTTCATGCATAGAATAAACTCTCCCCAGATTTTAAGAGAATATAGAGACTGAAAATGCTAAATATATCAAAAGTGAAAATAATGTAATGTCTTGGAAATAAAATCAAGAAATTCATGTTTAACATTCTATGCTTCTTGGTAGTCATTGTCATTAACACAATATATGCAAATACACTTCAACTAAACCTCTTGCAAGAACTTTGTATTTCTTGTTGCAGGGATAAAATTACCAGTGTATATATTCTTAGATTTTAGAAGTATATGAGTTTAATAGAAATACATAAACTATTGTTTAGTTTTGTTTCCTTTGAATTCATGAACAAAATCCACATTTTATCAAATAGTGTATAATATGAACTGTGTTCAACATAAAAGCTTTTGCAATTTGACCACAGGAAGGCAGCATTGTTTTATTATTTGATTAATACGAAATATAAACAATATAAATAATTTTTGCTTATAAACAGTAGGTCACGTGTACATGACCAAGCAAAGTCAGCATTACCAGGGTTGGGCAAAAAACATTACAATGTATTTTAAAATAAAATACTTTCATTTTAAGTGTATCAAAATAAACTACAAAATACAGCCGCCACACTATGTATCAAAATAAACTACTGTATTTTTGTATTTTAAAAATACTATAAAATACTTTTACAAGGGAGCATGACATTTCATCGCAAAACTTCCATCAATTGGCCTATTTGATCTATCCCTTCACCATTACACTGACTCAGTTGATTAAGTGAACAATGTTTGATAGCTTTTCTCTGCCTGAGTACAATTAAATATATTAAAATATTAATGTATTAAAATATCCAAAAACCACTTGATCAATGCTATTATATTTTGTTGACTTGTGTACTTACATTATCCCAAATGTTTCCAAGAATGTTTAAATCCAGAGAAATGAGCAATTTTAACCAGGACACGGGCTGTGTCCGTGCGTCACCTATTAATGACATCATACCAGCATTACCCTCGATTTCTGGTTTTATTTTGTAGAAACCATGGAAACACCAAAGAAAACTAATCATGTTATATAGCTGCTTGTTTAAATCTCGTTTTCTTGATTTACAGCGAGTACCATGTTTTACCATGACTAATATTGATCTAGCTTACTGCAGTGTGCAACAAGTGTCTCATAGCACCGCCGAACGAACGCAGAGTAGCATTATAACAACTTTCAACACAAATTTATCTAATATGAATAAACAGCGCTGCGTTACCCCACATACGCTAGACCGGCAGCTGTGGCATAATAAAAGTTCAACTACTCTCGAGACATATGTCACGTTCGTCTCTCATTATCAATCGCTCCAGCGGTCTCGTTCAGCTCCAACATCACTCGGCCCTGATCTGCTTCATACTACAGTAACGTTAATACTCTCATCCATAAACATGATTTCTGACTGAGTCCCATCCCGATTCTTTTCCACCGGCTGTAGATGTGAAGACAACACATCCCATGATTCCAGAAAAACAAGGAAAAGCGACCGAATAAGCGACGAAAATTTAACATATTGTGGCTTTAACAGATCAAATATTCGCATATCCTTGTGATCTCCCAGATGAAGGTTAGTTTTAAAGTAACCCACAGTTTAATGTTTAACAGTTTGCAAATGACTCATAATTGTATCCTAATTTAGTTATTTGGTGTTTGGTAACAAAGGGCCTACTTTGCCTCAGCAACACTGACTCAATGACAAACAAGTCATTCATAAGAAGACAACTGATGGCACCTATTCACAAATATAGACACAGATAGTGGATTGATATCGATTTAAGACTCAAACTTTCTTCGATACAAAAACATACCTTGTGTGAGTTCTTGTATTTAATATTGATAACGAGCAAGAATGCAATTGTTCCCAAATATCTACATGACCGCAAACGTGACATTATAACAGGTCAAAAAATAAAACATACATTTTAAACACAGTAGTAGCCTATTTACTGTATTTTGCAATGAAATAATAGTTCTAACGAAAACCACAGCAGAACTACAACACACGTCTGTGTTTCGCGAACAATTCTGCGGCTTTGAACGAATCGTGAGAGTCAATGATTCAATGATTCATTCACAGCCACTTACTTCGTTACTGAATGAATGACTCGATGACTCACTCATAAAAACAGTGACTTGCTGCCACCTGCTGGCGGTTTTAGTTTAATATTTAAAAGTTTTACTTAGTTTTACCATCATTGCATATTTCTCTATTGAACATTTTTTATTTAAAACATTATTTTTTATATAAAATTATTCATAAAGGTAAAAAAATTCACTGGAAAATCAATTTAGGGGGCAAATATTGTCCCTTAATGGAAAAGGTGTGACTGCAGTCGAAATGGAAGAGAGGGAGTACGCAGAAGGATGGTAATCCCTTCAGGGGGTACTCCAAGCAAAAAAGTTTGGGAACCACTTGCCTAGGCTATTAAAACAAACACCAAAACTTAACATCTGTTCTGAACTCAACAAGTCTGGGGCAGGCAAACCACTGAGTAAGCACCAATCAGAGGCCGCATTTTTTATGATGTCGTTATGTAGACTTCTTACAAAGTATTTTATAGTATTTTTAAAACTACAAAAATACAAAACACTAAAGTATTTTGATACGAAATACAAAGCCATTTTCATCAACCCTATCAAATACAAATTACAAAATACTATTTTGTATTTGAAATACGTATTTGAAATGCATGTATCATAAATACTGCCCATCCCTGAGCATTACATAATCTAAACATATGTTCGCCATAGAATTAGTAATATCGCTGGCAGGATATGCCACCCAGAGCCTGATGCCCAATATATGTATCAACTGATACCCAAAGTGAAAATGAAATCCACTGTTGTCAAGGCAACGTTTGTCAACAAGCCTGTGACGGTCCTGAGCATTTCCGGTTTGTGGAACAGACGCATCAAAGCGGTAAGTGCATTTTGCTGCCATAAAAGTTATGTAGCCTACAAGTGTTTTAGTTTATATTACGATATATTTTATCAAGAGAAACAAGCGTTTAATACACTAGTACATTTTTAGTGCTTTACTAATGTAAATGTATGTCTTTTTTTATGTCTTCCGTAGAATTGATACAATTCAGTCGATTTTCCGCAAAATGTCTGATTTAGCAAAAGAAAAAGCAGCACGTCTGCTGAAGAAACGTGGAAGTGTGTCTTCTCTGGGCAGTCATGAAGTCAGAGCTAAAGACACTTTTGGCAAAACTAAGGAGTGAGTTACTGTCATTCCTTAACATCTAAGTTAACAACATAACAAAATAATAATAAGAAAAAAAAGTGTAAGTAAAACAGTAATGGATCATGTGTTTCTCTGTAGCTCTATCAGCACTGTGTCCTACATGGAAGAACCTGGACATCATGATGATATTCCACGACCTACAGTGCAAATGGAGAACACCTATCGGCTCAGTGAGTCTCTTTTCCTTGAGTCTCTTTTCATTTGTAAGTCACTTTGGATAAAAACGTCTTACATGTAAATGTAATGACTGTTATGGAGATACTAATCTCAGCAAACAAATGATATTCACTAATAAATACACCAAAATGATTTCACATGAGAGGGTATTTCCTGTTATGCAGTATATTTTCATGTCTTTGTTGTAGCCTATGCAAGGATTACTTTAATGATGCCTTTACTACCTTTCTGGAGATTTCATTAAAAATATCTTCATTTGTGTTCCGAAGATGAACTTTGGTAATTTCCCTTTAACTAACAAAAGCCAACTCCTAAATTAATCTAACTAATCTTCCAGGCAGTTATTGATCATGTTTGGAACAGCTCAAACATCAATATTAGCAAAGGATTTTGATCATTTTTAAGGTATTGTCTGCTAAACAAAATGACAAAATCATTTTAATAATGTCAACCCACATGGAAAAAACCTATATAAACATATATGTTTCAATATAGGTTTTGATATAGGTTTTACATATATGTGACATATATAAAATTGGCCGTTTTCCTATATGTACATGTATGTACATATATGTACACATAATATAGGAAAACGGCCAATTTTATATATGTCACATATATTAAAAACCTATATCAAACCTATATTGAAACATATATGTTTATATAGGTTTTTTCCATGTGGGACCAATTTCACGTGTTCGTGTAGCGGTGTGTTTTCTGCGTTGTGTCGTAATCAAAGACAGACTGCGAAAAATCTTGCCATCAGGTCCTCACTTTATTCTGTATAACACAAATGGCAATATATGAGGACTTGTGCAGCATACAAACAGCATGCGGCAGCAACGCACAACGCTGAGAAAGAGAGATATTAAAAGTAACTTAAGTAAAGAAAAATAATCAACGAAACATCTGAATGTACATCACAGAGGGGTTTTGGATTACAATCATACAAATATATCATGTGAATTCAGCTGTTACATGAAACATGGCCTTAATTGAATCACCGCAAAAACTTTGTGCGACCTACCGCTGTGATGTCTCATGCAGACTGGGAAGCAGCAAAGTGCGTCAACACCCCAAGTCAGCATGGCGGCAGGAAACCCCAAATATGGTCATGGCAAGTGGAATCACAAAATAATTGTCTAAATACATAACTGCTACATTCGCACATACATAAGTTCAAGCATAATTTTTTTCGTTAATTCTTAGTTTTTGCCTTGATAATAGAAAATATGAGCTAGGCATCATGTATGACAGTCAAAAATGAGATATGAGCTACAAAATGACCAGATCCTGCCATTAGCTATATAGAAGACATATCTTGTATGTATAGGGCATATATATGGATATGAAGAAGCAATACAGGAGACCTATATTTCCTGTATATGCACATATATGCACCTCAATTTTGCCTATATGTGGCATATATACACATATATGCAGTATATATACGCATATATGCAACATATATATAGCATATATGCAGTATATATACGCATATATGCAGCATATATATAGCATATATGCAGTATATATGCGCATATATGCAGCATATATATAGCATATATGCAGTATATATGCGCATATATGCAGCATATATATTATCATATATGTGCATATATGCAACATATATGTACATATACACTGCATATAGGTTTCATATATGCGCATATATCCACATATAGGTTCTTTCCATGTGGGAACATTTCAAAAGATGGTAAAAATATCAAAATGAATCATGCTGACACCCCCATAAGCTCACTGTGAATCTCTCTCTGAGCAATGGCTGACTTTAGCTAATTTTAGCTTTTGTTTTAATACTGTGAGATATGCTGTTAATTTCCTTTCTGTGTGTAAATAAACACACTATGGTGCAGGGTCATTATTGTTAACCAAATCTAAAAAATTAAAAACTATTTTCATGACTTGAATTAAATTGCATTTTATCAGTACTATATCAGTAATGCATATTAAATGTTCAAGCAGCCCCGACGCGACGTTTCCCAGTGATAACAGTGAAAGACATTCTGAAGGATGTGTTGACCAGTTACCTGCAGGAGGAGAAATATGAACCTGAGTTGTGCAGGCAGATGACCAAAACAATCTCTGAGGTCGGTTTATTTTTTTTTAATCTCTCGCTTTGAATTAATTGCATGACAGGTCAATACATTTTACATTGTGCTCACATTTTATTTAGTATATGCATGTATATGCAAGTTATAAATATATAAACATGCATACATATTAAAATAGTATATAGTGTATGTGCTGCTGAAATCTTTGTTGTTATTGTAATTTTAGGTTGTCAAGGCCAGAGTTAAAGATTTGATGATTGCTCGCTATAAATTCATAGTCATCATCAGCATTGGTCAGATCAAAGACCTGAACATACGCATGGGGAGCAGATGCCTATGGGACGAGACACACGACAATTTCTCATCGCATACTTTCAAAAACAGCTCACTCTTTGCTGCCGCTACTGTCTATGGTGTCTATTTTGAATGAGTCTGTAAGAATAGTCCTTAGTCAGGGTATTGCCATATTTAATTTTTGACAAGATTGAAACCAAGGCTGTGAGGGAAAGAATAGAGTGCATTCAATAGATTGTACTGTTTAACGACATACCGCTTGTTCAACTGACGGTACGTCTTTCCAAAAAAGTTTCAGTAGACAAAAACCCCATTAAATAGATCTGAAAGTTGTGTGTTGTGAAAATTATGTGATCTTTTTATAGTTCATCTCTGTTAAATTCAGTATGGCATCTATCCTGACTAAAGTCTATGTCAGCTGTGTGTTAGTGACAAGTGAATTTAGCGAGTCAGTGAGCGCCACATACAGTAGTGGCCAATAATGCTGTCTGGCCTAGGAAAATTGACATCTTCACTCTTTAATCAAATATTGTTAATAATTTGTTAAAGATGTATAATATTTTCCTCATATTTTGATGGTTGAAAGGTCTTTAAAAACAAATATCCCCTCCGGATATAATATTTGGCTGCTACACTCTCTGATCATTCTGAAGTTATTGCCTGTGATGCTATTTAATTTTTATTTTCATATTATAGAAGCACATTTTGGACATAACTTAATGGCTATTGTCTTAACAATAAAACGTTTTACCTCATATAAACAATTGAAAATATAAATCTCTTTCCATGCATTGAGTTGGAATGTCATCAGTTAATACCTCATTGTATTTTATACCTCAGTCAATAAATCTGTTTTCATCTATCATATCATTTGTTTACTATTACTGATTTGAACACACACACACAGTGGCATGAAAAAGTATGTGAACCCCTTGCAGAAATCTGTGAAAATTATAATTATTTTAATAAAATAAGAGGGATAATAAAAAATGCATGTTATTTTTTGTTTAGTACTGTCCTGAGTAAGATATTTTACATAAAAGATGTTTGCATTTAGTTCACAAGACAAAACAATAGCTGAATTTATTAAAATAACCCCATTCATAAGTATGTGAACCATTGATTCTCAATACTGTGTGTGGTTACCTGATGATCCACGACTGTTTTTTTGTTTTGTGATGGTTGTTCATGAGTCTCTTGTTTGTCCTGAGCAGTTAAACTGAGCTCTCTTCTTCAGAAAATTCCTCCAGCTCCTGCAGATTCTTCAGTTTTCAAGCATTTTTGCATATTTGAACCCTTTCCAACAGTGACTGTAGGATTTTGAGATCTGAGTTTTCATACTGAGGACAACTGAGGGACTCAAACACAACTATTAAAAAAAGGTTCAAACATTCACTGATGCTCCAGAAGGAAACACGATGCATTAAGAGTCGGGGTGTGAAAACTTTTGAACAGGATGAAGATGTCACAATTTTTCTTATTTTGTTTAAATATCATTGTTTTTCATTTAGTACTGCCCTTCGGAACCAACAGAAGATACTTGCATGTTTCCCAAAAGAAAAATTGAGTACAATTTACCTTGATATTTGAATGCAAAAGTTTTCACCCCCGACTCTTAATGCATCGTGTTTCCATCTGGAGCATCAGTGAATGTTTGAACCTTTTTTAATAGTTGAGTTTGAGTCCCTCAATTGTCTTCAGTGTGAAAAGACGGATCTCAAAATCATACAGCCACTGCTGGAAAGGGTTTAAATATGCAAAAATGCTTGAAAACTGATGAATCTGCAGGAGCTGGAGGATTTTTCTGAAGAACAGAGCTCAGTTTAACTGCTCAGGACAAACAAGGGACTCATGAACAACCATCACAAAACAAAAAACCAGTTGTGGATCATCAGGTAACCACACACAGTATTGAGAATCAATGGTTCACATACTTATGAATGGGGTTATTTTAATAAATTCAGCTATTGTTTTGTCTTGTGAACTAAATGTAAATATCTTTTATGTAAAATTTCTTACTCAGGACAGTACTAAACAAAAAATAACGTGCATTTTTTATTATCCCTCTTATTTTATTAAAATAATTATCATTTTCACAGATTCTGCAAGGGGTTCACATACTTTTTCATGCCACTATATATATATATATATATATATATATATATATATATATATATATATATATATATTCTTATATATATATATATATATATATATATTCTTATATAGAGGTATTTTCAGTTATTAACTGTTTCAACTGTTATTGTTTGGCAATTAATTATTGGACAATTTTATTGACAAAAAAAATTTAGTTATTGTACTAATGTTTCAAAGCCCAGTTGAGCTATACAGTTGGACCATGATTTGTTAACACTTATTAGCACTTAATATAATATTGTGTAACACAGAACTACAACTATTCTGTAGGTTTCCTTTACAGAAAAAGACGCATTTGAAAATATGGTTTTAAATATTTGTAATGAAGATAAACTGAACATTTCAGCAAGATCATAATGTTGTCAAGAAATAAAACATTAAAAAAATTTATTCTTTTGCTGAAAAAAACCCAACAACAAACAAACAAACAAAAAACATTTTCCACTTACATTTGCACTCAGTCATCAGGTTGTTGAGATGAGAAACAATGCAGGCAGTTATTAATAATTTTTACAGGTATGCAAATATCAGAATTAATTTAAACAACAATTAAAACAATGTATAAGTTATACAACGTTAAAAAAATACTTTATTATAAATTACAACAGTTATAAATAGAAAAACATTGCTATACAACAGAATAACATTAGCTACATCTTCTAGCTATTGCCTTAACTGTATGTTATTTAACTTTGAATTAACATAACATTAATCTTAATAAAATCATATAGGTTTGGAATAACATGAGTGTGCAAAAATAATGACAGCATTTTCATTTTCAAATTTCTGAGGTAGTTTATGTTGAATTTATATGAAACAAAATATTTTTAATTTTCTTTTTTACCCAGTTGGGTGTATAATGTCCTAAAAGAGGACAAAGATGCTGAGGAACCCAAGTCAAGCAAAAATCCTGCATGGAGGTGCTCTTTGAACGTGCAGTGAAATGTGTGCAAGTGTGTGAGGGTGAGTGTGTCGGAGACGCTATAGAAGGACAGACTGCCCCCCAGCCAGTCCACAAACATGCCAATTCTAGTAGAAGGAGGTGAAGGGGCAGGTACATCTGTTCTCTTATTATTATGACAGGCAGTGAATCTGTTATCCGCGCTGAACAGAATCCACGACTTTTCATTGAGTCCAAACCGACATTCTCTTCCTCCTTTCCTGCTGATTCCTTTATATGACACTGATATAACAGCCTGTCCGGTCCATTCAGCCTCCCAGTAACAGCGTCCAGACAGACTCCCTCTACTCAGAACCTGCTCAAAGTTCTCAAATCTCTCTGGATGATCGGGATACGATTGCTTCTCTTTCACATATGTCACCTTTGTGTTGCCCTCGGACAGAATGAGATGAGTGTGTGCTGTGTTTGGATCCAGTGTTAGATCACATGTATCTGCATACAAGAAGGCAGTCATGAACAATTTATTAAATTATAAATATTTAAAGCAACTGTGACAAAATGTTTACTTACATTTCCGTAGTCCTGGTGTGATTCTCTTCTGTTCTCCATGTTCCAAACTATAAAGACATAAACAAACAATTTAAATTTAAACTAAATTAAACTCAGTTGAAATCAATTGAATAATTGATAATTTAATTATTTTTAATTATCAACTAGTATTATTATTATTTTTATTAGTATTTTATTATTGACTCATTTAGGATAATATCTAGGTGTTGAAGGAAAAAAAACTTCTTCATGGTGGCAAACTGCCTAACTAAGTACTTCCTGGGGAACAATTACATCGACACCTCTGTCCAGAAGGGAGGCATCCCAAAGGTACCAGGCTGCTTGGAACATACAGGAATCATCACACTGATTCTGAGGGAGGCCAGAGAAACCAAGGGCAACCTAGTGGTGCTGTGTTGGACTTGGTAAATGCCTATGGCTCAATTCCCCACAAAGTTTTCGAGAATGCTCTGCAGAGGCACCATGTTCCTGAAGGCATCAGAAGACTAATGGGCCACGTACACTCTAAAGTTTCAAGGGTGACAACCGCATTTAAATGCAGGAATGTGTTCCCTAAATGATCATTTCATGTGTGTAGGGAACACAAGCAATTTTAACTAAAGCACAGTCAAAGGAGGCACTGTGTTTTGTTTAAAGGTTGCTTCACAGAGCGTATTCTTGTAGCGTTGCCATGCCCACTTATTATAGGCATTTTTGGGGTTGTTGTTTAAGCTTAGCTCATACAGCAATCAAGTTTACAAAGTTATTAAAGTGAGCATGTGCGAGTCATAATATTTCAATATTATTTTCAGCATAAGGCATTTCCATTTATTTTGTTTTTATGGGCTTGTTCTTACAAGATTTGCTTGCAAGATCTGGCAACACAAGTCCGGCTCTTACCGTTTTCCCTGTGATTTCTTGAAACACACATACAGACATGAGATACATCTCCAATGCACATTAAAATATTTATTTTAATGTGCATCAGAGATGCATCTCTTGTCTGTCATCTCTCATATCTCTAGTCAAATGTCATTCACAACTAGTTGATTGGTTAAGTTCCATACAAACTGCATAGAATTATTGTAAATGCGGTTGTCACTACCTGCATTTTTCAGGAGTTAATTCAGTTGTAGAATGTAGTTGTCACTCCAGTAAATTACTGAACTGTGTGTGTACAGAACAGAATTAAGCACTAAAAGATGAATAGACAAACCAAAATGATATTTCATTAACAATGTTCAGGAGGAGCACGTTCAAACTCTGGGTTTGGGCCAAATACCGAGCTCGGAGCCCTCTCCTTGGACAGCATGCCAAATACACATACAATTTATTCTTTCTGACTTATTTGTAAGTGTGAACCAATGTTCCCTCTAATTTTTTTTCTCGCTGTGCAAAACTTTTTTCTGTTGAGCGCACATTTTGGCCACCTGAGCAAAAACATTCTTTATATCAGACCTGTACAATGAACATAAACACACACAAAAAATAAAATGGTTTTATCATGCAACTGTAACTTTTAACGTGCCATTTCTATTTTATTTGACCCTTGATGTAACTAAGTAATATATATAATCATATTTTTGAAAACAAGCACTTCAGTCACTAAATTAAGCACATTTTAGGTTACTTGAGATTTTTTCACATTGCTTTGTTAACTGTACCAGTCTTTACCAAGAAATTCTATTAAAAATAATTTAAAAATTTCCTGCAGGACAGTTAAATTCTTTATAATAATATAATATGAGCAGTTACAATGATGGTTTGGGACAACCATAATGTGTTTTTGTACAGTAAATTATTAGCAACAGACAGTGTTAAACCATCAAAATTACATGTTTATTGCTTATGAATTTTCCAGATTTTCTATGCCCAGTGGCAAGGAGTCCTAAACAATCCCCTTGTGAGATCAATTTTTTATTAGGCTTACATTATAATATAATATTATAAAATATAATATAATCTTTAAGTATTTAAACTGATATACAGTATTATATCAGTTTAAATGCTTCTATTTGTTTTAATATATAATAATATGAAAACAAACTGAAGCATTTAAACATATCTGATAGCTAAATATTTTTAAGAAAAGTGAAAATGTTAACTATTTTATAGTTAGCTAAACATCCCTGAAACCCACACCACCACCACACACAAAAATCTATTTAAACTGAGGTATATAACTGATGTATTTTGAGTTTGCAAAGTACATTTGTGGTGGGTGTGTAATTGTTAGCATTCTGTGCCCATCATCCGTTATTTCCACCACAAACGAAAAACAAAAACATGACAGTAACATGACAGTATTCTTACCGTGACTGATTTGGCTCAGGCCCACGCCCACACTCTACAGCGACAATAACTCTATAGCGGTTGACCAGAGCACTGCAATTATTTCTCATTTAAATTACAATCAAATGGATTTCCCCACACATGATTTCATGTCTGAGTCTGTCCTCTGCGCGGCAATTATTCTTTCTGCGTGGCCGCGCATGTGTGCAGCTTAGAGGGAACATTGGTGTGAACTCATGAATTTCGATGCAGTATGTACCTGGCTATGGTTTATTACAAGTTCAATCTGAGAGTCACATCAGGACCTATAACATTGGACTGGCGCAGGCTGGAGGTTGGCATCATCACAGGCTGAACTATTTCAGTCACCCTGTTTAGCCAGGCAATGAACATGTTGGTCAAATCTGCGGACCAGAGTGTCAAGGCCAAAAATCAAGATCTGGGATCCACCAACCACCTATACCAGCCTTTATGGACAAACTGACAATTACAACAGAATCAGTGCCAGGCTCTAGGTGGATTCTGAAGGGGCTGAAAAGGCTGATGAATTGGGCAAGGATGTCCTTTAAGTCTGCTAAATCAAGATCTGTTGTGCTGAAGAAAGTGGACAGACTCCAGGGGAAGAAAGGGGAGAGAAATTCAGATTCTCAATAGAGAACATCCAAATCCCAATCATCACAGAGAATCATGTTAAAAGCCTTTGGAAGACATTTGATGCCACACTCAAGGACAAGGCAGTAATAAGTGATACTTGTGGGGAGTGTGAGAAATGGTTGCAAGAAGTCAACAGGAGTGGCCTGGCTACTACCAAGAATCCTCTGACCACTGCTGCAATGAGTTCCCACTTTCCATTAATGCAAAACTTAAGAGGGTAGTCAGTTGGTTCTTGCAACGATGGCTGGATTTACCTTGAAACATCAGCAGCACTGATCTGTATGGAAGGTCCTGCAAATGGAGACTCCCCCTTGAAATCTATTAAAGCTGAGGTCAAGATGTTGTGTGTTAAAGTAGTGCTGCAGTACCATGAATCTTCAGATCCAGAGGTTACCGGAGCAAGAGTGGCAGTGAGAATGGGAAGAAAGTGGAGAGCAAAATGACCCATGACTGCACACCGTTACACAACTCCAACCTTTTCATTAAGTTTGCGGACGACACGACTGTGGTGGGTCTCATTAGCAACAGAGATGAGACAAACTACAGGAGCGAGGTGAGCCGCCTGGTCAGGTGGTGCAGTGACAACAATCTTTCTCTGAATTTGGAGAAGACGAAGGAGATTGTTGTTGACTTCAGGAGAGTGCACACACAGCATGCTCCTATGTCCATCAACAGTGTGACTGTGGAGAGAGTGAGCAGCACCAAGTTCCTCGGTGTGCACATCACAGAGGACCTCTCCTGGACTAACAACACTGCAGCACTGGCCAAGAAAGCACAGCATCGTCTGTACTTCCTCCGCAAATTGAGAAGAGCCAGAGCCCTGGCCCCCATTATGTGCACCTTCTACAGAGGCACCATCAAGAGCATTCTGACTAGCTGCATCACTGTGTGGTATGGCGCTTGTAACGACTCCTGCCGATAGTCACTTCAACGCGTAGTGAGAGAAGCTAAGAAGATTGTTGGTGTCTCTCTCCCCTCCCTCCATGACATCTACAGCACCCGTCTAACCCGCAAAGGTGATTGCAGGTGATCCCACCCACCCGATACACAGCCTCTTCAGTCTGCTGCCATCAGGGATGAGACTGCGGAGTCTCCAGGCGAGGACCAGCAGACTGAAGGACAGCTTCATACATCAGGCCGTCAGGAAGCTGAACTCCCTCCAGACCTTAAACCCCCACCCCCCTCCCCTCTTTTCCCCTCTCCCCTCTTTTACACCCACGCATCACTGAACTCTTAATTTTATAACAATAACAGATACTTGAGTTTCTCCAACTTGAAGTTTGAATTCTGCAGTAGATCAGAAAGCAGATTCACTCCTAAATCTCCTGGGTGATTGTAGCTCAGATCCAGCTCTCTCAGGTGTGAGGGGTTTGAACTCAGAGCTGAAGTCAGGTAGGAGCAGCCTTCTTCTGTCACCATACAGCCAGACAATCTAAAAGAAGAAATCATATCAAATCAGACACAAATATATATATATATATATATATATATATATATATATATATATATATATATATATATATATATATATATATATGTCTCAGAATTTTCATTTCTGAATGAACTATCCCTTTAACTACATACCTGAGTATCTCTAGTTGACAGTGAGGATTCTCCAGTCCATCACAGAGTAGCTTCACACCGGAATCCTTCAAGTCATTGTTACTCAGGTCTAGCTCTCTCAGAGGGCAGTTGGCTGATTGTAGAGCTGAAGCAATACTTTCACAGCACTGATCAATGAAATTACAGTTGGAAAACCTAAAAGTGAAGGAAATCTGTAATCCATTTTTGTGTCATAGTTAGTCATAGACATGTTAAGACTGATCATAGTCATATGTGATCTGCTTTTTTAAACAAATTAATTTTAAAAAATTTGTTTCTTTAAACAAATGAATGTTTAATATCATATGTCAATATTATGTTAAAGTTACATATTTTACTGTCTAGAATTATTAACATTTTTGACTACATTATTACTGAACAATTTGTAAACACAATCTACACCTTTTTATTTAAATAACCAAATACAAAAGTCAAAGAGGAAGTTCAAAGTAGAACAAGGATGGACAACTTCAGCCCTGGAGGGCCACTGTCCTGCAGAGTAAAGCTCCATCCCTAATCAAACACACTTGAAAAAAGAAAAAACTCTTGAGGATTTCTTGAAAATTACAGGCAGGTGTGTTTGTTTAGAGATGAACCAGGGTTCCTCAAAACCAGCCCTGAAAGGCCTCTCTCCTGCAGAGTTTAGCTTAATCCCTAATCAAAGACATCTGTTACTAAAAAAACTGCAGGTGACTGAAGTGACCCATTCCTGAAGTAGAATATTGGGCAGAAAGTATTTGTTGGCAGCAGTACTTGCACATCACCAGAGGGTACCCTCACCTCACCTTTACTGGGTTTTTCATTTCAGAGCTCAAACATTTATGCCTACATAATTTTTTACACTGATAATATGATTTACTTGTGGCCAGAGGAGGAACAGCTTGAGCATGCGAAGAAGGTGCTAGGGGACCTACAGAAATAGAAGCATCTACAGGGTTGACCAGCCAGCTCAAAATAGCCAGGTAATGCATATTAAGTGTCGATTTTAAATGTATTTGTCCATTTGAAAACTGATCTATTAACATTTTTATTTTTTAATTAATGAACTGAAAATTAATTCATTGCATTTGAAGAAATCACGGCACTTTAATTGTGTAATACAACATTTTAACACTTACAGAGCTTTTCTGCAGTTCCTCACAGCAGGTATCAGTCTCTTTCTACCCTCATCTGATGTGTTGTATTTCCTAAGGTCCAGCTCATCCATCACAACTTCTGACATCTGCAGCATGTAAGCTATTGCTGAGCAGTGTCCAGCAGAGAGTTCCTTCTCTGAGTGCTTCTCTGTTGTCAGAAACTCCTGAATTTCTCTATACAGAGTCTGATCTTTGACTTCCAGCAGACAGAGGAATAGGCAGATGGATCTATCAGCTGATAGATGGGAATCATTTTTTATTTTCTCCTTAATGTACCTTGTGATTTCCTTCACGCTCTCTGAGCTGCTCTCAGTGTGAGCCAATAGACCACATAAAAGTTTTTGATTGGACTCCAATGAGATGCCCAAAAGAAATCGAAGGAAAAGATCAAATTGTCCATTCTGACTCTCTAAAGCTTTGTCTACTGCCCCTTTAAACAAATGATGCAGTGCAGTAAAACACTTCAGCACCTCCATAGTAGTACTCACATAGTAGTGAAAAACATAAAATGCAGCAAGAAACTCTTGAAAAGTCAGATGTATGAAGCAGTAGACTTTTCTCGCATTAATCACAGTTTCCTCCTTAAAGATCTCAGTGCAAACACCTGAATTCACTGTGACGTCTATGCCACACTCTTTCAGGTCCTCCTCGTAGAACATAATATTGCCCTTCATCAACTGCTTGTAAGCCAGTTTAGCAAGTTTCAAGATGTCTTCTCTATTGGACTGCAGGACGTTCTTCGAATTTAGCCCATCATACTTTTGGTTCTTCACACTTGTCTGAATGATCAGGAATTGTATGTACATTTCCGTCAGAGTCTGAGGGATTTCTGCACTATCATTTTGTTTTAGGATGTTCTGAAGCACAGTGGCTGAGATCCAGCAGAAGACTGGTATGTGACACATGATGTGGAGGCTTCTTGATCTTTTAATGTGTGAGATGATTCTGCTGGATTGATGCTCATTACTGATTCTCTTCCTGAAATATTCTTCCTTCTGAGGGTCACTGAATCCCTGAATTTCAGTCACACAGTTGATGTAGTTATAGGGGATCTGACTAGCTGCTGCTGGTCTGGAGGTGATCCAGATGAGAGCAGAAGGAAACAGCTCTCCTTTCATGAGGTTTGACATCAATTCACCAACTGTTGAAGTCTCTGTCACATCAGAAACTCTCTCAGTGTCTACAAACAGAGAAATTCTACTTTCATCTAAACCATCAAAGATGAACACCACTTTACTCTCAGCAAAAATCTTTGGGTCCAGATGTTGAAGTTCAGGGTAAAAGTTCAGAAGTAATTTGTGAAGACTATATCTCTGCTCTTTAACCAAGTTAATCTCTCGAAATGGAAGCACAAACATGAAATCTACATCCTGGTTGGCTTTTCCCTCAGCCCAGTCCAGAATGAACTTCTGCACAGAGACTGTTTTTCCAATTCCAGCGATACCCGTAGTGAGAACAGTCTTTATTTTTGCTTGTTCAGGTAAAGGGTCAAAGATGTCATTGTAGTAGATTAGAGTGCCTTGTGAGTGTTGTGTTCTGGGTGTTTTCTCCATGTGTAAAACCTCATGTTCTTCATTCACTCCTTCACTCTGTCCATCCATAATGTAAAGTTGTGTATAAATCATGTTAAGGGGAGTTTGATTACCCTGTATTTTGATTCCCTCAAATAAGCTCTCATACTTGTTCTTCATGGCGGTTTTGTGATTCACTTTGACTCTTTGCAGAATGTCATCCACTGGTTGGTGAGAATCCTGTTGCAGCTCTCCAGTCTCCTTGACTCTGTGTGGGTGTAGAACGCAGAGTTTACATCTATTTCTGCACTGGGGGAAATCAAAGTGTCTGATTTGACCAGTCCGATCACAGTAGATTCTGATGCAGCAACTGTATTCATAGCTCATAGAGAATGAATCTTTCAGAACTTACTCAAATTTCACATTTGGAATGAATCTGCTCATACAATGAAAATGAATGGGGACGTGCTATTCGGCTACATGCAACATTAGTGGTCGTTCACATATTGCGTCTTTTGCAAGCTCAAATTCGTTATTTTAAATGTAGGCATGTAGCAAGCGCGCTCAAAATAGAAGCGATGCACATGCGGTGTGACGTGCTTGCATTTTCCAAGCACAGCGAGGTCAGACTTTTCAAAATGCCGCTAGCACACCACAGGTCATGTGACAAGAACCAACTGATCTGCTTCGGCCTTTCCATAAGAAAACATTGAAAGCTTAGCAGAACAGCTGATAATAGCTGTACAGGGTGGGGTTTTTTTTCTCATCTCCATGAATATATCTAGTAGTAGATCTAATGCAAGGGCTAGAAATCCTGTGCTGAAAATTCCTCATCATCGTGGAGAGTGCAGTTCACGGTTGCATGGCAACAACAGACGCCACAGGAGCGCTTTGTAAAGAAGGGGAAAGTAGCGTGGTTGCGCTTTCCACGGTTTTTTCAGACGCGATGTGTGAACGGCCCCTTAAACCTTCTTTCAGTGCATCATATTTATTAAACCATTTTAAACCTTCTTTCAGTGCACCATATTTAAGTACACCTCTGATCTAAATGACTGGATTGCTCATTGCATTCTAAACTGCCAGCAGATGGCGAAACAAGTGTTTGATCTTAAGATTCCCTACCAACAGGTATAATTGACTTACAGGCAAAACATGAACCAATTTGCAGCGTATCAGTCACATGCATGAATCGTTTTTAAGATATATGCATGTACATTAATTGATACTTCAGATGTTATCTGTAATGTTTATGGTTATTGGGGCAGGATAAGCAAAATATAGAAATCGTTAAGATGGGTGTGTCTACTGCACACTACCGAAACAGGTAACTGAACTACCACAAAATAGATTTCTTTACGTACATAATTATGCAGGAAATATTAAACATTAACATATAACTGGGGTTATTAGCAGAAATTGATCTGAATATACATTAAATATTACAATACATACAATCCCCTATATAACTAAAATGCACTATAGGTTTATCATGCTCATCTTGCTCAGTCTTTAAATCCTATGCAGTCAGCGTCATTTCTCTGAATAAGTTGTGAAGCATGTATATTATTTCCTGATGTCTTTTTGTTGACCAACATCCACTTCAGACTCTTGGAACCATGAAAATGCTTGAGGTCCGATCAAATTCTATGGCTTTTTACTAGCATGACAGTTTGCATATGAATTAAGTGGTATTTGTATATATTGTTGAGCTAATTATTCATTTAACCAACGTTTAAGTAATTATCTTTACTGCTTCGAAATACATGCTGTTGACAAAAACACTGTTGAATCATTTACAGTTACTGGATGAATAAAAACAGTATTACATAATAGAACATAATTACATAACTACAGTGAATAAATGTAGGCTACATGACAAATTAAGTTGTATGCACATGCCTTACAAAACATAAATCTGTATTCAGATTTAAGAATAATCACTGTGACATTTGTAATGTAAATGCTGAGGTGTCTCGTCCATCAGCTGATCTGATATTCACAACTGTAGTGAAGATGAATGTAACTTTTAATAAGCAGGATGAATTCCCGACTTTAAACAAATAACCATTTGTAAATGTTAAGGACGTTTGCGTTGTAAGAATGAACAAGGAGACTTCAGATATAGAAACGCTGACTTGTTTCTCATTAAAACCAGATGATTTCCTATTAATTCAATAGAATGTGAGGGAATACTTGGGAATATCAATATGGTGGTGCGGTGGCTTCACTTTTTATGACGTCATGAGCAATCCAGTCATTTATATAGATCAGTGACAAACAAAAGCTGCAGCAGAGGACAAGATTTCCAGTCTGTTTGTCACAGACTTGAAAGACTTGGAATACAACTCGCAAGTCATATATACTACTTTTATGATATTATTTCACTTTCATTGTATGGAAAAGAGGAGCATGAGCATTCTATTCAAAATTTAATTTTGAGTTACATGGAAAAGAGTTCTTCTGGTTTGACAACAGAGTGAGTAAATGATGACAGCAAATTTCTTTGTTGGTGAACTGCTTTTAAATTACTCACTTATCAAATTATACATTGTTTTGTATTACATATTTCTGATTCAGTATTTTCATTTACCTGATTTCAGAGGTATCTGTTTTATTACTGTATAGGTGAATGAACCGGTTACTCTTCATGGACACACAGCTGGGCTCTGGAGATGTGGTTTTGCGTACCTTACATCTGATTAAAATTATTAAAACAAATGTAAAAGATAAGTAAATGATGATGAAATTTTCCTTTTGGATAAAGTATTTCTTTATTCAGTTTCAGGGTGAATAATTCATTTAGGGTTATTTAAGTTTTTTTCCTACCTGGGTTCAAAGCTCATGTCAGGGGGGAAATTCATGGATTTATTACTCTTCACAGACACAATGGAGTTTGGAAATGCTTTCTGACGATGAATAGCATCTTCCTCCTCCTCTCTCCCCTCATACACACTCATTTTTGAGACTATGTATCACTTCTCCGTTCAAATAGGCTGGTTTTAGACGTGTACAGTAAAAAAAAATAGTGCTTTCACTGCGTAGAAACAACAAAATGTGTTTTCAGAAAGTTATTGCAAAACATTTGCAAACCATTGCTAAACTATGTAGACCAAAACACTGCATTGAGTGAGAACTCTTGCTTAATTGTATTACCTGGTCAATCAGTTACATTTTTAGGCATGCCACATGAGTACATGAATGCATTAGGAAATACTCTGGCTGTACTAGACTTGACATAACAAATTGTTGATATGCAACAAAAGTTGATGTGTGCTGCACAATGATAATTTAGAAGATGTGACTATCCATTTTATAATATTGATTTTGTTCTGGGGAAAACAAAAACAAAAAAAATGTTCATATGAGTGAGCATTGCCAGCAAGACAATTAACACTGTCAGATACCTAGAAAGGTACCAAAGACCTAAAAAAACAGTTCATGTGACTACAGTGGATCAACCTTAATGTTATGAAGTGACAAGAATACTTTTTGTGCGCCATAAAAACTAAATAACGACTTTATTCAACAGTATCCAGTGATGGGTGATTTAAAGGGATAGTTCACCCAAAAATGAAAATTTGCTGCACGCGGTTGGACATAGTGGTGTATTAGAGTTAAAAAATGATATAAATACTGTTCGGTTTATCGCACAAACCGATCGTTTCGTGTCTTAGGACATCAATGTGTCGTCACGAGCCACAGGGTTTAATTTGGACTTGTCTATGCAAGTTTTATTTACTCTTATAGTAGAAGTTCCCATCCACTAGCATTATTTGACTGACAGATGGCAATGGTTGGAGTTAAAAATCATCATTTGTGTTCTACTGAGGAAACAAAGTCACCTACATCTTGGATGCGCTGCGGGTAAGCAGATAAACATCAAATTTTCATTTTTGGGTGAACTATCCCTTTAAAAACACTGCTTCATGAAGTTTCGAAGCTTTACGAATCTTTTGTTTCAAATCAGTGGTTCAGTAGCTCAATAGGTCTTTAGTAGCTTTCTGGGCATCTGAAAGTGTTAATTGTCTTGCTTGCAATGCAGGCCACACTGAGCCATCTGATTTTATCAAAAATATCTTAATTTGTGTTCTGACGATGAATGAAGGACTTATGGGTGTGAAACAACATGAGGGTAAGTAATTAATGACAGAATTTTTATTTTTGGGATTAGTCCACTTTTAAATAAACTTTTCCTGATAATTTACCCACCCCCATGTCATCAAAGATGTTCATGTCTTTCTTTCTTCAGTCGAAAAGAAATTAAGGTTTTTAATGAAAACATTCCAGGATTATTCTCCTTATAGTGGACTTCAATGGTCTCCAAACGGTTGAAGGTCAAAATTACAGTTTCAGTGCTGCTTCAAAGGGCTTTAAACGATACCAGACGAGGAATAAGGGAATCTAGCGAAAAGGTCGGTCATTTTCAAAAAAAAATACAACTGTTTATGATTTATAAACACAAAATATCGCCTTGAACGTACTATCGCTTTCCGCATTCTTCAAAACGCTTACGCTGTATGTACGCCTTCCTTATTCTACTTACGAAAAAAACTAAACTGGCGCCGCGCTCGTTCTGTAAGTAGAATAGGGAAGGCGTAGGACATATACAGTGTAAGCGTTTTGAAGAATGCGGAAAGCGGAAGTACGTTCAAGGCGATATTTTATGTTTATAAATCATATACAGTTGTATTTTTTTGAAAATGACCGATTGTTTCGCTAGATAAGACCCTTATTCCTCATCTGGTATCATTTAAAGCCCTTTGAAGCTGCACTGAAATGGATGTCAGAAGCGGAATGCAAAAAAATATATAGTTTTCATTTTATTAGAATACCGGCGCCCTTTGAATCTAAACACAGACGTTTGTTGTAAGTCACAGACTGGGCTTATGAAACCTGCAATGATTATTCTACTATTAAAGCATGAATTCGATATAAACAGTAGTCTACATATATTCACAAATGCAGTTCATAGGGGCCATACACACATAGCAGTTACAGCATGAAATAATATTTTCTAACATTTCACATAGATAACTTTTAAACATAGGCTATAACATATTTATCTCACAATTCTTTCTTTTTTTCTTTTTTTTTCTTTCATTTGGGTGTTTATATCCCTCAGTTCGGACTTTAGTGAGTTTATATCACAATTCTGAGGGGGAAAAGTCAGAATTGCGGGATATAAACAATTCTGAGGAAAAAAGACAATCTGTTTTTCCTTCTAAGAATTGTGATATATAAACTCGGATTTGCGAGGGGGAAAATGTCATAATTGTGAGATATAAACTCGAAATTAACTTTTTTTATTCTTTTATTCCGTGCCTTGCTACTGCAGATTAGAATTATCATTTTCTGCCACCAGGAAGGCGCCGCCCACAAAAACTGTCATCGCTATTTGCAAACACAAAATAGGTATATTAGAAGTAACGTTAGTGACTAAAAGATTGTACACAAAATCGAGTTTTATTTAAAGAAGTCGCCATGCATTGTGTAAAACTTTTTAAATTTTACTTTTCACAATTTCCTGCTCAGACAAGATCACCCCTATGTTGTATTAGACTGCTTTTGACGTCCTACAGATATAAAAGACGCTTTTGTTTCATAATATCAACTTGTGTAACAAAACATGCTTTAGGCTATAACATTCTGAAGAACTTACTGAGTGAGATGAACTCGCGCTCGTTGATTTTGCTTCACCCCCTACTTTCAGGCTGCCTTGTTTTTCTATTTTTAGTTTACTTGCGTTAAGTTGGCTTGACATTGGACGTTCGATCGTTGCAAATTTAGGGACCGTCTCTAAAGTTACATACGATTTTGGTATAATACACTTTTCTAACTTCAATAGCTTTTTTTTTGAAGAGAATGACTAGTCACAAAACCAACCATGAAGTGTTAATGTAGGTGTCAGATATAATGCACACCTTTTAGATTTTTTTTATATTTCTTCAAATAAATCATATGTAAACATTGATAACAATCTAGGCAAAGAAAAATTTGCACTCAATTACCAAATATTGAGAAATTTTGAGTCAACAAAGCAGTTATCGGGTAGCCGCTGGCAAACTGACAGACATAAAATGCAGAAAACAAATAAACATGTTTGATATATTAAAACACATCCGAAACACTTCTTTTAATTATTTAATTGACATCTATTTTTTTTTTTTTTTTAAGAAAACCATTAATTCCAGTATGGGTCATTTTGACCTTTATGCAGTCATGTAGGTTTTTTGTAGTTTTTTTTTGGTTTGTGCATATAGGTTTAAGTATCAAAAAAAAAAAAATCTTAAAATGCTATTGAGCTTTAAATTATGGTATATTTTGTGTATGAGCCCATACAGTAGTGAAATAAATAGCGATTTTTGACCGTTTAATTTATTAAATATAAAAAATCTAAAAGTTGTACATCATACCTGACGCACAAACACATTACAGCTGGTTTTTATGTAAGTAATTTTCTTCAAATGCTATTAAACGTGTGTCCTAATGTCGTTGTAACTTTAGAGACGGTCCCTAAATTTGAGAATATTGAACGTCAAACGTCAAGCCAAATTTATGCCAGTTTTCGAAGTTCCTGTCCATGTTCGATTAGCGGAAAACTCAACGCTTAATTTCGAACTACTTCACATCAATACAAAATGTTAAACCATGTTTCTTTAAGGGCTGCGAATAGCTAGGCGAGTTTATTGACAACCATATAGTAGGGTGACCAGACGAAACAGTCCCGGTTTTTGGTGCTCCGTCCCCGACTAGAGCTGTTCCCGGAAATGTCCCCGTTTTGGTTTTATATCTCGTTCAAAATAATCCGCAAACGCATTGCAAAAAAGTCTGGCCAGCATACAGCATAGAGGTTTCTTAATAGTGCTGTTAAAATATTTTTTTTTCTAAACATATCTCTCTATTAAAATATGTTAAACAGTTCAATACCGCTTTTCTACAGTATTCATATACACCGGCAGCGAGTTCACACAATGCAGTTGAACACAGACACGCCTCCTGTCACTCAGTCAGAGCAGCGGCAGGCCTCGAGACGCTCTTTCGGTCCAGTTGAAGGCCGGGTTTTTGTTATGATATAACAACTGATATGACAACTTTAGCACATGTGTCAGCTAAACATTCATTCAGTGTTTCCCATTAATGACCCTGTGCGCCGCCACCGTTTCATAATGAACCGAAAATTTAAAACATAATGGTTTCTAACATTGTATTTTGCCAACGAACTAAAATCGAAACCGTGATATGGCGTTGTGCCTTTATACAACAACAAAATACAGTGATTAAGTAGGCTATATATACAGTCTGTGCTGCGTGTTTTAAAGAGAAGTGCGTACTTTGCTCACACGATCAGCTGGTGACATGGTGATCAAAATTAAAGCTCAAGGATTTATCTTAGAAATTGGCTAAAAATAGTATTTTAATTTCCCTATACGTTGTGTAAAGTAGCCTAACCAAAAAAAAAAAAAAAAAAAAAAAGTGCATTTGTTACAATAGCCTATATGGATATTATTGTCATATGAATAATTGTATAGCTAGGCCTAAAACATTTTTATATCATTATTTTATTGTAATAATTGTTTGGCATCCTAAAACACCTAACGATGTAGACTTATATCAGCTAAAAAGATGTTTGAATCCTCTTCAATGTCCAGGTACAAGTTAATGCTGTTTCTTTGTTCAATGTGCACACTGTACATGGGTTGAAGCTCTTAATTTTGAGCTTCCAAAGTGCACCAGATTGATGCATTTAACCTTAAAATGTACAAAATTTTCTTCCGGGGATGCATGCCCCCGGACCCCCCTAGAGGAGGTTTACAGAACATTTGACAAATTCCAGTGGGAACAATTTAGCCTACATTTTGTGAACTTTACTCAAGAATACCACAACAAAGCTCCTTTCATGTCAGTAAAGCTGTTAACAGAAAATTAAAATGTCATTGGACAAAAGTTGTAATTTCGTACAGTATAAACAGCTTGTGAAAATTAAAATATTCAATTCAACAATAAATGTTGCAAATATTATTTGTGTTATTTATCTCACATTATATTTTGTAAAGTGATTTTTCAAAATAGTGCAATAGTTTAATAGTTTTTTGTAGTTAGGCCTACTGGCTAGTTATTTTGGTGAATTGTATTAAAACCAGACCAAAAATCCTAATAATAAAATTAAATCATAATATTTATTAATGTAAAATGTGAAACCCACAGCAATAAAAAAATCAAAAATGTACTGTCCCCGTTTTTTAATTAATAGATAATAACAAATACGATTTTGGTGGTATTTTGACCACTTACATAGGAAATGTCCCCGGTTTCCATTTCAGAAATCTGGTCACCTTACCATAGGCCTATAAAAAATACTCTATTATAACTCTAAATAGCCTATTGCTATTTGCCAGCAAATTAGGACTCAACTCAACTTTTTTAGTTCAAAATGCTTTTATTAATAATTTTACAGTTGGTTTCTACTTGGATATATTGCATAAAATACAATATTGGGTATACATTAATATTAATAATAAATTCTAATCTAGAATTCGTGCTTCTAGATTTTTATTCTTTTTAACAACATTTTTAAAAACAGTGTCATAACCATTTAAAACACCTACAAAAAAGCATCATGATATAACGTTTTGGGGCATGTACTAGTTATGTACTCGCACAATACCCAATGCAGGCCTATATTTCAGTGCAATCTAATAGCACTAATATACAAACTAATATACTTCAACTAATACTTCAAAATCCTTTTTTGCATTTGAAGAGTTTCTTGGAAAACAACATCTGAACGTTTCTGAAATGTTGAGAGTTTGAGAGTTTTTTATGTAGGCTAATTCAAGTCCTCAGAAAAAGAATAGTTTAAAGGCATTTTGCAAAGAGAGATTGTTGAAGTTTCAGTGTTTCTCAGCACATGCGGACAAGATCGCTTTTTCTGCAGCCCACTTTACAGCACGTGGAGGGCAGCGTTTCGTATGTGTCTCTTCTTACTCGATCCATTTCTGCAGAGGTCTCCACATCAGTCTCGATTTCATAACCTGTGTAAAATCATAGTCATGTAATGTAAATGATGCTGGTTTCTTCCACAGTTGCTGTATGAGTTAATGAGTTGTCAGAAAGTTACTTCAGAACGCAAAATTCATATAAACAGCAGGTGGCACACAAGAGCTGAATTTGGAAAAGCATATGACTCCTCCAGCCCTATATCTGCAATGTTTTTATATGACAAGTGTATGCCAGCATGCTGTTGCTGTTCCCAAATTCATCCAAGATTTATATTTATGCTTTGATTTTACTGGCATAAATGTATAATTTCAGTGGCTCTTGTGAGTTCCTAAAGGTGAAATCTAAATTTACAAGAGAATGCAAAGTAGCTGTAATCCATAGCAATTTTAAATAAAATCAATTCCAGATGATTTATAATTTTATCAACTGAATGAATTTTAATAAATTAATTCATACAAATATTAAAAAAAGAAATAATAATTAAAATAAATTATATTTTTATTTATATATATATATATATATATATATATATATATATATATATATATATATATATATATAAATCTTCATCAAATAACCCGTTCATTACATTATATTGTTTATATTATATTATATTATATTATATTATATTATATTATCTATAAAAAGTAGTACCAATTTAACTAATTTACAAACAAGTTTTAACATATAATACATTTTATAATTTATATTTATTTATATAAATTATATATATAACATTTTTATATTTTGATCATTATTATTAAAATCATAATTATTATTATCATTATTAGAATGAATACATTTACAAGAGAATGCAAAGTAACTGTAATCCATAGAATTTTAAGTAAATTCAATTCCAGATGATTTATCAACTGAATGAATTTTAATAAATTCATTCATACAAATATTTTTATAAAATTAGAAATAATAATTAAAATACATTTTATTTGTATTTTTATATATATTTTGATTATATATATAAATCTTTATCAAATAACCCGTTCTTCATTTGTGCAGTTCATTACATTATATTGTTTATGTTATATTACATTATATTATAATTTCTATAAAAAGTAGTACTAATTTAACTAATTTACAAACAAGTTTTAACATATAATACATTTTATAATTTATATATATTTATATAAATTATATATATATATAACATTTTTATATTTTGATCATTATTATTGAAATCATAATTATTATCATCATTATTATAAAAATCATAATCTTTATCAAATATCCAGTTCTTCATTTTTGCAGTTCATTCTATTCTATTCTATTCTATTCTATTCTATTCTATTCTATTCTATTCTATTCTATTCTATTCTATCTGTAAAAAGCCAGGCCACTTTTCATATAACATATAATACATTTTATACAGTAACTAAAAGTTGTTGTTACAGTAATAATCAACAACTACCGAATATGTAACAGTAGGACTTTAAATGGATAGTTATGTTCTGACCTCACGTACACTGTGAGGATGACTGCTAAGCAAAGACAAAATATATACTGACCATTTACAGGGTCTTCAGATTGGACCCGCCTCCATCTGGAACCCCCACACGTGTAGACGACAGCCCGAAAAAACTCACGGCCACAGAGTCTCAGAGCTTTCTGGGCCTGGGCCGAATCTGCCCACACAGCAAACACCAACAGCACTGCCAGTAGCACGACCTTCATAGCTGGAAATATGTGTGAAAGCTGTCTTCCGCTGAGGTTATGGATGTCTTTTGTTAGCTCGTGTTTTCTGACTTCAGAATGTCTTCGTTTATATACTACGCAAACCGTGATTTATGTCTTATTGACGCACTTCTGTTCCGTGACCTTTTAAATGAGGCAAAATGACCCACAAAGCAGAGACTTCCATTTGACAAAATGGGTTTGTTGGTTTTAAATAAATAGATGGTGTACAAATGGTGTATCAAAATACAGCTAATTTAACAAAGTGGCGTGAGGTCTTTGTTTTATTTGCTGCAGCAAAGTGCTCTTTAATGACGTTTTAGAGATCCATGTCCATAAAACTGAATATTGCATATTCGAGCATGTGTCACACCAACATTATGGTGTGACACCAGGATAATGACAGCACTTACTTCCTCCCAAACCTTGTTAATTTGACCTAAAAGGCTGAGCACCATAATGAGCAGATTTATTTCTGGCTAGCAAACACTTTGTTGCCAAGTGCTTCCACTTAAACGTCACTGTTTACGGGATAAAATGCCATTCTGTAGTATTTGGCACAGGCTTTCACATTTAGATTTAATTGCAGTCATTCCTAAAGGAGACTTCTATGAGTCATCACACGATACACCTAATTCTTTTATTTTGCGTCATTTGTTTTGTAACTGCCAATTCATTTTTTGACATTGTTCATAAAGCAGCAGCAACTTGATTGACAGTGTTCAGTCTGCCACTGAATTGAATGCAAATGCAATGTTTTTGTGAACATGCCTCTGTAATGTTTTCTCCTTATGATGTTTTTAAAAGCTTGTATTTGTTGTTTTTGTTGACCTAGGCAGGGCATGGAAGCAAAAGGGAACTATAAAATCTTATCTATGATGTTAATAGTCATATCATATGAAGTTGTAAAATCTCTACCACTATCACCTCTAGTCATCCTGGTATTGAACACCAGCACTTGTTTTGCTTACCAGTTCAGATCTTCAAATGGACCCTGCTGAAAAATCCAGCATAAACCAGTATGAATTCAAAGTATAGTACTGGTTAGTGCTGATATAGTGTTGTTCAGTGCTAGTATAGTGCTGGTCTAGCAGGTTCACCAGCATGGTTTTGCGGGGTTGAGTGTGAGTAGGCCAGTTTTCTGTATGCAAGCAGTGTTTTAGGAGGAAAAGCATTGTTTTTGCTTGTATATTTCAATACTTAACACATTAATGATGTAAAGGGAAACAATATAAGATTAAAACACATGATTTATTGTAATACTGTAATATATGATTATAACTTTGTAATTTATTTTGCTCCATCTGTTGAAAGTAACTGAAAATAGTATAAAAAAGCCAAATAAAAGCATAATCATACGCAGTTTGTTTAACAGGAGTTATGAGAAGAGCTCTCTCAATGGTACAGTTAATAACAACTTGATCATGAAAGTTCAAAATTAAACGGTGCTGTTTTTAAAGACTTTCGTGTTTATTTGGGAACTCGCAAGTCAAAGCTGTTAGTCACTGATTCTAAAAAAGTGTATATAGTAAAAGGTGTCATTGCAGCCAGGAGCATGAAATATTGTAGACAATAGTGATAGCATGCACTTTCAACAATTGCTGAAAGTAAATGGCCAAGTGCCTAACTAATGAAAACAACTTCAACAACTTTTGTACAAGTACCATAAGAAAGACATAAAGTGAACATGGTGATGCTATTTTTGGAGTTGTTTAAGCATCCTCTGGTGAGATATGACTGATTTCATCTAAGGCTGTGTGGCTGTGAGTCTGTTCTCTTTTTTTCTGTTGTTGTTCCTCTTTTCTTCAGTGATTCTGCTTGTTAATTGCAGGTGGCGTTGCCAAACGTCAATCATCACTTGTAGAGCGAATCTACTTTATTTCACTAACTGCAACACTGCTTCAGTGTTACTTTTACTCTCTATTGACTGGGATCATATGAAAACTAAACAGCAGCGTTCATTTAACACTGAGGATTTTACTGTGTACCAATAAACAAGTATCTGCAATGTGCATTTTTCTTAATTAAATAATTTATTAAAATTAATTGGAAAATTGTCTTAGTCTATCTATGAACACACACTAAGAAACGATAGCATCCCAAGCTGCTCCCAGCCTGCAAAACATACTTTATGCTGGTCCACCAGTACACCTGCTTCCCATGCTGGGGACCAGTAAACCAACAGCCAGCATCTGTCATGATCATTACTGGGAGTGCCCTTGTCTGCCACTAGAGGGCACTCCAACCCGGACTCTTGTTTTCACCCCTTGGACTTCATTTCCCATAACCCACTTCCCGGACTCATTATCCCGTTCATTGCACCCAGCTGTTTTGTGTTTCATCATTAGTGTCTGCCTATTTATACCCGGTTTGTTTTCTGCTTTGGTTATGGTGTTTTCATGTATGGTTTTCCTGGTCTCTCTTTTGGTTTTTGGTTTTCGTGTTTTTTGTATGGACTGTCTTTATGGATTTTGACCCTTGCCTGTCTGTGGATTACGTTCTGGAGTTCCCCATTAAATGCTGCACATGGATCTTACCTGTTTGTCTCTGTACAATCCGTGACAGCATCCCATTCAGGTGTGCAAAACATACCTTATGCTGGTGACCAGCAATGCTGGATTTTTCTGCAGGGTAGTTTACCAATAACCTGGTTGAGAACATTTATATTTTATTTGCCCATTTGAGAAAATTCGTTTTCTAAGTAAGAAAAAGGATTGATAAACAACAATACTGACATAGCTAAATTAAAAGTCTGAATTTATCATAACTAAATTGCCCCGATTCTTATGAAGGCCTAAAGATCATTCATTTGGTATGTTTGTTTGTTCGTATTTAAAGGTGCTAAGACTGTTAGTGAGTTTTTGAAATGAGCGCATGCATAAGAACAACCCCCCTCCTTCACAGCTCATTTCGAGGGAACGCCTCCCAAAACTCGTAAACACTCGTATTGGAACACGAGTGTTTACCACCGGCATTCGCTGTGTTGTGTTAGTGGATTCATTATGTCGGACTCACCGCAGGTAACTTATAATCTGCAGTTGTTACTCCTGTCTCCTGACAAAAACATTGCATGCGGCGCCTGTGGAGTGTGGAAAGTTACTGGAGCGCGCAGCCGCGCACGTCTCGCACAAGGAAAGTCATGGCAGTGATTGACAAGCCAGAGGGCCAATTGTTTACGCGATTGGCTGATGTTTTTAAGGCCCTACCTCGTGCACAGATGATGTATATTAATATTATTCCTTTCAGTGCACCTAATAAATAGTCTTTTATCAGTTAGTAAAGACAGTTTCAAGTAATATTGCAAAAATGTATAAAACAAAACATCCTCTTTAGCACCTTTAAAAGTTCTAAAACCTCCACAGTAGGAAAAAAGAAAAACAGAAGCACATAAACTGACAGAAAGGCAAAAAAAAGGTGAAAAAGTGAATTTTGTAAGTTAGTAAGTTGCTGCAAGAGGAAGGGGAAGATATTTTGATTAAATATTATGAGAGCGCATGAATTTAAAAAATGATGTGCACGGAAAAAACATTTATAAAAAAAACTAAAATATTACATTAAAAAAACAACTGTCAATTTTGATTTCATCATGACTTTAAATGAAATCAAATTTAATTTAATGCATATTCCTTTTGATCTTTGCACTGTAGTGACACTTCAAACAGAAGACAAACGACAGATCTTTTAAACGACAGATCTGTCATTTAAATGAGAATGATGGAGGAATGAGGGTGGAAACTTTAAGAAGCTCACGCGATCCAATAGTTGAAATTCCATCTCAACAGGTTCATAAGAGGGCATTGTGTAGCCTAGTTCTTCAGTTAAAAAAAAAATAATAATTAAGCATGTTGTTCTTGTAAACATACTGGAGATTAGCAATATCAGAGGTTTAACTGATCAAGACTATTTATTTATTTAAGTTTTTTTTTTTGTCCATCAGGGGGCGCATTGAAAACAGGTTCTCGCTGTAGGTCAAGCTCTTGTTTTTGAACAGCACTGTCACTCTGCATTCCTAGAAAGCCACACTCCTCACTTAGCTGACAGTCTTGGCTGACACCTTTGCACATAAGGTTTACTGTAACGTCCAACCTCTGAAAATACCCTGTATTCAACCTGCTGTGTCTTGCCTCACCCATTTGAACATACAGGATTGTAAATGCCTGATGTGAGGAATCCAGTTTTGCGTGTTCTTAACATGTTTTCCTGTAACTATGTGATCTTAGCTGCTTTGTACAAAACATACACAAAACAACAAAATAGAGCATTGATTGGCTATTTATCACCAAATGACCTTCCTTGTCAGTTTTACTGCTTTATAATAAATCATTTTAAGTCAGTATTGGACATTCACTTTTTAAATAAAATGTTAAGTACAATGTCACCTTTGAATAACCTCAAGAAGATGATCTGTATGAGCTTATAGGCCTACTGGTGTCTTTCTGGAAGGGAAAGTAGTGATATATGGTGTAACAGGTCTATGACCAAACGCCCACCAATGATAAGCTGTTTACTCTAAGTATGGAAGTGTCAGAGCTAAAGATAGCTGAAGTGTGCACTTGCAGAAACAAGAAGTGCTGAGAGTAGCTACTACTTTTGAGATTATGTTCGCTGCTGAAGGGCTGTAGATGCCTTATGTTGATATTGCTTTATAAAAGCTTTCATGAATGAAACCTACCAACTAACATGATCACATAATATTATGCTTAGGATCATACACTTAAAGGTGCAGTAAGGATTTCTGAGAAACTTTGTTGATATTTGAAATCACCAAAACAAACATGCCTGTACCCAAAATGATCACACCCCTATCTTGATAGCCCCGTCACCAAATTCACGAACACGCTATGCAACACAAGCACCTCTCCATCACGAGTGTATACGCCCCTTACTGCTGATTGGCTACAAGTGTGTTATGAGAAACACTTTCAACAGCGTTTCTCAGATACCTTAAGATGAGGTGCTTGCGGTATAAGTTCATTGTTCTATTGTCTTTTGTCAAAACGTGCCGCTCATGTAAGCGTGTAGACATGGTGTAAAGCTTGGTTTATTGGCCTTGTCCCAAATTGTAGAAGAAGAAGAGTTGTTGAGTGTTGTTACCATGCCGTCATTTTACGCCGGACTGCTTCATGAATGAGGGTCAATTCAACGTTGGGTTTACACAAAAGATTAACACGATGGCACATGCTAGTCGATGAGTTAAATCAACTCCACAGCAACTACATTAATTTATTCACTAACCATTCAGAAACGTCCAGATGCATTCTATAAGTTGTAACTTCTTCCTGAGTCTCTCCATCAGTGTCTGACTCTGGTTTGAACAATTAAAGGTGCTCTAAGTGATGTCACACGTTTTTAGGCCAAAACATTTTTTGTCACATACAGCAAACATATCCTCACTATCCGCTAGCTACCTGTCCCCTGAAGACACTGTAAAAAAACGCGGCCTCTGTAGTCGCCACAAGCTCCGAAAACGGCAATAAAAACAAACTGGTGCAGCCTGGACCACGAATCATAATAAACATGGTCCAGCCAATAACCGACAAGAATGATTTTAAATGCGCGTTCATGACTGTTTCAGGAAGCACGGAGGGGAGGGGGAGGAGGAGGAGGAGGGAGGGTCTAGCTAGCCTCTGTTTTGTTTGAAAACACTTCGAATGTCAACAGGAAGTTACTCCACCCAGGATCGCTTAGAGCACCTTTAAGTCTGAAACCTTGACTGACAATCGTCATTTTGGCTGGGTGAGATTCTCCAGCTTTGTTGTTGTTGAGCAACTGATGCACGTTCTGTTAAAGCTCCGCCCTCTTCTGGAAAGGAGGCCGGGAGCAGCAGCTCATTTGCATTTGCATTGCCAGAGACTTATATTACATCTTGTAAAAGGGGCATCATAGGTCCCCTTTAATGAAAATAAAGGGTATATGTTTAATAAAAATGTTCTTTAAATTAAATGAAAATGTTTAATGAAATCAGAAAATATTTAGGAAATTGTTTAATTTAGTTTTATACATATGTTCTCTATTGTGGGTTTGGTTAAGTGTAATAAAAACAAACATCATCACGCGTGTACCTTACTTCTTACTTCTGCTTCCTGATGGTTTAGAGCAGTGTTTCTCAACCAGGGGTCCATGGACCCCTAGTGGTCCTTGACATAATGCCAGGGGGTCCTTATAAAATATCTGAATATTAATTTTTGTATATCTTGACATTGACATGTTCCCATAAAAGAGGAAGATAATATATGTATAATGTACCTGACAATATGACTAAATATAGGACAAGTCAACAAACGTAGTAGTAGTAAATTATACTTGATTGCATTTGGTTGTCACAAAGACATTAATGATACCAATGCACCATTTTTATTCTGGGGTCCTTGAGGATGATTCCAAATATGATGGGGGTCCATGACTCAAAAAAGGTTGAGATTCACTGGTTTAGAGGACAATTACTCTGAGTCGCCCCCTGTCGTTTTAAAGAATAGGCTAGTACAATGGTAAGCGCGTCAAGTATTAATGCATCGTCCGTTTGGAGAGGTGCACAGCAGAGGCTCGTGGTGTGGAGCCAGGTGAAAGTATAAACAAGGCTTCAGAGTTCATATCTTTGATGAGCCATGCAGAGGTGTCAGGGTCTAAGAGATGGTTCAAACGCAAACAAACATGTCATTATTGTGATATTGTATAAACACTGATATTGTATTGTATAAACAGCTAGTGAAAAAAAATTTAATTGCAGCATCACAGATAGCCTATACATAAAAACACACACAATAATCACCCCAACTGTTGTTCCAAAAGAGTTGTCTGACAACATATTTACAATGTTGCCGATATGTTTACAAGCTCCCAGCATGCATTGCAACATAAATCAATTATGCCGTTATAGGATTATTTGATTTTGTTGTTGTCAGTTTTAGTTATTTGTTGTGAAATTACTTGGCTATCAGCAAGTCAAGAGTCCTTTAAAAATCAAACAGCAGAAACAGAGAAACTCGTAAGGCACAGTTGCATATACAACCATCAGTGAAGTGTGAGTGGGATCTCAGTGGTCCTTTGGTCACTGGCATATTCTTGTCTGTCATCAGTCTTGGAATCAAATCCCAATCCTCTCAGGTGGCAACTAATATTTACCCTGACCGTCTGTCATTGCTGTAGCTCTTCAACATTATTTTATTTAAAAATAAATAACTGCTTTATTTCTTAAGAAGTGCCTGGAAGTACTTGATAATAATCTGAATAATATTCTGAATGATATCAGTTGAATTTGTGATGCAGCCTGGAATTAAAACATCATGTTCGTTCATCTGTCCAAAGGAGAACTGGCCCCCCAACTGACCCTGGTTTCTCCAAAGGGTTTTTTCTCAATTTCTGTCACCTGGAGTTTAGGTTCCTCCTTGCCACTGTCGCCTCTGGCTTCCTTAGTTGGGACAACTTAAATTCATCAATATTACTGATTTTACTGCACTGACACTATCGGATGAGAACTAAACTTGGCTGGACGATGACATCACTGTTTTCTCCAGAGCTGCTTTATAGCCGAATTGAACTTTTTCCATAATTAATGAAACTTACACAAGTTATTGAACCAAACTGAATCAACTGATTTCAACTGAATAATGATTGTTTACCATTGTCTTTTTAGAATTGAACTGAATCATTATTTTCCTGTTGATCACTGTAAAGCTGCTTTGAAACAATCTGTATTGTATAAAGCGCTATAGAATATGAGTATATATCTTTATTGTCCACCAAGGTGGAAATTTTTCTTTGGCTCACCAACACATAAAATAGCTAAACAGATGATATTAAAAAACAATACAAAGAGAGAATCACATTACATAAAAATCCAGTTTATGCCACTATCATTCACTGACAGAATTAAGGATTTTAATGGTGTTAGGAATAAAAGACCTCTTAAACACATTTCTATTTGCTAGAGGGATTCTATATCATCTTTCTGATTTCAACGGATCAAACAAAGAGAGGATGTGAACTATCTGCAAGAATACTCCTTGCCGCCTTCTTTGCCTTTCAGCAAAGAGTTGTATTAAGGGCTTCTTTGTTCTGCCATCTATTTTACTTGCCATTGACACAAATTTAGACATGTTTGTTCTTGGATCTGCAAGAAGGCAAGAAGGTGAAAACTTAATACACTCTTAATAATGGATTTGTACACAAGTTCAAAAATATGTTGACTGACACCAAGGCCACTGAGTTGTCTAAGAAGAAAGAGTTGCTGAAAGCATCTTTTACTTTTGTACTCTGAATTCTCAGTGAAGCTCACCTGGGAGTCCAGAAATGTACCAAGATATTTAAAATTATCCACAATTTCAACCTGTTGGCCCTCAAGTGAAATTGGCAAATTGTCATATCTTGTTTTGAGAACATAATGAATTCATCATAACAACATTATTGTCCATTATATACTGTAAATAAAGTGACTTGACTTGACTGACTTGAATATCAGCCTGATTCCTTCCTTTCACCTGAGAATATCAAGATACATTAAAAAGTTTAGGGTTGGTAAGTTTTTTTTTTATTAATACTTTTATTCAGCAAGGATGCATTAAATTAATCCAAATTTAAAACTGACAGTAAAGATTAGGATACAAAAGACTTTGTTCGTCAAAGAGTCCTGAAAAAAAAATCACAATTTCCACAAAAATATTAAGTAGCACAACTGTTTTCAACATCGATAGTAATAAATGTTTCTTGAGCACCAAATCAGCATATTAGAATGATTTCAAGACTGTAAATGTAACTTTGCCATCACAGCAATAAATAATTTAAAAAAAAAATAGATTAAAGGGATAGTTCACTCAAAAAAAAAAAAAATTGTCATCATTTACTCACCCTCAAGTTTTATCTAAACCAGTATGAGTGTCTTTCTTCTGCTGAACACAAAAGAAGATATTTTGAAGAATGTTGGTAAACAAACAGTTGACGGTAGCCACTGACGTCCATATAGTAGAAAGAAAATACTATGGAAGTCAATGGCTACCATCAACTGTCTGGTTACCAACATTCTTCAAAATATCTTTTGTGTTCAGCAGAAGAAAGACATTCATACAGGTTTAGAACAACTTGAGGGTTTGTAAATGATGACAGAATTTTCATTTTTGTGCAACCTATCCCATTAAAACTGTTATTTCAATTTGTAAAAAAGTTTACAGTATTACTGTTTCTGCTTTATTTTTGTCAAATAAATGCTGCCTTGGTAAGTATAAGAGACGTCTTTCAAAAACATTTAAAAAATCTTAATGACCCCAAACTTTTGAATTGCATTGTAGCTATTTTACTATTTAAAAAAAGTGAAATGATTCAGAGAACATGTTTCATTTTCATTAGGAAAACAGTTGTAAATCTTTGCTAAGCTGCATTGGTTCAGCATCATTAAAATGCTTAGGCTTAGGCACACCAGTGTGAGGTGAGGTAATAGGCCAACATTAGGAGAAAGGTTAAGTAATCAGATCTGGTGTTGAAACAAGAGAATCATAGAAAAGTGTAGAAGGTAGAATTCAGTTTAATCCTTTTTCTTTTTGCATTTATTTTACAAAGCTGCATCATAAATCTCACACTTCTCTTCAATAAGCCACATGATTTGACGTATAATTCTTGTCTGTTGCAAAAACAGTGCAGGATGATTTAAATGCCAAAGTTTAATAGGGATTTTTGGAAAATCCCTGTAAGAATGAGCAATAGCCACAGTGGTACTTTGGAAAACACTATTAATAACAATGAGGAAACAATCACCTTCCTGTCAAAAACATGACACTTATTTGGGAAAATTATTAAAGGGTTAGTCAACCCAAAAATGAAAATTCTGTCATCAGTTACTCACTTTTGTCATTCCAAACCTGAATGTCTTTGATCATCTTTTAAACAAAAATGAAGATATTTTATTAATCAAACCGGAGAGATTTCAATTCCAATAATTCCAATAAAACTCTGATGCTTCCAAATAAAGCTTGTAAGTTTTGGTGGAATGGACTTTCAGTGGAGGGACAGAAATCTCTCAGATTTCATTAAAAATATCTTCATTTGTGTTTTTAAGATGAACAAAAGTTGTAAGGTTTTGGAACGACATGATGAGGGTGAGTAAATGATGACAGAATTTTAATTTCCCTGTATGTAAAGTCAGCATTATGTTACATCATCGGTCAGTGCTCTCCGGTTATGAAAGAAGCAGTAGCATTTCAACTGACTAAAGATTCATTAAAAAGTCAAGCCTGGTTTGGTGCAGTACTTGACCTCTCGTGCATAGATTCTGTACTGTTGCCCTGAGGCTAAGGTCACATATTAGTGGAAGATCAATGGACTTCTGGATCTGTTTGCACATGTAGGTTGCCACAGCAAAGCGAGAGTTATGTTTCCAGTACGAGGTCATGTGTGCTGAATCGATTCTGACCTGAAAAAACTGACACACGTATCTGAAAGTACATGCAGGTGCAAAGTGCAGTGCATAGCAGGTGTGTGCATGACACTGATCCAGCACTGGGGACTTACACCTTAAAGACCCAATGAAATCATGTGATGAGCAAAGTTTTCTCTCATGTGTTGATTATGTTGAAACCCATTGGAACCGGAATATATTGAAGAGCTCATTGTTTAGGTATGATTTGCTACTTGTTTAATGGTTGTGATTTCTGTCTTTATTTTTGGTCCATTTTCCCAGAAGAGAAAGTGCATTTAAAATGCATGTACCTGTCAATGTTTAGCATATACATGGCCACATGCAAGCACACATGACATACATTTTGTAACTCTTATAACTTTGATTTCATGGGATCTTTAAGGAATAGTTTGTGTGCAGGACTGATCCAACGCTAAAGTAAATGACATGTGCTATTTTACAGGACAGAGAAACGTTCAAGTGAGACCAACATACTGTTACTTATGTAAAGATAACTGTTGAAAATGTGGCAACTGGCCACCAGAGCAACAAAACAAGGTTAATTATTGTTATATAGGAAATGCTTTTAACTTAGTACAGTAACACTTGACATTTGACTTGACATTTGATATTCAACAGTATTCTTGACATTTATTCAACAGTGCTTTGATCTGCCGGCATTGACACTATTCTTGAAGAGCTGCTGTGCAGCAAAGATTATGTACCAGTTATCAATGTAAAGCTGCTTTGATACAATCTATATAAATAAAGGTGACTTGACTTGACTTGACTTGACTTAAAGGGTTGGAGATGTGTTTGGAAGTGCCAGTTTTACAATTAGATCAAAGTTGTTCAAGTCCTGCCCTGCAAGTTTTCTTTTTCAAGTAGCCATTTTACTCAGATATACGTCACGATAGGGAAAAAAAGGCTAACAAATTATATTTAATGCCGACTTTATTTATTTTATTTTTTTTTGCAATAGAAGGAATTCAGTAAATTAAATGACATTTTCTGTGTATCGAACTGCAGTAAGATATAAATTTACATTATGCTGCCCAAAGGTGTGGTCATATTTACTGTGAATTTTCGTCGGAGAAAACCATTAATTTCAACAAGAATCAATGCGATCATGAATTTCACATCAGAGAGAAAGATTTCCCCACACACGTTTCACAATGGGTTCAAGTTGGTCACATGGATTCACAAAATTGACCAACAGAAAGCTGCTTGGTTTGAAAGTGACTTGAAAGTGAGAGCTCTGCATCATTGCTACATTATTGACTATAGACAACGCCGAAATGTTGGTAATGTGACTACACCTTAAGACACAGTTACTAGATTTGTTATATATGGCTTGTTCTAAAAATTGTTTAAGAAACTGACTTGATTGCCTTAAAAATTATTAGTTCCAAAAAAAATATTTTTTTCTTTCCTGTGTTGATGTATTTCTACTGAAGCAGTATAGGACAGGGCTTCGATAAGCAGCACTATGGTTTACATCACAGATATGTTGCTTTGCTGTTGCTCATTAAAGGCAAATGGAATTAGAAGCAGGAACATTTAATTGGACAAACATTTAGACATGCCCATGTGTGCGAAATGAGTCATCAGTATTTTTGGTCTGTTTTCCCGGAAGATAAATACTGCAAATTTTAAATATTTTTAAAAGGTACACATTTATACCTTATTAATCACTAAAAGTTGTAATTTCTCTTCATTGCTAGTAGGTTGGACCCTTTTGCCTCCAGGACTGCCTTAATTTTTCATGGCATAGATTCAACAAGTTGCTGGAAACATTCCTCAGAGATTTTGGTCCATATTGACATGATAGCATCACAATTTATGCAGATTTGTCGGCTGCACATCCATGATGCAAATCTCTCGTTCCACCACATCTCAAAGAAGCTCTATTGGATCCAGATCTGGTAACTGTTGAGGCCATTTAAAGGTGGACTCAGTAGGATTTTAAAAACACTGTCTGGAAGTTAGTCGGGCCGACACCAACAACAAACGTCTAACCAATCAGTATTAGGGGGCGTATGACGGTCGAGGAGAGAGAACGAGCAAGAGGGAGATTTGAAATTAAGAAAAAAAACTGCAGAACGAGAGATGGGACACAATACAAAAGAGCTCAAAAGAATACCACTGGAATGAAGGTTTATGACTGGGCAAGCGCTTTAGGACCCGCATTTATATTAGAAAAGCTTTCCAGCGCTAAGTGGGAAGGTCTGAAAACAGACGCGGAGGCTGCTTTGATTCCGCTTCACATGTGAGTAACATGGTTTTGATTGTCTGGAGCTGATTGGCTACTAACAACAATCACTTTGTATTTACTCTTGTGTAGCAGTGAAGCATTTTGTTGCACGTCAGCTGTGATAAACAGACATCTACTCTCTCATTGCGTGTGTAAGATAGAGTTTTGCTGTTATACCACTGCACACTGACGACCGCTAGTGAATGTGGTGTTTAGCGTCATTGTTAATGCATTTACCTTGCATGCCAGCAGTGATCAGCCCGGGGTTTGAGATCAACTCGGAGCAGTGTGGTTAGGATTGGAGTGTGAGTTTTGCAGTGGAGCAATGAAGAGAGGGGTGGCTTTGTTTGGGTTGATTTCAAATATCAACAATGTCCAACAACGTTGTTAAAAATCTACTTACCGCACATTTAAGTACAGTGATCTCATTGTCAAAACTCATTGTCATGAGCTTTATGACATTGCACATAATCCTGCTGGAAGTAGCCATCTGAAGATGGAAACACTTTGGTCATAAAGGGATGGAGATGGTCAGCAACAATACTCAGGTAGACTGTGGCATTTAAACAATGCTCAATTACTAAGGGCCAAGAAAATATCCTCCACACCATTACACCACCAACACCAGCCTGAACCATTGATACAAGGCAGGATGGATCCACGCTTTTATGTTGTTTTCACCAAATTCTGACCTTATCTGAATGTTGAGATAAGACTCATCAGATTTCTATTGCGGCAGAAATCGAGACTCATCAGCCTCCGTTTCCTGTTCTTGGCACCAGTGTGGTCTTCTGCTGCTGTAGCCCATTTGATTCAAGGCTTGACGTGTTGTGCATTCAGAGATGCCCTTCTGCACACCTCGGTTGTTTATACCTTATTAACCACTAAAAGTTACATATTATACTTTAGAGATACATATTAGTACCATTTGAAAGGGTACTGCCCCAGTCACAGCTTTTGTACCTTTTTCTGAACGAGTAGGCCTACACTAGCATATAAATGGCTGCTGGCTATTGGCTAATGGCTAATGGCTGCTAGTAGGCCTACACTAGCATATAAAAGGCTAATAAACATTGAGTAAAAGCCACACAGCTCCAAATCTGAATGGTAATATGACATAACCAACAACTCTGGTATGTACAACACAGACAAATAAACCACTGTAACATAAGAAACACTTTAACTTGTAAATGAATGAGGAACATTTTACACCTCTGTAGGTGCATCCTTGAACATGACAATGAAACCTAAAAAACCAAAGCACAGAGCGAACTCATAACCACACACACCAAACAATCAATGAGTCATCTATGACCTGTAAATGAATGCTTTTCTTGGAACAGCCTCTAAACTTTCTGAAGCGTATCTTTGATGTGTGATAGTGATGAGTAAAAAGGATACAGCATTTTTGCCATGGCAGGTATATTGATATGTGTGACAGATGTGTATGTGTAAATGATATGTATCCAAACTTGTTGATAAAAAAGTACCTTGATTTACCATTTAAACTAGCGTTACAACGCAGTATAGTCTAATTAAAGTAGAAATATCTGATGATATCCTGCTCTAAGGTGGGCCAAAGATTTTTCAGGGCGGGTTGTAAAAAATTGCACTAACAAAAAAGTAAATTACCCCGGGTGTGGCATGATTGGTCAATAAATCTATAATAAATATTTTATGTGTGCATGTTTCTGAAGAAAAGGATGACCTTCACCCTCAACATGCCCAACAACACAAAAAGCCGTATTAATGTAAGGTGAGCCAAATTTCTTTAGAAAAAGTCAGTGTCCATCCTAACTGAGAAAAAAGGTCTGTGACAGCGTTAATTTCCGATAGGCCACTTTCCTCTTCTGAAGAAAGAGGAAGCGTGTATTTGGATGTGTGAGAGGTGGGGGCAGTTTCACAATGAGCTTTAAGAGATATGACATGTTGCCAACCTTTCACAATGAAAGAACTTCAAAAATAATTTCCCATACAGAAGCAATACAGAACAAGATGTGCAACATAAAAGTTCTACATTGTAATGACTGTCTCATGCTTGGCGGACATTTCAAGGCCAGACTTTCTGCGCTTTGTTTGATTAGAAGTTATGGTCTTCCTTTCTAGCATGCTACTTTTTTACTATCCAAATATTGTGATTTCTCCTCATAGGTACATCTTGCTAGTATGGTGGACACTTTTTGGCCTCCAGAACTGTCTTAATTTTTCATGGCATAGATTCAATGCTGGACCATTATGGTCCATATTGACATGATTGCTGCAGATTTGTCGGCTGCATATCCATGATGTGAATCTCCCGTTCATCCACATCCCAAAGATGCTATACTGGAATGAATCTGGTGACTGTGGAGACCATTTGAGTATAGTGAACTCACTGTCATGTTTGAGATGATTTGAGCTTTGTGACATTGTACGTTATCCTGTTGGATAAAGGGATGGAGATGGTCAACCATACTCAGGTAGGCTGTGGTGTTTAAGCAATATTTATTTACTAAGGGGACCAAAATTGTCCCAATAAAATATCCCCCACACCATTACACCACCAAAACCAGCCTGAACCATTGATACAAAGTAGGATGGATCCATGCTTTTATGTTGTTTATGCCAACTTCTAACTCTACCATCTGAATGTTGCCTTTCTATCAGCTTGAACCAGTCTGGCCATTCTCCTCTGACCTCTGGCATCAACAAGGCATTTTCACCCACAGAGCTTGCTGCTCGCTGGATATTTTCTCTTTTTCAGACCATTCTCTGTAAAATCTAGAGATGGTTGTGTGTGAAAATCCCAGCAGATCAGAATATTGAATAATAAGACATAGTTTTAAGCTATTATTAAAATAATAAAAACTTATAAAATTTAGAGTAGGCTAAATATATGTCAAATCATGCATAAAACAACAAAAGTAATTCATATATATATCACATTCATCAGACCTGTTACAATTGTTTTTGTATTTTGACCTCTGGACTCTAGTATCTCATAAGGGAATTTACAACTGACTTTTTTATGCTTTGCTCTTGGAGTACCTGAATGTGTTAGGAGAGAGTTTGTTCTGTACAACCTATGTGAATGTTTCCAGTACCTCTTTGGGACTGATGTATAAATAGTGTTGAGAGCTGTGTGCTCTGCGTTATGGTCCTGAATAGCTGCTTTGTTGAGTGTTAAGTTACACTGCTGAAGCAGTCATGAGCTTAAGTGTGTGTGTGTGTGTGTGTGTGTGTGTGTGTGTGTGTGTGTGTGTGTGTGTGTGTGTGTGTGTGTGTGTGTGTGTGTGTGTGTGTGTGTGTGTGTGTGTGTTTGTGTTTTTGTGATTTATGAGGACACAAATTTGTATAATGACATGGGTATTACACTGGTATTACAACGTAAACATGAAATATGAGGACATTTCCTGAGTCCTCATATTTAAAATAGCTTTAAAACATACTAAACAATGTTTTATTAAAAATGCAAAAATGCAGAATGTTTTCTGTGTTGGGTAGGTTTAGGGCTAGGGGTAGTGCAGGGGGATAGAATGTACAGTTTGTACAGTATAAAAACCATTACGCCTATGGAATGTGTGTGTGTGTGTGTGTGTGTGTGTGTGTGTGTGTGTGTGTGAGAGAGAGAGAGAGAGAGAGAGAGAGATTGTTGCCATCTTAATTCTATGCTGTAATCAATCTGTGACCTCCCAGATCTTGTGATGTTACTTTAGAGAGCAGTTAGAAAAGGGGGGTTATATTAAAGGGAAAGTTCATTCAAAAATGAAAATTTAGAAATAACACCTGCTTAATGTATCAAAATGCATAATATTACACAATGTTTCGTCTGTAAATTATAGTAAATTTGTATATTACTCCCTGAAAATAATTGTAATTGTTCTCTTTGTGAGAAGTATTTATTCAACAGGTTCATCTTTCATTTTTATTCATTTATCTACAGATGTTCAAATAATACAAGGGGTCAAAGAAAAGTTTCAGGTTTTTTTATCTATTATAAATTACAAATTACAATGTAAAACAAACTCATTGATTTGGAAGAAATATTTCAACCCATTATGAAATATGCAAATGAAATACAATTCCAAGATTAAATACTAGGGCTGTCAATTTATTAATCGCAATTAATCCCATACAAAATAAAAGTTTGAGTTTGCCTAATATATGGGGGTGTACTGTGTGTAATTATTATGAATATATAAATACAAACACATTCATGCATATATTTGAGAAATATTTACAAGTATATATATTTATTTATATTTTTATATAATTTATATTATATATAAATAAAAATATTTTGTACATAAATAACATATTTCTCTTAAATATATACATTAATTTGTTAATATACATTTGTGTGTCACAGCCCTATTACAGGACTTTACTATTTACAGAAAAAAAATGAAATAGCTGTTTTATTGTTTTATTTACTGTCTATAAATCCATCAATTTACAGTTAGTAAAAATAGCATAAATATATAAACATACCCTAATATATAGGCTATAAACATAAAAATGTAAAATAATAATAATAATAAAAATAATAATATTGTGGTATTGAATTTGAGAAAAACAAATAGCTAATGTCAGCCTTATTGCCTGTTACACATTTGACATCATGATGAACTTGTCAGCATATTCTCGGACAGACAAAAATAGATTGCTTGTTGTTCATCTTTGTGTTAGCCTAAGTGATTTAACTTGAGGCTAAAATGTAGCTTTTAATGACGACTACAGGCTTCACTGAATCAATGACATAATAAACACATTAATGGAGGGGTCATATCATATCACGAGGAATCATTTCTGCGGAATCTGTACAGCAGTGAAAGGGTGGGGAGAGTGACGTACATTATGACCGCGTCTCTGGAGCAATCCACTACATACAGAGAAGCGGATTGTAATTACTCCAACAACGTTACTAACTAAAGCTGCTAAAAGCAATAAAACAAAGCACACCTGATAGATTTAAAGCATTTAAAATGATTTTTATGATATTTTTGATGAGCAATTATCTAGCACTACAGAAGCGTGAAGCCCGAAAGGTCCGGATCCCCCCTCTTGTGTGTCAGTGGTTGAGTCCACTGGTAAAATTCCGAGAATTGCGAGCTGCGTCTTCTCAGAAGAGTTCTTCCAAGAACTGTCTTCGCTGGACACTTCCAAGAAAAATACACCAGGTGATTTTCTTCTATCTAGCAATAAGCCTAGACTAAACATGAGACGCTCTAGAGAAACGAGTTGTTTCTGTAGTTAATTTTTATTTTGTTTTAAAGCAGACTACTTTCTTGTATTTAGATGTGTCGTGTTAATTACGCAACTCGACTTTTGTTGGCCTAATTGCGTGAATAACTAATCTTATTCGTCTCATATGTCAGTTTCACTCTGTTGTATAGAGTTGCATTAGATTGAGAGATGTTAAGTAACGTTAGATTTAGGAAGCTCTCTCAGATTGTATAAAAGACAGGTTTACGCAACTTTATATGGGTGGAAAGGGAAACTAAGTTTATTACCTAGAATAGACAGCCTGGGTGGTCATAAAAACAGTAGACGCGTATAGATCATATACATGTTAAATGATGTCAAATATCACTGTATTTTTACATTTAGTTTTATAGGTTTTCTCTGAATTTGTCATTCGCCCGTGCGCATGTGATTTTGCTGGTGAACTCTCAAAGTGATTCATTTAATGGAAAATGTCATGTACATTTAATGTAATGTCCAGCATGCGAACATATTTTATGTTGTGTTACGACTGCGTCAGGATTCAAGCACATTAATAATTAGATTATTTATGTGTAGGCTACTGTATTTCACTGCAACGTAAGTATCAAACCGAAACGCTCGTTTTTACACCAAACACCTGTAACAGTAGAGTCGACTCATGTGACATTTATTTGTAAACCGTCATAATACTTAATACGTCAATATACCACGAGGTTTGCTATACCAGCATGCACCTTCGCTATTCAACAAGTGTCACTGAGGGGAACAGCTTCGTGCTTGCATCATGCTGGTGTCTTAAATCATATAGCATAATGTGCTCACTATATAGTGATGTTTGTCCTTATGTAAGGTAATGCTAGTTTTTCAGATGATGCAGAATTTAAGAAAATTATGTAAAATGCTGTTTAATGTAAAATGGAGATCCAGTGATATATAAGCGTAAATAATGCTGTTTAAAATTGTTCGCCCCTGTGATGCCCAAAGATGCTGTCTAGGTAGGCAGCTCACTAGGTTTTGTCTGCACACTTTGCCATTGGTCTCTCAAGTCAAATGTGTTTAGTAAATATGAAAATATGAATATTGTAGATTCGGGAGAGTTTTTCACTAAAGAACTAACCAAAATCAAATCAAATAAACTAACTCAAAGGAAATGATGACTACAGTGACACAATCACGAAATATTATATATTTCACAAAGTATATTTAATACAAAATATTTAGTCCCAATGTAACAGTTGGTCATATTTACAGTTTGCAACACTGTATCTTTGTGGACATCTAGTGTTCATCTGACTAAACTTGCATGTCTTCATTTTTGACATGAAGATCCTATTGTATAACTTTAGATATAACATTATTGCATTCAAATTTTAAAAATTTTATGGTGTGATTTAGTTGTTTGTTTTTTTGCAAATGTTTCACTATATTTTTAACTATTTCCGTGCAGGTGAACAATATGTCGAGTGCAGCAGACGGCTGCGTTAAATTCACTCGCCATGCCGGTGATGTGCTGTTCAACTTCAACCGCCTACGCAACAGAAACATCCTGACTGATGTCACCATTATGGTCGGTGGGCAGCAATTTCAAGCCCACAAGACAGTTCTGATGGCATGCAGGTAAGTGCTATGATTTTTGCATTTTGCAAGATTTTAAATCACAAATATATGACATGCAGAGTTAATGACATCTGTATTCCATCTTTTCTTTTCCCAGCGGCCTCTTCTACTCCATGTTTGCAGACACTCATAAGAGCAACTTGAGCTTCATAAGTTTAGATCCAAAGGTGGACCCCGATGGCTTCGCCATACTGCTGGAGTTCATGTATACGTCTTGCCTCACTCTTAAAGATAACTTCATTATAGCCACCCTCAACACAGCCACATACTTACAGATGGACCATGTGATGGACACATGCCAGAGGTTCATAGACTCCAGGTGAGTGCTTAGAACGGCACAAAAACATTCAAGCGCAGACTAGAGAAGATAGTTTGTTCAAAGGCATGTGATTTGTAACTGGACCAATGGTATAACGCTCATTTAAATTAAAAAAGCAATTCACTTCATGTGTTATGAACATGTTTTTAATTTATAAATTAAATTAATTATGATTTTTTTTTGGGGGGGGGGGGTATAAGATAATATATTAAATAGAAATAAGATAATAAAATTAAATTCAGACCAAAAGATGAAATCACATTATAGAAATAAGATAATAAAATAGAACAATAAAATGAGTCAAGGAAAGGTCCTATTAAAAAGAATGAAAAAAAAAAAACCTAATTAAAAAGCCTCATTATAAAGAATGAGAAAATTCATTAGGTAGATTGGCCTTATCATTTATTATTTCTTAGAAAAAAACAAATCTGCTTTACTGTTTATTAATATATGAAAAACCTTTGTCTGACAAAATCATGTTTGCAAAAAGTGCAGAAATAAAACATAAAATATGACAATAATATCATAGAGAAGACCCTTGCAGACTCTTAAAATATCAGATAATATGACTTTTTGCATGGCAAAACATTAATAATATTAATAACACTTACTCAATACTTGTTTATATATATACTTTATCATATATGTATTTAAATACTTAAATAATAGTTAAATACGAAAGATAGATAGATAGATTTTTGCCATTTTAAGATTTGTACAAATTGAACTTTTGTTGAAAATGGTATAAAAGTTTTGCAAAATTAAATTGTGTTGAAACCAACACAAATACAAATATTACAGAACTTGACACATATGTTTTAAACAAGATTCTTTATCTCGGACTCACTTTTTTATCACTTACTCAAAATCTATTGGTTTTCTCAAAGGGGCTTGTGTGTGAAGCAGACCAGAGCAGAGATGCTGGTTAATCACGGCTGTTTATCTTCAGAAGCTCCCTTCATCCTTAGAGATGCCCTGAACAGCCAATCCAGTGTTAACTTTAGCACTTACGGTCCTCCCAACCTGCACTATGCAGTCAGCACTTCCACCGAAAGCCCGACTCGCTTCTACAGACATCTGCCGCTCCCGCTGGAGACCTCCAACACCGCAAACCCCCTTTGGCAGATCCCCAAGACCGGCGTAATAGCCCGTCAACAGCACTCCCTGCCAGACAGCGGAGACTCGGCTAGGATGATGACTAACGCGGGAGCCACGGAATCCAGAGAAGAGAGGAAACGTCCATCTGTGCTCTTTCGTTCAGCTCGAGCCGAGGGAGACCGGAAGGCTGCGAATGTGCATTCAGAGGTGGAGAACACTGAACCGTGTCACACCAGTGGTCCCGAGAGCCCTCTTAGATCAGACTGCCAACCCAACTCACCCGCAGAGTCCAGCAGCTGCAGTCGAGGGGCGGCGTCTCCTCCCAGCTCCATCAGTCACCCAAAGGTCCACAACTGGAAGAAGTACAAGTTCATTGTGCTGAACTCCACAGATGGAGCGACTGACAACAGTTCACTAACTCCATCCCACATAGTTTCAGAATCCACCAACAAGAGCAATGAAGGCAGAGGGCAGCTCATTATGGATAGCAGGTCAGTGTAGCGAAACTCTTGGATGCCAATGTAAGCATTAGCTTCTGACACAGTATTTGTAAACATTGGTCTCATGTTTTTTTTAGATCTGCAGATGATTGCATCAAAAAAGAAGAGCGTGGCTCACTTCCTAACTCTTTGACAGAGGAGAGCAGCATGGGACCCACAAGATCAGGTGAATACACTTTTTTCAAATCTTGAAATACATGGGTTGAAATCTGCTCAAAAGAGATTGATATTTTGGGAGCATATGTCAGTCATATTTTGGGAGCAGAATGGTCAGATTAACTTTTTTTTCATCATCTAGGGTGGATTTTGTTTTTGTTTTTGTTTTTTTTAAGGTCAGAATGTTAGATTTTACTCTGGCCCCCATCTTCTTCTGTGACCCATTTTTTTGGGGAAGATAATAACTATAATAATAACTAACATATTTATTAATATTTAGGAATAGGTAGTACATTGTATATTTAATGTAATATGTTACCTAATTATTATTATTTTAGTTTTTTTATGTAATATGAAATGTTTATAGAAATATTTAAATATTTTAGTAGTTAATGATAAAATTTTATAATATTTTTATTTTATATATATATATATATATATATATATATACATATATATATATATATATATATATATATATATATATACACACATAAACACATATGTTATACCTATTTAATATTACAATAGTTAATAATATGCATTAATATAATACCCATTTCAATATTAAAATATTTAAATGTTTTAATAGTTAATAATATTTAGCAGCATGTGCATTCATTTAAAAAATAAAGCAGTACTGCCATTACTATAGCCAACTTTTTTTTCCACAATGTCTGCTATTCTTAAAGAGATAGTTCACCCAAAAATGAAAATTCTGTTATCATTTACTCCCTTAAATTTATGCAGGTTTGAAACAACATGAGAGGGAGTAAATGATGACAGAATTTTCATTTTTGGGTGAACTATCTCTTTAATGGTTGTGGATAAACGTTTTTTGGCATCTTATTGATGCCTATATCATTACTATCATATATATTGGATACTGAAGACACAGTCTGAACAAACAGATCTGATTTCATCACTTACAGTATGGACTCTCAGTGCTAAAGATCTGAAATGTGTGCGGTGTGAACAAAGCCTAATAACTGTTTTGATTGTCTTGGCAGAGAGGGACAGACTCTACTGCAACGAGTGCGAGTCCAAGAGTGAATCTGATGCAGAAAAGCCTCAGTGGCTGCAGGACGGAAAACCATACAAATGTGACCGCTGCCAAGCCATGTTCCGCTATAAAGGAAACCTAGCTAGCCACAAGTCCGTCCACACAGGTAAACAAACAAAAATATATTCTTCAGTGATGCTCTTTCAAATTTGTGTGTTGCAGTTTTTCATGTTCCAAATGGTTTATAATTACAGGAGAGAAACCGTACCGCTGCAATGTATGTGGAGCTCAGTTCAACAGGCCTGCCAATCTGAAGACACATTCACGGATCCACTCAGGAGAAAAACCATACAAATGTGAAACCTGCGGCTCTCGCTTTGTCCAGGTAAAAACAAACGCCCAGACCATGTTTCTTTACAGTGACCGTGTACATCTGAGGTGCTTTATCTTCTACTTTCTGGTTTCCCAGGTGGCTCACCTAAGGGCTCACGTACTGATCCACACTGGAGAGAAACCATACCCGTGTGACATCTGCGGAACACGCTTCCGCCACCTCCAGACGCTGAAGAGTCACTTAAGAATACACACAGGCGAGAAGCCTTATCATGTGAGCACTTTCTCATCATCAACTTCACATTTCAAATTTGATAAACAGTACACTGTGTATATGACATAGCAGCGCAGTTTGAAATGTTGTATTTTATAGCATACTTTTAAACAGTTCATAGATGTCGCAGTGTCTAATATTTTAGACATAATATCTAAGGTGTTGCATACTTAGTGCTGTCAAAATAAAAGTCCGACACTTAGCTGTCAAAAAACACTTAAAGGGCTAGTTCACCCAAAAATGAAAATTCTGTCATTAATTACTCACCCTCATGTTGTTCCACACCCGTAAGTCCTTCGTTCATCTTCATAACACAAATTAAGATATTTTTGATGAAATCTGATGGCTCAGTGAGGCCTTTATTTCAGATGCCCAGAAAGCTACTAAAGACGTATTTAAAGCAGTTCATGTGACTACAGTGGTTCAACCTTAATGTTATGAAGCGACGAGAATACTTTTTGTGCGCCAAAAAAAACAAAATAACGACTTTATTCAACAATATCTGGTGATGGCCAATTTCAAAACACAAGTCCAAATGAAGCTTTCGAAGCTTTCCGAATCTTTTATTTTGAATCAGTGGTTCAGAGCATGTATCAAACTGCCAAAGTCACGTGATTTCAGTAAGTGTTTTGAAATTTCAAATTTCACCACTGGGGGCGTGACTTTGGCCGTTTGATAAACACTCCGAACCACTGATTTGAAACAAAAGATTTGTAAGGCTTCGAAGTTTCATGAAGCAGTGTTTTGAAATCGGCCATCACTAGATATTGTTGAAAAGTCATTATTTTGTTTTGTTTTTTACAAAAAATATTCTCGTCGCTTCATAACATTAAGGTTGAACCACTGTAGTCACATGAACTGCTTTAAATATGTCTTTAGTAGCTTTCTGGGCATTGAAAGTGTTAATTGTCTTGCTGGCAATAAAGGCCTCACTGAGCCATCAGATTTCATCAAAAATATCTTAATTTGTGTTCCGAAGATGAACGAATGTCTTACGGGTGTGGAACAATATGAGGGTGAGTAATAAATGACTGAATTTTAATTTTTGGGTGAACTAACCCTTTAACTATGGAAGCCCATTTCTGCCACATAAGAAAAAAAATATGCTTTGGTAAATCAAAATTATGACATACCAAGTCGTAATTACAAAATAAAAAGTTGAAATTGTGAAAAGTGGAAAATCTGACTTAAAAAGTTATAATTCTGACATACTAAATCATAATTATGAGATTATATAGTAGAAATTATGAAATAGTAACAATTATGACTTTGTCAGTGTTGACATTTGATCTCATAATTTTGGTTTGTGTTTTAGTAAATTAATCTCATAATTTCAGTAAGTTACGAAAAAAGTAAAAAATATTAAGTCAGAATTTTCACTTTTCATCTCAGAAATATGACTTGCATGTCAATTTTGATATAGTATGTCATAATTTTAAGCTTTTATGTAATTATGAGTCAGAATTTAGATTTTTCATCCTATGAGTATTTCAAAATTTTGACTTTTTATCTCATAATTATAACAGTATGTCTATGTGGTGGAAATGGGCTTCCATACTTCATGGCTGATGCCGATGATTAAAATATGCCGAGGCGATATATTGGTCAACCACTAATTTCTTCAACATGTCAGTATTGAATGATTAACCCGAAGAAGCATTTCATGTGAAATCGTCCTGGTTTCTGATTTCAGTGTGAGAATTGTGACCTGCACTTCCGTCACAAGAGTCAGCTGCGTCTGCATCTGCGGCAGAAGCATGGTGCGGTCACCAACACCAAGGTCCAGTACCGCAAAAGCAGAACAGACCTGCCTGTCAGCTCCCTCGTGACCTCTTGAAAAAACCTTAAGCTGTTCAGAGACTCAACAAAAACCTTTTCAAGTAAAGATATGGTGAAGGAGACATGATCATTTACTGGTACTGCCACACGAAAAGCCATCAGGAAATACAGATGCCCGCATGGATCATTGTGACGCCCATGCCGGTGTTTACTCATATGGTGATGTTACTTTTTTTATCTGAAATATGAAGGCCTAGTGCACCAGCACATTCTGGTTCACCCTTCATGATTTCAGCCAGGTATCATGGTGGTTTGTTAAGATTTTAATAATAATATAAACACAGACTTCCAAGCATTGTACTTAAGTTCTTGTCAATACAGACTGCAAATTCTTAGTGTAAGATTAGATATTTGAACATAATTTTATCTCTATTTATTTTTTTAGAATGCTATTTCACTCCCTCTCCAGGCAAACTATGCACTGTATATAATATACAAGGGGAAGATTGGTACAATTGCAGTGTAAACGTTTTACCAATGTGGTACATTTAAAGAAGCCCTGCTCTGTCTGACAATTGTATTGTATTTACATGTGTTTGTACAGTTGTTTTTGGTACTAGAGGGCCAAATGTCCTTGCAATTAAATATTTGATACCAAACAAATGAGTGTGAAGTTCAGTTTGTATTTTTCCCACATATTTAAGATTCTTACATACAGTACATATAGACACATGTTTGATATTATAAGTCTAAATATTAATTAAAGGCGGTCTAAGCGATTTGACGCGTTTTTAAGGCCCAATTTTTGTCACATACCGCAAACATCTCCTCACTATCCGCTAGCTGCCTGTCCCCTGAACACACTGTAAAAAAAACGCGGTCTCTGTAGTCGCCACAAGCTCCGAAAACTGCAATAAAAACAAACTGGTGCAGCCTGGACCACTTAACATAATAAACATGCTCCAGCCAATAACCGACAAGCAGCGTCAATACGCAAGCTACTTACATTTTAAATGCGCGTTCATGACTGTTTCAGGAAGCACGGAGGGGAGGGGGAGGAGGAGGAGGAGGAGGAGGGAGGGTCTAGCTAGCCTCTGTGGTTTTGTTTGACAACACTTCGAACGTCAACAGGAAGTTACTCCGCTTAGAATCGCTTAGAGCGCAAAATACCACAGATGAGTACCAGTTTTTATTATTATTATTATTATTATTATTATTATACATAGACGATTTGGGCTTTTAAAATGCAATAACACTTTATAATAAGGTTCTATTTGTTGACATTAGTTAACTTCATAAACTAACAATCAAATATACTTTGAGAGCATTTATTAATCTTAGTTAAATCTGAATTTCAGCATTTGCTAATTATTAAAATCAAAAGTTATATCTGTTAATATTATTTAATGGACTTGAACTAACATAAACTAACAATGAACAGTTGCATTTTTATTAACTAACGCTAACAAAGCTTAATAAATACTGTAATAAATCTATTACATTTTGACGCGTTTAGTTAATGCATTAACAAACTTTAATGGAACCTTATTGTAAAGTGAAAAGGTGATTAACATGGCATAAATATACACTCTTCTATCAACAAATGTATACATTTTGACCTAAAATCTTGATGTTGAATAAAGACACATGAATGATCATGTTAAATGTCAGGCATATTAGTGTTACATACATTACATGTCCAAAAATGATAGAACCTAATCATGCATAGTATTTCCACATTGTTTATACACTAGATGGTGGAAGTGTCACGCTGATGCATTCGCCTACAAAAGAACTGAGGTTACTATTATAAGGCTCTTATCAAGCTCACCTAGTCCTTCTACAAATGAAAAACAATTTGTGTATGAACGTAGCTTTGTCCAAAAGGCCACTATTGTTGTGCTCGAACATGAGAGGTTCTTTCACAGGCATGGATTATTCTAGAAAGGCTTTATTTGCTTCGGTTTTACAGCTTTATACTTTCACTTCATATAAAGGGCAGGAACTATGACTATTACTCCATTATTTTCCTTTGCTGAATGTGAACAATAGTCAAACAATGAGTTGAAAATGCTTTTGTAGTTAAGAATCATAGATGTTTTTATCTTTTGTATTATAATTGTATGAATAAAGACCAATTCACAAATTGGTAGTATCCTGTTTAAAGTGTTTATTGACTGCTTACTGTTGATTACTGAAAGTAAGTGAAAATAATCTGTGATTAACAACAGTAGAACAGAAATAGCTCTATAGCTCTAAGGTCATTCTCAGAAAATTGTGTGTGCTTGAGAGGAATGATTTTGTGTGCAATCCAAATGAACTTTTAAAATAAAACTAATCCTATTTTTTAATTTATTTATTAGAATATCAGCCTTATTTATATACATCACAGTTTAAAGAGGTATATAGAGTCAAATTAATTTACCTTTAATTCAAATTAAAATGATTCCAAAGTGATTTTACTGTTGTTTTCACTATATATTTTCTGAGAAAATGCAGTCCCTCACTTTCTGTTCAACTTTATGTAATGTAAACTAGTTTTTTAAAGACAAATAGTTATTAGTATTCATACACACCCACGCTTATATTAACTTAATACAAAAAAAATGCATAATGATACATTTTTAAAAGAAAACTCTTCATAATATTGTGAAACATTACTTTAACTTAAAAGAAACATTTTATCTAATATTTTTTTACAATGTAATTTATTCCTGCACTGTAAAAAATCAAAAGTTGTGAAAACTTAAAAGTTTAAGGCAACTAACTGCAGGAGATTTTTGAGTTTTCTCAACCCTATTGTAATTGCTCAGTCAATTATTCTTCTTATTCAAAATGAATTGCATTTTTGAGGGCCTAAACATACTCGAAAACTCATGAAACTTTGCACACATTAGAAGTGTTGAAAATTTACATCTGATATGGGTTTCAGAATTAGGTGTGGCAAAATGGCTCGATAGCGCCCCCTACAAAATTTCAATCAAAGGAACAATCTATTTCGAATTCATTCAGCCGATCTCCGGGTCTGGCGGTACCACTTTTAGCATAGCTTAGCATAGTTCATTGAATCTGATGGGACCAATAGCATCTCGCTCAAAAATGACCAAAGAGTTTCGATATTTTTCCTATTTAAAACTTGACTCTTCTGTAGTTACATCATGTACTAAGACTGACGGAAAATGAAAAGTTGCGATTTTCTAAGCCGATATGGCTAGGAACTATACTCTCATCCGACGTAATAATCAAGGAACTTTGCTGCCGTACCATGAGTGCAGCAGGCGCAATGATATTACGCAGCGGCTGTGACCCCCTGCTTGCACAGGGAGCGTGCCTTGCAACCATGGAGACATTTGTGAGAGGCGCTGCGTAATATCATTGTCTGATGTACAATGTCTGATCTGCTCCAAACTTAACATGTTTGATAACAGTCCTAGCCTGAAGTCATCTACAGGGCAATATTGTGTAATAGTCAAAGTGCCACCTGTTGGCAACAGGAAGTGTGGCACGTCAAAATGACACTGCCATAATTCTCCTGTATTTACTCGCTTACATGCATGTCGCCTACTATTAACTGTTTTCCTAAGGCCATCAGGTGGTGGTGGCCCTGGGTGCTAGGGCCCTTTCATTGCTGCTTGCAGCTTTAATTGTAAATTGAACTTGTTATACACAAAGTTGAGGAAACTCAAAAATCAGCTGGTTGCCTTACACTTTTAAGTTATCTCAACTTTAATTTTTTACAGTGTGTGATGGGAATTTCCAGCATCATTCTAATATATGCTGATTTGCTGCTCAAGAAACATTTTATTATTATTATTATTATTATTATCAATGTTGAAAACTTTTTTTAGGATTTTATTTCTTTAAAAAAAAACCACTGATCTCAGACATTTAAATAGTAGTGTACGTTTATAATAAAAGTATTACAACGTTACGAATTACAAATGTATTGCGACAAGGTTGAAATAATGTAGAACTTATTAATGCAATGTAGAGGGTTATTAATGCAAAATATCAGTTGCTAGGTTGCAATAGTCTAAAGGTACACTATGTCCCTCTAGAGGTTAAAAAACAAAACTGCATGCATTTTGCAAAAGAACATTGTTTTTGTTGTGCTTCGGCTCTGCGTGACTGTGCGGATGTATAAGACCCTTCACAATATAGATGATGCTTTACAATGAACTCTGTTAGAGAGCTACATATAGCAATCTATCTGTTCAATAAAATACCTTACTCACCTGTTGAGTAATAAAAACATGTCGCTTTTACAACATTTCAAATCCCTCAGTTCTCGCCATCTCTGAAAAGCCAAGCCAATGTTGATTCTTGTTTTATTACGAGTTCTGGCATGTTCTCTTTTTGCCAGCAGACTATCCTCTGTTCAGCATTTATTTTATTAAATGGGTGATTCCCAGGAGGTTTGAGATGTAGCTGCTCCATGTCAACCTTTCGCTTTCATTGTGACAACTAACCTATGCCACTTCCACACAAAACACATATCAAAGAAGCCAAAGCAACTTTTCTCTATTTACAGATATAACGAGACATGGTGAGTAACCCATGTACTTAATTTCACTTATTATAGGCTAGTTGCCATAGTGCATCAGGGTAAGACAAAAACATGTTTTGACTCATTATTTGAATTTTGTTTATTTTTAACAAATATAGTGTACCTTTAAGAATTACTCATTGAAAAACCCACAAATGGCAATTTCCAGATAAAAAAAAAAAATGGGTAACACTTTATTTTACTGTGTCATTGTTAAATGTTACATGTATTTACTGTAGTAATAACTATAAGTTATGCATAATTACATGAAATTAACCCTTAACCAACCCCTAACCCTATAGTAAGTACATGTAGTTAATTATTATTACTCAGTACTTATATGTGTAATTACACTGTAACACAGACACCTTTAAATAAAGTGTAACCCAAAAAAATGCTATTTTTGACAGAGACACCAATGCTGGTTCATTTTTTCTTTTTTTACATTTTCAATTTATTTCATGTGAACAAAAATTTGAATGATCCATATAATCGTTCCTGCTATGTGAAGCCTTTTGTCCTTCCCTTGTAGCGCAGAATTTTGAAATATTGAGGTAAGAATCATACAAAATTCAAATTAAGCATTCGACTGGAAGAGTCTGAAGATATTCAAAATCAGAACATTTATTTTTCTTCAGTGGGTTCTGTCATCCTTGATACTTCATATACTGTTTCATATTATTTACGGCCACAATCTAAACACAGATTGAACCGTCACATCAATATGACAAATTCAGTTTATTCATGAACGACCCCAAAGACGCTGAGACAATCAAATAAAAACACGAACACACATTCCCCTTAAAATCTACTGCCTGAGCAAAGATGGCATGTGTTTGGAATACAGCAGCCACAATATGATAAAAGAAAAATGTACAGCTAAAACTGAGTTCTCTATTCTTAAGTAGCCAGCAATAGGTTCTCAGAACCTGCTGCAGATTACTATACAAAACAATGAGAAAAAAAGTCACCAAATATAACACAAACAGGTCTTGAAATCTACTAAAATACTCGTACTTCCTGTTGGTCATTTATAATCGCTCATTTGCTTGGAGAATGAAATAGTTAAGTGCAGAAGCATTTTATAACCTAGTCTTGGCTTATTTCTAATTGTGTGTTATACACTGAATTGTAGACGTTTCTAAGCATATCTCTCACATATGATAAGCAAGATAATCTTCAAGTTAAGAGCAAATGCGTGTTGTGTTCCTATAGAAGTGCCCTGAACGTTATTGTTCGAGCTTGCTGGATTCTCTACTGAAATATTGCTCATCTTTAGTGTAATATTGAGTAAATATGTATTGTTTGCTCAACAACAAAGTGTTTTCCTTTCAAACTTACAAACACAGATATAAGTACACACCCTCTCACATCTAAAAACCCTATTTTACTGGAGAATGAGTAAAAATGTATATATCGATACATGAAGAAAGCATAGCACTGCCGACATCAATAAACAGACACCTTAATTTTCAAGAATTTGGATTTTTGCACTAGACATGTTTAGCCTTCTTTATCCAGAATGTTCTTCACATCTGCAAACACCTGAAAGAAAAGTTAAAAAGGAAGCAAAATGAAACCCAAACGGATGGAAGGATGTATATTATTTCAATGTAATCTACATCTACAGCACATTGGCACAGTACACAGCAGTGTTATTTAGGGGTGAAGCCCCTATCATATTTTTTGGCTTCTATATTAAAGTGCCCCTATTATGCTTAAAAAAAAAAAAATACGTTTTTGAATGTAAAAGGTCTGCAAGTTTTAAAGATCAAAGTAAACGACAAATACAGTTTTTGTTTCCTAAAAGAAAGAATCGATTCTGAACTGCCAAAACGAGTTCCAGTCTCACTTCCTGTCACATACCTACGTAACAATGTAACAAATTTGCATAACGCCAGCCTATGGTCTTCATTGGCTGCCCACAAACAGTGTCTACTTTAACCATCAAACACTGTAGTGTATATATATATGCAATGTATATTATGAGAAAATTGTGTTTTTTGACATTGGACACATGTAAACCTATTGTGGGAGACCTCAAACAAAATTAGGAACCTTTAAAATAGCACAATAGGGGCACTTTAATATTATTCATCCGCAATGAGAGTATATGAGAACTTTGCTAAAGACACAAAACTGATTACAGATTACTCTCATGCTGATCACAAGCAGTGTCTAACATTTAGAGTCCGGACATTACAACAGTCACCATTGTGAAATGTAATGCATTTTGCTTTTTTGCTACTTCTTCTTTTGTCCATTTCTGACCAAAATTGCCTCATAAGATCACTGACCTGAGACAAACAAATCACTAAACAGATTTTTTTATTTTTACAAGTTACAATGATTTAAATTTAACGATGTTGATCCAAAACTGAATGAGGCGGTATCTTTGTCATACTTTGATCTACTGAAATGAAATTTGATATGCCTCTATTTAGCTCATAACTTTTAAAAGGTTTGTTACAAAATCATGATCTTGGTGTCTATGGATTGCGAGTACGCCTATAACAATTTTCCTTGTGACCTTAATATTTTTTGCATTTAATGCCTTTTATCAATTAATAAAGAATAATAAAATAACTTGTATTTGATTTACCTTTTAATGCAAAAAATTCAGGCTCAAAAATAAAAAAATAAAAATCATACCTCATCCACCGACCGGGAGGCATCAATGGTGCGCACCTTCCCTTGCTTCTCGTACTGCTCTATAATGGGCCGTGTGGACTGGAGGTACGTCTGGATCCTGACAATTAAACAAGAATTCTTAAGAAAAGTTAAGGCAATTGAAAAGTGCAACCCAAAGTGGCTGTAAAAATAGGGCTGTCAATCGATTAAAAATTTTAATCTAATTAATTACATACTCTGTGATTAATTAATCTAAATTAATCGCATACATAATTTTTGCTGTGAAAGTATTAAATATTTAAATTCAAATGAATTAATGCAGGGTTTTTCCTGGGTAAAAAATGGTCTTCGGTGGTGACAGACATGGTCATCCACACAAACAGTAAAAAGTGCCCTACCCACGTGATCTGCAAGCCCGATACTGACAATAAAGTATCCGTCACTCTCACTGTAATTCTTTCTTGCCCTCTTTGCAAAAAAAAAAAAAAAAAGTGATTTTATAGCTTTGTAAGAGAAAATGCTTTTTTGCTAAACCTGAAAAGTATTAAAAAGCAGCATTTAGAAGTTATATTAACTAATAATATAATTTTCTACCATTACATATTGAATGCACCTAGCTAACAACAACTTGCTTTGTTCTGGTTTCACCTCACTCCAGTCTAAACTAACTGATTTTATAGGTAGGCCTAATTTACTACACATTGTCATTTAAAAAACCTGAAAATATTGTGGATTATTAAGGCTAATTTTACTAACCACTCTTACTAAATGGGGTAAGCACACTTATGTTCTCATTCCAGAGTTGTTCGAGTAAATGATTCATTATAGACCGTGTGGACAGATCAGTTCATTAAAATGAATCTGTTCAAATGAGTCATTAGGTCGTGAATTGGACATTAGCGGACGTTGACGCGTTGCGTGCGAATATTAGGACGTCGCAAAAGATTTGTCAACACAGAAAACACTTCACCACTGGATAGGATTTTCTTTTTGTTTACTGAAAGTGTGGTTTATGTCAGCTGCACGTGCAGGGCGCCTGTCAGAGGAGATGAGGTGACGTTCTTTTGAGCGCTATTCACACCCAGCGGTTATTCAGGAAAAAACATTCTCCGAATGCGCCTCGTGAAACATGGATTCGGTCTTACGAACTTTTAGCATTGTGTCAGTTGACTTAGATTATTATGTGTGAGGTAGAGAGAGTGCAAAGACGGTGCTTACTTTGAAGACAGAGAGAGCTCCAGGTTCAAAGGTCAATACGGAATGGATTAATCTGCGTTATTTTTTTAACGCGTTATTTTTTCTCAGATTAATTAATCGAAATTAATGCGTTATTTTGACAGCCCTATGTAAAAATAGACTTTTAGTCATTCCATTTCCATATATTCCCAATATAACTATAGAGACTGCCACATTTTCCAAACACAATACTAATTTCTGAGGTCACTTTATACTTGTACAATAAATGCATGTATGCCAATATATCTGATATTTATTGTTGTCATTATAGAGAGGAAGTACCTCTTCTCTAGACTTTCTCTGTTATCATCAGTGCGTCCACTGCTCTTTCCCCGCTCTAAACATCTGTCAATGCACACCTGAAATACACAACCAGTTGAAATGACATTCCATGTTTTTGTTTAGATGTTCATAAAAAAAAAAAAATCAATAAAAGAGATTTTCCATGACATTTCATGTCAAAGTTAATTCAAAATGATACATCATCTGATTAGATGCCATTTTAATCAACTGTAATAGTAGAACAAATAAATTTTTCATATGCTGCTACTCACCTCATTACCGCAGTCAAAGAAAAGAACAAACTTGACATCTGCCTTCCCATCCATGACAGTGTTCCACCCCTGTAGGTTGTCTTGGTTACGTGGAAAACCATCAATAAGGAAGCGAAACTTCTTTTCATCAACTCTCATAGTTTCTTCCATTGCCTGCCAAACACGTGTTTTAAAAAAGATGGGCAACACTTTATTTGTGTCCTTGTTACATGTAGTAATAACAGTAAATTATGCATAATTAACATGCAACCTAACTGTAATCCTATAGTAAGTACATGTTTTTAATTAATATTACTCAGTACTTAAACATATAATTACACTAACAAAAATACCTTAAAATAACCAAAAACTGAAAAAGAGTTATCTGAAAATATATATTTTTGAAAATATTCATTTTTAAATAAGATGAATGTCTAATCTGCAACTCAACTCACAAAAGGTGAATCAGAATTAGAACTTTGCTATAAAAAGGCTTGGCTGTTTTGTAATAGTATCGTCAGAGTTATGATTTATGCCTATTTATGAGACAAGCCTGTGCATTTATGTCTATTATGAACCGCTCTTTGAACTCTCCTCCACTGATAGTGAAACTGCACACATTTGTTATCAAGATCACGCTCAGTAATATTTCTCAGTCTTTTTGAAAATGTCAACTGCTAATATTCCGGCTCTCTTCTACAACCTCCCTAATTGGACTGTATGGGCTTGTAAAACAGGACAGGCAAGCGTAACCAGCAACCACCTTTTTCAGCAAGTTGATGGTGATTTCAACAGGAACTATCTTGCCCTCTTTGATGTAGCTGTCAATGAGCTGACCAAACTCAGAGCCCTTGCGGCTGCGCTCCTCTCTCAGGAGGTCTCCAGCAGACAGGTGAGTGTAACTGTAGTTCTGAGTGCAGAAGAGAGGCGGGTTAAACAAAAACATCACACATTAGGAACTTCAATGCAGCACATTATAGTTAACGCAACCCATAAGATTATAAGCTTTTTATAATGGATAATGACAGCTGTCATCTATATGAATGGAGAGAGAAAAAATGGTGTGTGTGTGTGTGTGTGTGTGTGTATATGGGCTAAGTGAACATTAACTTAACAATCATTCTTTTCTTGATAAAAGGCAGAAACACTGGATGAAACTGCTGTATACATATATACATGCACAGTTGAGCTCAAAAGTTTACATAATCCTTGCAGAATATGCAAAAATGTTAATCATTTTAACAAAATAAAAAGGAGCATGAAAATAGTATTTTTTTTTTTTTTTTTTTGGTACTGTCTTAAAATTATTGGGTCATTGACAAATAAGGTTATTAAAGTGTAAAATAACATGGAGATATAATTAATTTTGAAGTTTTAAGTGTTAACAATATGATTATGTGGTTTTTATAATCAATTAATACTGCTTTTGTCATTTTTAACAAGATGAACAAAATTCGTCACCAAAAAATTCATTCAGTTTAACCAAAATTTCAGTTTTACCAAATGACACTTTAGGTTATACCGAATGACGATATTTTCAAACAATACTAAAGGCTGAAATCGAGCTAGCTAGCAAAAGGACAATCAAACATTTTATGTTTAGTACAAGTTTTTAAAACATTACAACATTTTCCATATTTTATAGCGGTTGAACCAAATGACCTGATGTTTCGGGACATGCGTATTTGAAAAATTCATGTTTTCTCTTGCTCAAATAGTTAAGAGAGTTAGTTACTTTGCTTCATGAGCATGTGGTCCTTTGCAGGTGTCTGAATAATGTCACATCCTGTCACATGATATTGAACACATGACTTGATCCAGAATGGTCTCTTTATATTGGTTACTCCAAATGATATCAATAAAATAATTTTTCCGAAAATTCTTTCTTATAACAAAGCAACGACTTCTACACATAATTTTAATATCATTTTGCACTATGTTGATATATGATGTTATAAAACCATGCCAGAATAAAAAAATATATACATTTATTACATTTTAACACTCTGGAGTGTGAGGTATCGCCGGCGTGACCACCTCGATTTTTTTCTTACCAGTGTGAAAGAGACTGAAAATACTCTGTCAATGTTGCACATACAATTAAGAGTTATACACCATTTAAATCTGTGGAATATCTTCTTTTATTTGTGTAAAAACAAAATGTTGTGCTTTTTGTAAAATAAAGAATACTAACATGATGCGTGATCTCTCGTCTCCCTCTGAACGAAGTCCAATCTGATAGTTCTCAGAAAATGAAGTGTAACTTAGTGAATACTAATCACAAAAAAATTAGACTTATGTCTAAAGAAATCTTGAAATGTCAGGTTTTAAATCGTGTAAGTCAAATCAAAACCAAAAATTCTGTGTTTATGTAATCTGTATGAAAAGAGACACGTCAGACGCCCATGATTCAGCTCATTATCCGCTAATGCGGCCACGCCCACGGAGTGAGCGCTATTCAGACGCAAATTCTGAGGCAATACATGTATACATCATCTCAATCGTGCATTTATTGTCTTCAAAAGTGTTTATCTGTGTGTTAAAGCGATCTCTGGAAGCCTGTTAGTTCCTAGAATGTCACATGAGATGTCTCTTCTTTTACTGAGATATTTGTGGACTAAAGGTGCACAGAGCGCCCTCCGGCTGCAAGTATGAATTGAAAACACAGCATCCAGCGTTCACAGTGATGACAATAAATATTGAATAATTATTACTCCTCTGTATAGAAAATTTATATAAACATGAGAATCCATCAATGTTTCTCCAAATGTGCATGCTTTTAAGCATATTAAGAAATTACGGTTAATATAAGATTTTAAGAGTCAAAATGTGAAGCTTGAGTCTTAGATCTTTTTAATGATGTATAGTTTGTCAACTGCACATTAACATTTAGACTATCACATATTTAAGAAAAGTAACTGTAATAAAATTGACTGATATTCATTGTGAGGTGTAAAATACATAATTTCTTTCTTACATTGCAATCTAATGGTTATTTTTCTTAAATGAGACTGCCTCGATAATGTATGCAGCCTTCAAATGGGGGCAGCCCCTGAACTGGGACACAGCCATTGCTGAAAAATCTCTCGGCTTCCGTATCCCGAACGAATCACATTGATGAGCGTGCTCTTGCTCTGAGTGATATGTGTGTGCACACTTATCAGGGAGAAGTGCCCATACAAGGAATTATGCCCTTTATTACGTGATAAAGGCAATACTCGAAAAAATTCAGCTAAACATGTCCACAACCAGTAGTATATTTGGCACAGAAATACTCCGTGATACGTCCAACTCGTGTTTTGAAACTTTGGCCATGTTTAGCATGAGAATGCAACTCTTTAACAGTGTAAATAAGTCAGAATGCATGAAATAGCATTAGACCCCAAGTATAGTGCAAGTATCTTTTGTAGCTTCTGAAGGGCAGTACTAAATGAAAAAATATGATCTCCCTGACTCTTAATGCATTGTGTTCCCTTCTGAAGCATCAGTGATTGTTTGCAGCTTTTTTAATAGTTGTGTTTGAGTCCCTCAGTTGTCCTCAGTGTGAAAAGATGGATCTCAAAATCATACAGTCATTGTTGCAAAGGGTTCAAATATGCAGAAGATGCTGGAAAATCAAAGAATTTGCAGGACATGGAGGATTTTTCTGAAGAACAGAGCTCAGTTTAACAGCACAGGACAAACAAGGGACTCATGAACATCCAACACACTTTTGAGCTCAACTGTACATATGCACACACACAGTAGAATAACAAATCATTTACAGTCATATCAGCTTTACGTTTCATTTATGTGAGCAGCACATGCCCTTCTACCCAGTGCTGGTGCCAAATCATGACAGCTGAACACTGCTCTGCAAAGATAGCAGGGTGGGACCTCTTTGAACAGAGGTCCTGTTCATAACCAGGATATATGAATCTGGAGAGACTCCAGGGAATTATTAAAACTCTATTATTAATTATATTATTAAAAATCTATCTATCTATCTATCTATCTATCTATCTATCTATCTATCTATCTATCTAATTTTGCTATCATGACTGACACTGTTAATGTGACCAAATGCGGAAATGAACAATCCATGTAAGATGCAGCAAACCTGAACCCATTAAAATGCTACAAGCTCCCTAAGGCTAGTTTCCTTCAATACAGCGCTTAAATAGTTATTATCAGTTAATATGATAAATGACTTACTGCATCTCTCTTACCTCCACGATTCTCGCGCATTGTGTCCCTTTCCCCGCGCCAGGCCCGCCCAAAACAAACACAACCTGCGGCTTCATCATCACACTAATCCTATGCACAACGTGTGGGAGCTTCTCCGACAGCCTGTGCAGCAAGCCCACAATCATAAACCGTCCAGATAAGCGATAGTTGCACTCAATGAATGACCATCGACCCCTGAGAGTCGGATACAGAGCTGGCTCAATGACCGGTTGATGCGTGTCAAGGAAGTGCGCCGGGCAGATTCCACTTCCGCCGTACACGTGTCCGACCAATCAGAGAGCAGATGAGTCACAGACGTCACTTAAACAACGCCCATAGCTCTGAACGCTCTCTAGAACGCGCACCCCTCCTTTGCCTAGGGTTCGCGCACCAGCATCAGCACCCGTGTTGCCATGTCTGCTTATCATTAGCGAAACCGTGTTTGTTTTGATTCTTTTAAAGTTGCTTATTAAAATGATAATAATTCCCGGGGTTTGGCCTTTTTCCAGAAAATATTCGCGTATCGCTAATCCTCATTATAGCGCAATAAAGAGACCAACTGCTACACTTGGTCATCCACTTTTTCTGCCTTTTCTAAGAAAAAGGTTGTCTAGACATTAGAGAATGTAATGTTATTAAATAAAATGTTATTAAAAGTACCTCAGGGATGACGTGTTTTTGTAGGCAAAACCCGGAAGCGAGTTAGCATTTTAGGACTTCCAGTTCCATCACCGTATAGTCTCTGGAGTTGCGTCCCAAACGACGCAATATACACTATGCGCTTATACACTATGTACTTATGCACTATGTACTCATCCATGTAGTGCGTGAATTGTATAAGGTTATTTTGTCATTTAACATCGAAGTCTGACAGCCCCTTCCCCACTGCTACGTAATTAAAGCTGCGACAGTTGAGTGCATGAAGTGTCTAATATTCCACATTTAGTTTTTTCTGTTAATTTAGTGCATCATCTGGGTATTTAAAGTGTACTTTTTCATTTTGGGATTTTCAATGTGAACACACTACTTGCACTATTTATACTTAAAAACGTCATAGAATAGTGCACAAGTACGCGAATTGGGACGCACCTTGGGTTTTTTGAATGGGTTTTTGCTAAATTGCCTGAAATAAGGTCTGTGGTAAACAAAGCCTCTAAATATGTTCACGTTTTGATCTATGACATAAAACACACCAGTTATAACCCGCTTGTGATTTTTTTAAAATCTTTATTTGTGTCTTAAAAACGGCGGTTGCTAACAACGGGGACGTTAGACATCATCATGACAAACAGGACATTTGGACAGCATTTCTCATGAAAAAGTGGATAAGTATTCATAAACAGCGCAGATCATAATCAGCGAGCATGTTTTTAAATAAAGTTGTTTTTTAAATAAAGTTTGAGAACGCATGGTGGTGATGACATTGATCTGCGACCATGGTGTGCTGTAGTCCGTTTATAGCCTATAGCCTATAGCCTAAAGGCTAACAGTATACTGTTAGCCTTTTATATCTGACGACTTTATTTAGGCTTCAAAATGTATAAATGTTGTGTTAACTTGTAAAGATTATCTTGATAGACAAAACGTGTAAGTGTCATAACCCTTTGTTAAACACAGAGCTTATTTTTTTGCGATTTTCCAAAAGTCTATGGGAAAAATGCATAGGCTTTCGATTGAGGGAACCCGTGCGGCGCTAACTTCTGGGTTGGCCTACAAAAACATGTCATCTCTGAGGTACTCTATTGACTTGTTATTTTACTATTTACATAATTTAACCAGGTAAACTTGTTATAACAAAAATATATTTTTTATTTAGTATTGTTTAGCCTGTGTTAAGGTGCATATTTAAATAGCCTATTAAATAGTATTCATAAACACAAGATAATTGTTAGTTTACTTAGATTGTATTTGTTAATTCTATTATTATTATTATTATTATTACAAAAATAATAATTTGCAAATTAGCCGTACTTATTCTAGGTTTATGTAAACCAGACCACGTCGCTTGTTTTTCTTGCGCGATCTGGCAACACTGATCAGCACCTCACTGCAACTGAACAGCGACCATATAAGCACATGTCTGCGTTAAGATGCTCTGCTGTTTTTCATTGGAGGAATATATTTAAAAATCACTGCGCTATATGATGTTGCAAGGTGATTGTATTCGCTGTGTTTATTATTACTATTATTGTCATTATCTTTGTGTTCTCCAAAGATTTGCACAGGGTGTCTTCGCTATGGATGTAAGGGATGGAAACACACAAAGGAAAAAAACAAAATTAGTCCAGTGATGCCCATGACAGTCGTTGCGTTTGTAAAGGTGACCCAAGTTTGCATTGTAGCCTAAATCAGATGTACTGAATCCCTCCTTGGTTGGATCCGTTTGTGTGTCGCTTCTCCCTTTTCAAAAGGAGCAGCATCAACAAAATGTTGGGTAGGTCGTTTACCTGGAGGAAATATAACAAACACACACTCTCTATGCAGCACCGGCTCCCTCTTCAGCACTGACATGCCCGCGCCTAGCAGAAAAACCAGGATCAAAGGGCTCAGATATACAGCCGGACGCGTAATTTGGAAGGAGGACTTGAAACAGGCGCACACCGGGTGTCCAATTCGGTGGAGGCCGGATCACATCTGCTGGGGACGAGCATCAAGGGCAGTGCGGCACTCCAGCGCCTCAGAAACAGGCGACACGGATCATCCATACACCCGTAGTTCCACAACACCGCTGTGTTCCTGTTACACATCTCCATTTGTCTCAAAGATGTACTAGAAAAAACACGGGTACTCTGAAATGCAACAAAACATGTCTTTTTTATAGCAGACATGCTTTTTATTGCTTTCACCCAGAGGATTTATCGAGGAAATATTGAGTTGGAAATGAAGAAGAGGATCTGTCAGCGTTTCAAGGGTTGCAAAAAGTGCCAATGAATATATTGCTTAAATATATCCTCTTTTTTCCGTCATTGGCCACATTGACACCCCTAATAAGCAGGACCATGGGTTGCATTCAGAGCATCGCCTGCAAGCCCCGCATCCGACGGGAGAACATAGTGGTCTATGAGGTCTCAGCCTCCATTGACCAATGCCCGACCATCATTGAGGAGAATTCGCCCATTGTCCTGCGATACAAGACCCCATACTTCAGAGCTTCGGCTGGGATTGTGATGCCCCCGGTTCCCAGAAACGAAACATGGACTGTGGGCTGGATTCAGGCGTGCACCCAAATGGAGTTCTTCAATACATATGGTGATATTGGCATGTGAGTAAACAATAATCCAAACAAACAACGACAAGCTCAAGTGTCAATATGTTTTATTGGTCGTTCTGTTGAGTTTGTGGTCATCAGTGGTCGACAAATAAGTGAGTATCATTTTGTGCAATTTGACATCTCTAAATATCTTTATTGAATATTTTCTTAGTATGTAATAATTATTGCAGGGCTGTTTCTACCATTTAGAATTGAACTGAGAATGCTTTCAAAACTCAGATTCAGTTCCTGAATTTGATTTGAAGTAGGCCTAGCTAGCAACCAGGATTGCAAAGAAGTAAAATAATCTGCAATTCAAAGAATTTCATATCACTGTATTTTTGAAAACTATTGAAAGATAAATGTTGGCTTGACAAAACCTTGTTTCAAAGATTTTAACAAGTTTCTAAAGTTTTGAAGTATGAAGGTTTGACCCTTCGCAGGGAGTTTGATTGACAGGCGATCTAACCAATCAAAATGCTGTTATGTCCGACAAAGCATGTCGATGGACTTGAACTTGAAAAATGGTGTGTACTACGGACGTCTTTCCGCGGTTGAAACAACATTCCTTCTGATGTTCATTCATGTTTATTTGATGCTATAGATTAACTAGTAGGAAGAGATGATCGGTTCATGAGCCGCTTGAACTGAGGCGCTACAGCGATCTGTAACGACACATTAAAGAGCCACAAAACGGTATTTATTGTTTAAATTTCTTTAAAAAATTACAAAATTTGAAATCTGAGACTTTGTTTCATATCAAAAGTAACCTGCTCTGTCTTGTCTGTCGACGCGTTACCAGTGTCCTCTTTGCTACGCAATTTATTTTTGAGAATGTGCGGCATGAGAGCGACATGGCTTGTCGGACATAGCAACAGTAACTAAAGGGGGCGGGTCTTTGCGAACAGTCAGTCATAACCCACAATGTACTACCTATATTGAATTTCTTTAAATTGCAATGGAGTAAATTGCTCTTCCTGTCATTACTTACACTAACGAACTGAAAGGTAGGCAATTCTTCAGTTCAGAATTTTGCCCAATTAACTTTAATGTATTGGACATGGTTTTACCAAGTAGGATGTGTTCCTGGATCGTTTGTTGTTCCAAAAAACAACATTTCAAACATTGTCCTAAAGCTATCTCTAACCAAGACCATTAACAACCACTAAAATCTGAGAGAAATTATGTTTTCAAGCCCCAATCCCAGCCCTAAACCTAACCCTAAAATCCAGGGCAAAAAAGTAGACCTTGAGAGTAGGAGAGAAGCTGAGAAGGAAAGCTTAGGAAGAGATAATTAAAACGAGTGGGAAGGCTAACTGAGAACAAAAACACATTCATGAATATTTAATTCACAGCCCTGTGTCTTTTAATCACTGTTTTTCCATATTTGTATGAGGCACTTTGTACTGAGCAGGTCCTCTCACCCACCTTCACCATCGCTCGTTTGATGTATTAAGGAACTGCCGCTCTTTGGACTCATGCCTCATTTGTCCTTTCTGACCACTCACCTTCTTTTCCTTCCACAGGTCCAGCTGGGAATTACCCGAGCTTCGGGAAGGACGGGTAAAGGCCATAAGCGATTCTGACGGCGTCAGTTATCCCTGGTATGGTAACACTACCGAAACAGTGACCCTCTCAGGTCCCACATCCAAGCCGTCCAGGCTAACGGTGAGCATGAATGACAACTTCTACCCCAGTGTGACTTGGGCAGTGCCCATCAGCAACAGCAACACGCCCATGCTCACACATATCACCCGAGACCAGAGCTTCATCACCTGGCTGGTGGCACTAAACGCAGACACCAAAGAGCGTATTGTTCTTCAGACAGTACGCTGGCGTATGCGTGTAGACATTGAGGTGGATCCTTCCATGCCGCTTGGTTCTCGTGCCAAACTGATGGGACGACCGCATCAGGAACAGCCGCACATTCTCAGTAACAATGAGCCTATCCCGCCCAACGCGCTGGGCAGGCCCAATGCCAATGATGCCCAGGTGCTGATGTGGAGGCCCCGGAGGGGACAACCTCTGGTGGTTATACCACCCAAATAGAGTTGTCTTGACAGTGCCTAAAGGACATTGAAGACTTCATGCACTGTTTGGACATTGGATTTTATGAAATCGCAAGCTGCTCTGTGGATTGCCAGCTTTGTAGGGTGTCTCAATTCCTCGGAACTAGACTGTCGAGAAGGGAATTCTCTGTGTGCACCATGAAGTTTGACTACTTTTCAACTTCAAAGTACTTGGTCGGTTTTCAAATGACTGGGAGTAACTAGTACTAAATAAGCAGCCACTTGGAACAAATCCCTTAAGTTTACAGAATAGTTCACACAAAAATTTACAAACCCTCATGTCGTTACAAACTCTTTCTTCCGTGGAACACAAAAAAAGATGTTTTGAAATATGTTCCAGCTGTTTTTGTCCATACAATGACAGTCGATGGGGTCCAAAATGTAAATTTCAAAATAGGACACAAATGTGCTATAAAATTAATCAGGACAACTGAACTGATATATTTCAAGTCCTCTCGGTCAAAATGATCACTTTGAATGATAATATAACCCTTACTTACTCTAAAAGTGAATCGTTGATCAACACATGCATACATAGACTACATCAAAAATAGCAACGCAAACCTACGGAAGAGGATTAGGGCCAAGCAATAATAAAAAATAAAACCATTTTGAGATTAAAGTTGTTAAATTACTAGAAAAAACTTGTTAAATTTCAAGAAAAAAGTCGAGATAAAATGTTGAGAATAAAGTCATTAAATTACGAGAAAAAAAGTCGTTAAATTACGAGAACAAATTCGTTAAATTATGAGAAAAATGTCGTTAAATTTCGAGAAAAAAGTCGAGATAAAATGTTGAGAATAAAGTCATTAAGTTATGAGAAAAAAGTTGTTAAATTACGAATTTGTTCTCATAATTTACCGACTTTTTTCTCGTAATTTAATGACTTTATTCTCAACATTTTATATTGACTTTTTTCTTGAAATGTAACATTTTTCTCATAATTTAACGAATTTGTTCTCGTAATTTAATGACTTTTTTCTCGTAATTTATTGACTTTATTCTCATAATTTAATGACTTTATTCTCAACATTTTATCTCGACTTTTTTCTCGAAATTTAATGACTTTATTCTCAACATTTAATGTTTTTATTCTCAACATTTTATCTCGACTTTTTTCTTGTAATTTAACGACTTTTTTCTCAAAATTTAACAACTTTAATCTCGAGATGGTTTTATTTTTTTATTATTGCTTGGCCCTAATCCACTTCTGTATAAATAAGCTTTCCATTGATGTATGGTTTGTTAAGATAGGACAATATTTGGCCGAGATACAACAGTTTTAAAATCTGGAATATGAGGATGCAAAAAAATCTAAATATTGATAAAATCGCCTTTAAAGTTGTCCAAATGCAGTCTTATAACATGCAAAAATAGTTTTTTGATGTATTTATAGTAGGAAATTTACAAAATATCTTTATGGAACATGATCTTTACTTAATATCCTAATGATTTTTTGACCCATACAATGTACTGTTGCCTATTGCTACAGATATACCCATGCGACTTATGACTGGTTTTGTGGTCCAGGGTCACAAATGTGAACAAATGTCAAACCTCAAAACTTCAATGGCTCTTGCATGTCATGTGACCAAATATAATGACTTTAGAAATATGGGGAAAAACCAGCTGAACACATTCTTCAAAATATCTCCATGTTCCACAGAGAAAAGAATGTCAAACAGGTTTGTAACGACATGAGGAAGAGTAAACGATGACAGAATTTTCATTTTTCAGTGAACTATCACTTTAAGAAAACCCTTAGTGATAATACAATTATTACTAAGGGTCTTTTTGCAACAGAGCCCTAAATTTTCAGGACAGAAGCTATATAATGCATGAAAGAGATTGAATGTTTGGTCCCATAACACACACAGTGAAAGCAGAGGAATCAAAAGAACCAATTGCAGGAAACACTTTTGCTTTGTAGGACAACCAGCAAAACTCTTTGAAACTTCTATCAGTCGATTGAGACTTGTGACTTCATTTCAAATGCTAGCAAATATCTTTTACATTCTGTAAGGAAAAAAAAAAAAAAAAAAAAAAGACCACAGAGTGCATGAAGACGTCCACCAGTTGAGGTGGAGTTTATCTAGTAATGTAAAGGATGCAGTGGGGTCGTTCATCCAATCAGACACATCCTGGCACCGGAGAGTCGATAGGAGTTTGTTTATACTCGCACATGAGTCCATTTGAGTTTACGCAGTGGGTGCTGCACCATAGGCATTCACCAGATTAGTCACATGCCATACTCACTCCATCTGTGCCATTCCACGTCCCCTGTCTTCCTCTCTCTATTCTCAAGCTGTCTCACTCCGTCCTCTCCCACTGATACTCCTTGGGTAATTATGACACAGATGAAATGGAGTTTCCATTACAAATGTCAAGGGATAAAAAAAAAATTCCTTCATTATTTACTCACCCTTATGTCATTCTAATCCTGTATGACTTCCTTTCTTCTGTAGAACACAAAATAAAGATATTTTTTGTCTGTACAATGAAAGTCAACAGGGTTTAAAACAATATCGGACCCCCTTGACTTTCATTTTATGTACAAAAAAAAACATATTTCAATTTTTTTTTTCCTGTGTTCTACAGAAAAAAAATTGAAGTCTTTGAAGTTTGTAACAACATACGGTTGAGTAAATGACGACAATTTTCATTTTTGGCTGAACTATCCCTTTTAAGGTCAGTCATGCTTAATGCAGCACATATCAGTATCATATTATCAAATATAATAGCCAATATCACAAACATAATGGTGAAATAGTTTGCTTTTGATTAGGATGACAAAATCATCAACTTTTATGAAAAATAAATCCCTCCTTGCTATAGTTTTTAGATTTCCAAAACCATGCTTTTGCTAATAAAGTAGCATGTGTCACAAAAAATTATATACAGGGCTGTTTAAATACCAATAATTATACAATAACCAAATTAATTAATTTGCACGGAATGCAAATTAATATTTAAATAAAGATTTTTATAAAACTAGCAGTTGATAGTCAGTTGTTTACAAAGTAAGAAGAAAAAAAAAAATCACAATTTGATAAAAATAATTTTTTAGTCATCTTTCTCTTGAGGAAATTGCTCAATGGAGGGACCAACCAACATGAAGACAGTATAAGTGTGTGGCTGTTGCTTTCATGAGAAACTGTTTGCTAAATTTACTAAATTTACTACTTATAAATTACTTGATAGTTTTATTCATTATTTGCATGCTTTTAATTTAGTGAATGGCATTGTTTAATTATGCATTCAATTTGACTGGTTTGAAACGAAGAGGTGATATCCAGTCTGGACATACAGCAGAAATAATAACTAACTCTTGAATCTAACAGAGCATTTACTCACGCCTGACGCTTCGCCTAAATCACTTTCAAAGGAAATAATAGTCTTTTGTTGGAAGTGGAGATGCATGCAGTATGTCTAAAGCTCGGAGCACTGATCTAGACGAAGGTCGAATAGATCATATGAGGTTCCTTCTCTGTAATATGATAAATACCTCACCTCATCTCCCTCTATCATTTCTCAGTTACATCTTCTGTATCTCTGTCAAAGCCATATTCGTCCTCAAGATGATATTCTAAATAAAGATACATTAAAATGTATGAACCTGGTATCTGAAAATGCATGAACACCAGCAGCAAATAAGTGGTTTTGCTTCAAGATTTCATAAAACAAGAAATGAGGAATAAAAATAGTGGTTGTTAAAACTGCTTCATATCCACGTGCTTTCCCACTGCAAAACGAGTCTATGCAACGGAAGAGACTGAGTTTACTGTGGAAAAGTTTCATAGCATTGCATTATGGGGAAGAAAGACCCAGTTGGGGGGGGGGGGGTGTGTTTTTCACCTCTTCTTGCATGCAAGTCGTTTTTGCATAAAACAAACTGTGATGCAACAGAAATATATTTCCATTGAAACCCCCAGCTAAGAGCAACAAGGTCTGACAGTTCACTCTGTTTATTCAAGGACTAATAAAAGTGCACTGAGCATCTCAAAGGAGTCTGATCTCTTAAGCACCAGTTCAACATTTCCCACAATGCCAGATTATTCCACCAATCAAATATGCGGTCAGTGCTACTGACGGTTAAACATTTGAGAATGAAAATGTTTTTATTACCAGAATATGACAGGAAGACTTTTTAGGAACACCTTTGTATTGGCTTCTCAAAGGATACATTCAAGTAAAACAATCCCACGTATGGCACACAAAATAAATATGCAAACTGTAACGTGTGTAACTTGTGAAGCTCTGTCACAGAGATCCCTCATTATATGTAAACATATTTCATATGAAGTCCTTAAATGTCCTCAGCTGAGTGTAACAAACAATCCTGCCACCTTAAAGAGTCTGAAGTAGTTGTGGTCTCATCATAGCGCTACATTGTCTGTGTTGTTATGATTAAATGATGTGGAACACAGGGTACAATTCAAGTTCTGGATCTTAGGTTCACTTGGTTTTTTGTGTGCTACCTTCTAATAGCACCCTTAAAATATCACTGGTTCTCTTGTCCTGAATTTCATCTGAAGCAGAGTATCTTAGCAGATGTTCCTTGATGATTGTTTTGACATTTATGCATTTGGCAGACGCTTTTAAAAAGCGACTTACATTGCATTATACTATACATTTTTTAGTATCTATGTGCAATCCCTGGGATCGAACCCATGACCTTGGCATTGCTAGTGCCATGCTCTAACCACTGAGCTACAGGAAAGCAGGGTCATTTATCATTTTCTGTCCAGTCTTCTATACTTTACTGGAGTTGACCTCAGATGTGTTGTCATACCCGTAGAGAAACGTAGCAGCGATAACCAGCATCGCACCCAAGAAGAACACACTACAAAAGAAAGAAGCATTATGTTTTTCTCAAGTTCCACACAGTGCAATAAGTGGGTCATTCCCAAGAAACAGTGTCATTTATGTCAGAAAATTTCTGGTCTTTTTATATATATATATATATATATATATATATATATATATATATATATATATATATATATATATATATATATATATATATATATATATATATATTTCATTTGAAAAGGTTACTGCTGAACTTTCAAGAAATCACATTTTCACATTTCAGGCCAAAATTAAACCATAGCCATAACCGCAATCGCATTACGTGATCACCACATTGGTAAACGTCCCCAACAATATTAAGATTATTCAACCCCGTCACATTTAATTTGGAATTCATAATCTAAAACATGAATAGATAACTAACTAAATTGCTTAAATCACATATAATATAATAAATAAATAAACTGATAAAGGCTCAGCAAACACATGGACTATCCACTGACAAATGACAATGCATTCTGTCTGTTAGCAGAGATTTTGCATTCCATTGTGCTTCGTTTCCATTGTTTTTCTATGTAATCCTGCACTAGACGGATGCGTTCAAGTTAAACATAGTTCAACTTTTAAATGATGCGTCTCTACCCTGGTAAAAACAAAAACAACAAAAAAACAAACAAACAACAAAATCTATTTAAAATACATTTCTTTCATACTAAGTATACTTCAAATCCATTAACATATTTATTGACATATCACTTAAGAATGATATAAAAATTATAAATTACTTTATTTGGAGTATTTCTTTATTGCACAATGCATATTTCTTAAAGGTCCCATTCTTCGTGATCCCATGTTTCAAACTTTAGTTAGTGTGTAATGTTGTTGTTAGAGTACAAATAAAATCTGTAAAATTTTAAAGCTCAAAGTTCAATGCCAAGCGAGATATTTTATTTAACAGAAGTCGCCTACATCGAACGGCCAGTTTGGACTACATCCCTCTACTTCCTTCTTTAATGACGTCACTAAAACAGTTTTTTGACTAACCTCCGCCCACAGGAATACACAAGAGTTGCGTTTGTAGAGTGTGTTTGTCGCCATGTCGTCGAAACGCTGTTATTTTCATCCCGCAGTCCAATCACCGGGTCTGATTCCGGCTCAGATTGATAGGGTAAAATTAAAGACATGTTTACAATAACACTGAGCGCGTGCATCTCCACGTTATGGTAAGAGGCGTGACCTTTCCGGGCAAGATGCGCTAAACTGCTGTCGAATCACAACACAGGAACCGCTGGCACAATCAGAACTCGTTACGTATTTCTGAAGGAGGAACTTCATAGAACAAGGAAGTCATCAGCCCGTTTTTATGACAGTGGAAACAGCGGTATACAGATAAGTAAATTATGTGAAAAATACTGTGTTTTTTTACACGCGAAACATGAACACATGTTATATTGCACACTATAAACACAATCAAAGCTTCAAAAAACCACGAAAAACGGGGCCTTTAATATTATGCCTAAAAGCATTTTAATATCACTATCAATAAGGATTGTATGATCTTTGTATAATATCAGTCTTTAAATGCAAGATATTTAAAGTGTACCTAAAGTACAGTTCCACTTTAGCACAATCAAAAATATACTTAAGTATATATTTAGTTGGACCTCATCACTACTTTCGCACAATTAAAGTGCATTAAGTAGGCCTACAAAATTGCAGTGTATTTTTATTTAGCACATAAATATGTAAATGCATTTGTAGTATACTTAGCACAAAATTTATTTCAAATACATTTTAGTATATTTATTTTTCACTAGGGTAAACCTCCCCCCCCCCCCATTCCGCTGCCTTGCACCTCAGATTTTTAAACCCAAAAACGTGTTCTATGTCAATGGCCTCTAAATAACCAGCAGCGCTTTTTGCATTCCACTGTGCTCCTTTTCTAATGTTTTTCATTATGCTATTCGGAAATGTTTGACCATTGCGCTCAGGTCTCAAGGGTGTCCAATCCTGCTCCTGGAGGGCCACTGTCATGCAGAGTTCAGCTCCAACCCAAATTAAACACACCTGAACCAGCTAATCAAGGTTTTACTAGGCATACTAGAAACTTCCAGGCAGGTGTGTGGAGGCAAGTTGGAGGTAAAGTCTGCAGGACGAGTTTGGACACCCCTTCTCTAGCGCATATCTGACAATGGAAAAGCTGCAGAGTGCAAAAATGCATTCCATGTGAACGTCTCCTTAGGGTGTTAAAAATGCAAGATGAGTGGTGGAATGAAAAAAAAGTATGTATCTGTTTTTAGAATGTTGCGTTTTTAGGGGCCGTTCACACAGATTTTTTTCATTCCACTGTGCCGCTTTTCCATTTATTTTCTATGTAAAAACTAGACAGACGTGTTTGACTGTTGCGCTCACGTCTCGTGTCTTTTGCAGCGTCTCGCATATTACCGGCGTTCTAAAAACACAACACTCAAATTAAAAGAAGTTCAACTTTTTAAAAAATTGTCTCTAAACTTTTTGCCTCTTTACAGCATTCTGTGCAAATTTAACTGTGTAAACAGTGAAATTTACTTTTCAACTGCTAATACTTTGCCTTGAACTTCTCCATCTTGTCATTATTACTGTGAGTAATTTTACTGTGAGCAGCTAAAAACAGAATATTATGAATATATCTTACCAATATAATGAATGCGCACAAATGTTTGATTTATTTTCCTGCAGATTGACGTGTCTTTGACACCCCGGTATAAAAGGACTGTTTGATGGCTTGTTCAAAGGAAATGTTAATGTGTTCCAGCATAATTTGAACATGTAAAACAGCGCAAATGTAAATTGACAAATATTTTCCTCTAGTCAGGACATTTAACAAACAAAGATGTGGTAAAACAGTAAAAAAATAAACACTTACATGTGGATCTACACACACACACACACACACAATGTCTCCATACTGTACTTCTCATTTGTATGTTTCTTTAGATAAAAGCATCTGCTAAATAAATAAATGTGAATTTATTTCTCTCAGAGGGTGAAGACTCACCCAACCAGTTACAGCAACATTGACACAACCACTGGTTTGAGTTTAGGGTGGGAAGGTCTTCGGCTACGTACACACAAAAGTTAAATATAGTTGTCTCTTCTTTACTGATTACTTAGTCTTGTCTTGTGAACACACTTTAGTAATTCACAGGAATATTCGGTAGCGTGTGAATGTAACTAGTAGTAAATCATAGGACACTAAAAAAAAAAAACAAATGCAATCAATGAATTTTGAAACAACTGCATTACCTTGTAGGGTCAAAATCCTCTAATAAGAAATAAGAGATGAGGGTGGACAGAATGATTGAGATGGATGTGGCAAAGCCCTTCAGGATGTTATCTGCATACTTAATGACAGCTGCAATGACCAACCCACCCAAAGCCTAAATAAGATTGTGGAGCAAATACAAAACACAAATAACAAACAATGTGGCATGCAGGTCTGCGTATGTAAGGAGGTTTTTGTTGTATTCTGAACAGGAAGAGAAAATGTACCTGAAGAACCACCACAGCCCACGTCACATTGTTGTACCCTTGAAAGAGTCCATTTTTCTGCACTCTTTCTCCGTCATACACAAACACTCCGCCAAGTCCAAAAATGAGTCCAAATAAACCTGAGTGTGATGAAAGAAATAAGGATGGTGGGTCACAAACACACACTTTTCATGAACCCTGAAGCAGAAACTTGTAAACAATGGCTACCAAAACTAAAAGTGTTTTGCTTCTTTTAAGGAATAAATTGGATTGCTGGGTGGTTTCTATGTACATATTTTTCTTAAAAGAAATCTGCTGACCTAGCTGAATATTACGGACCCAGACACTTTGCTTGCTCTCTTTGAGGATCTTTTCAAAATAAACGCCAGCAAATCCACTGGAGAAGCAGGCCACAAGCACCGCCAGCAGTCCCATCAGCTGAGAGCTGGCAGTCAGATCCTGTTGCTGTTCGCTTGATGTGACTTCAGTTGGCCACTGTTGGTTCATGTTAAACAGAAACAAAGAAAGAGTCATATATACTGTAAACTGTAAACAGGGATAAAGGGAGTACTAGAGGTTCCCAGTTTAGAGAAAAACTGTACAAAATCTTTTTTTAAAAATTATATATATATATATATTACACACACACACACACACACACACACACACACACATGATAATTAAACTATAAAAATTATATTTTAATAAATAAAACAAAACAATTTATTAAAATGGAGTCCGTTCAAAAAGTTGAGAAAAACAAAATTATAAATAGGTTGTTAATAAAAATTTGATCAAAATAAACATATTAAAAGTAAATTTAAAGCAGCATATATTAAAAGTACTTTCTTCTTTTGGACATATTCTAAGGCAGATTCATCTTTCATGGAGAACACAATCACACAATGCGCTGCAGCAAGTTAAAGGATTAGTTCACTTTCAAATTAAAATTTCCTGATAATTTACTCACCCCCATGTCATCTAAGATGTCCATGTCCTTCTTTCTTCAATCGAAAAGAAATTAAGGTTTTTGATGAAAACATTCCAGGAATTTTCTCCTTATAGTGGACTTCAGTGGAGCCCAAACGGTTGAAGGTCAAAATTGGTTTCACTGCAGCTTCAAAGGGATCTACACAATCCCAGACGAGAAATAAGGGTCTTGTCTAGCGAAACGACCTGTCATTTTCTAAAAAAAAATATATATATATTTTTAACTATAAACACTCATCTTGAACTAGCTCTCTGCTTCTTCTACTCTATTTGAATTTAGCAGTGTAGACACTGCTAAATATATTACTGTCCTCCTCAGGTCAAAGTTTGAACTTAATTGTCATATACAATATGCTAGTGCAAGTATATAACAATTTAGTTCAAACTTTGACCTGTGGAGGGCAGTAATACACTTAGCAGTGTCTACACTGCTGGAATTCAAATAGAGAAGAAGAAGCAGAGAGCTAGTTCAAGACAAGCGTTTATGGTTAAAACGTATATAATTTTTTTTTTTTTTTTTTTTTTTGAAAATTACCATTTTTTTGCTAGATAAGAACCTTATTCCTCGCCTGAGATCGTGTAGAGCCCTTTGAAGCTGCTGTAATTTTAACCTTCAACCGTTTGGAGTCCATTGAAGTCCACTATATGGAGAAAAATACAGGAATGTTTTCATCAAAAACCTTAATTTCTTTTCAACTGAAGAAAGAAAGACAAACATGTTGGATGACATGGGGGTGAGTAAATTATCATGAAATTTTAATTTGAAAGTGAACTAATCCTTTAAGTGAAAAAAAAATAGTGGATTAAGCAAGAAAACTGTTGATTATAAAAATACTCAATTCACTCAATACAGTTTCAATAAAACTAATTCAGTCTAATTAATAATTAAATGTTACCCAATATTTGTGTGTGCTCGGAAAAAAACTAAATTGGCGCCACGTTCATTCCGTAAGTAGAAAAGGGAAGGCGTAGGACATAAGGCATAAGCTTTTTGAAGAATGCGGAAAGCAGAAGCACGTGCAAGACGATAATTTGTGTTTATAAAGCATATACAGCTGTATTTTGTTCGAAAATGACCGATTGTTTCGCTAGATAAGATCCTTATTCCTCGTCTGGTATCGTTTAAAGCCCTTTGAAGCTGCACTGGGTCTTGGATGACATGGGGGTGAGTAAATTATCAGGAAAATTTTATTTAAAAGTGGACTAATCCTATAAGTCTGTCTAAATATCATTTAGTAATTGCAATGTCTTCTGGTCCATATCCTTTCCTTAGGAAGGTGTGCTAGACACTGATTAATGTAACATAAAAATACTATTCTTATATATTTTGCTATTGTATTGTGGAGTGATACTTTAATAAGCTTTCATAAACAAAGGCAAATGTTGGATCATAATAATTATCAAGCGCAGTTTTCACAAATCCCTTCACTCGATTGGGATGTTCTCTTTTATTCTGGACAGCAAGGGCAGTGACTGTAACATCGAGCATATTTTGCAGTATTAAACACGTATTTATACCGATTTCATCAGGCTCCAAAAATTCTTCAAAAAGAACACAAAGAATGGCCTTCTCAGCTGCCATAGTTGCAACTCTTGCGTCATCAGAACAGGGTGTTCAACGCACCACCGTTTCCGTTTAAAAAGGTGACCTGATAAACAAATCACACGACTTCAATATCCATACCTGGACAAGTGCAATGCCAGCCATCAGAATGACTAGTGAGAGCCACTGGTAAATGCCAAGTCTTTTGCCCAACATGGACACGGAGAACAGGGCTGTAGTGAGAATTTTCAGCTGATATGTAACCTGGAAAACCAATAGGAATGTAAATGCGGTATAAAGACATATTACAAAAGTTTAGGGTCAGTAAGTCTCATTTTCTAAGAAATGAATACTTTTATCCAGCAATCATGCATTTTTGATCATGCAAATTTAATCAAAGTGATATTGCTGTTTTTACTGTATTCATGGTGAGCATAAGAGACTTCTTTCAAAAACATCTTACTGACCCCAAAAACATTCACAGAAATCTAATGTCTCCAAAGAAACATCAGCAGCTATTATATTTGATTATTGAAAACATATTGATCCATTTTGAAGATGAAAATGAGAGATTCTGGAAAATACAATACAATACCATATATCTGGCATTTCAAATGTTAAATAGTAATAATATCACATACAATTTCTGGAAATAACATGTTATATTGTTATGGTAATATGTTCATGGTTAATGAAATGTATTATTAACTAATTTTATTTCTACTCAACTCAATTCTAAATGGCATGCAACTCTTATCAGAACAAAAATATATATTCTTTTGAAAAAGTAACATATAGAACTAACTATTAAAAACATTTCTGTTAATTGAAATGAAGCTGAAATAAATATAGATATTAGTTGAAAAACGTAAACTAAATGAAAATTAGAAATGTTGATGGCAATAAACTAAAATAAGTTAAAACACTAAAATTATAGAAATAAATTAAAACTAAAACTGAAATAAAAGAAATTAAACCTCAATATCAATATTTTAAAATAATAATAAAATTACAAAAGCACATAATGAAATTACTAACTAAAATTAACATGAAAACTAAAAATATAAATGCCAATTCAAAATATTAAAAGGTACACTGTCATTTTTTGTTTGTTTAAAATTAACATACATAATCCTTCTTCCAAAACGTGTTTTTGCCTTACCTTGATTCACTATTGTAAGCCTATTATAAGTTATTATATTTTAGAACAGGATGGTTTTCATGGGAAATTGTGTACATGCGTCACTCGTCAGTTCGTGTCTCGTCATATCCGTAAATAGAGCAAAATTTGCTCCGGCTACTTTGACGTGTGTTTGGTGTGGGAGTGGCATAGGTTTAGTTGTTGTCACAATCACCAGCTGAAGTGCCTTTGATTGCCATCAGAGGGCACCCACAACCCCAGACTATTATCACTAGCCACATTTTCATTACAGATTTGCGCAAAATGTTTGCGATATTTTCTAAATGTCGATAAAAAAACTATTGCGACATGACGGCGTTTCCATTAACAGACGTTATGCGACAAACTCTTGTGATGAGTCATTTTCCTCTCACGATAAGTCATTTTCCAAAAGATATTTCTATCTGAGAGCTTTATTTTGAGTGTAATAATTCGCCCTAATATATGCTTCCCTGAGTGCCTCTCAATACTCCAATGGATGCTTCCTTATTTCTTCGCTCCTCCATCCTCCAGGCTGTGACCTGGAAAACGATCAAAGAAAATCTCAAAGGCCATTTTAATTCTATAAATGCCATTTCAATTCTATACCGTGAGGTATAGATGCACCGTGAGGAGGTGAGGAATGAGGCATGAGGAAGCTTCCTGAGGAGCTATGAGCGAGGATGCATAGGTGCATAGACAAATAATACTATTAGTTTCTATTATGTTAATTATTAATTGTTAATAGATTAATATTATTAGTATTACATGTCAAACTTTAAGGGTTCCCAGGTCCCTCAAGGCTCGAGTGCAGCTGATGATGCTCTGAAGTGACACTCGAGTACAAATAAGATTTCCTCCGATTACCCCGTCCTCGTTTTCTTTTTTTGCATCCTCCTGTTGCATCTATGGGGTGAAGATGCGGCACGAGGAAAGAGATGCATAAATAAGAAAAGCACCCCTCTTGTCTTCTGTCAAAACATACCGCGCTATCTTTAAAGAATAATGATATGACTGTACGTGAGGTGACCTGTAAATGCGAAAAAACTGTTTCGATTGCAGTTTTGCAAAATATTCCTTTTTCGAATTGCCTATGGGAGTGTTTGCGAAATTGACATTTTCCACTGAGCATATTTTCAATTCGCAGTTTCAATTTGCGCAATTTAAAGGGTAATCGAAACACGCTTACTGTCAAAGACTCCATTACCCATAATACACTGCCTGTACTGCATATCCCATTATTCCTCTGCCCTGTTACATCACTGATTATTCACAGCTGTTGTTCATTAGTCTCATTAGCCTCTCTAGAAAGACCAGTTCACTCACTGAGAGGTTTTGTATGTGTTACTCTGCAATTCTGAGCATTTTCCTGATTCATGTCTCTTGGTTTTTGGACTCTCTGCCTGCCCTTGGATTACCCGTTTGCCTTTGTTCCCAACCTTGTGTGTTTGTTTGTTTGTTTGTTTGTTTGGACTGTCTGCCTGTGTTTTGACCTATTGCCTGTCCCTTGGATGACATATCTGAATTGTCCCTTTAATAAAGCTGCATTTGGATCTCCAACCCTTCAAGTCTCGGAGCAATGTGTAACAGATGTCACTACGAGTGAGAAAGGTTGACATGGAGCAGTCATCACTCATCTAAAATCACTCATTTAAAAAACAAAAAACAAACAAAACAAAAAAACACTGAACAGAGGAGAGTCTGCTGACAAAAAGAGAACATGACAGAGCTCGTAATAAAACAAGAATCAACATTGGCTTGGCTTTTCGGAGATGGCGAGAACTGAGGGATTTAAAATTTAAAAGTGACACTGAGATGACATTTGTATTACTCAACTAGGGCTGTGCGATATATCGCATGCGATTGTCACGCGCATTTCGTCAGTAAAGCCGGTTCCCTGATTACCGCTAAATCTCCATCACCTGCTTTCAAATAGAGCGGCATTTAATAGACAGAGCCGTAGTTCACTGACAAACTACGCAATATCGCGTTCATTATCGAAGGCGATTCATCTGAAAGCAGGTGATGGCGATTTAGCGGTAATCAGGGAACCGCCTTTACTGACGAAATGCGCGTGAAAATCGCATGCGATATATCGCCCAGCCCTATACTCAACAGGTGCTATACATTGCTATAAGTGCTTTACAATGAACGTTGTTAGAGAGCTACAATCTATCTATTAAGGTTTATAGTCATCTGCACAGTCACAGAGTTTTTATTTTTTTAACACAGTGCACCTTTATTAAAACTAAAAAATTTACATAAACGAAACTTATGATCTGGAAGCTTTCCAAAAGGGCCTTCTTGTGTATTTATGCTTTCTCACCTGATAGGTAGCTGCATCTAGATTTGATAGAGCCACGTAGAGCAGGTTGTTCTGCAGGGTGTAGATGCCTGAAGGAACTGCCAACTTCAGCGTCAGCAGAGGCTTGTTGATTATTTCCTCCTTCAACACCCGACTCAGTGCACGAACACTGAAACCTAAGAGTCACATACAGCACTGCACATTAGACAATGAGCTTATGCAGTGAGGCAAAACTCTCCTTCAGTGTTCTAAACTCCGGACAAGAATGAGAATTCTCTTCTGCAAAAGAAAACTGCTATATAGAGATCTAATACATCACAGACAGACTGCAGAACACTGTATAATTAACCCCTTAGCATTCCTAAGGTCTCTTTTGAAAGGTATGTGTACAATAGGCTGTACAGTGGAATGCTAGCTGGTTAGGTAAATAATTACATCAGTTTTCACACATAAAATTTTTGAGCTTACTGAAGGGTAAGCTCAAAAGGTTGAGCTTACTGAAATTAAACATCAATATAGACAGATCAGAGAACTCACTTTGATCTTTAAAGACGAGCAGCAAGCATGCAATAATCTTAAGAACTTCAGCACACACTACGGCAGATGATGCCAGGTAACGCAGACCTTCAGAATGCAGCGTGCGGGAATAACGCATTGTCAACACCAAAGAGGTGGTCTGCAGTACCAGCACCCCCAGAGATACATGCTTCAGTTGTAATGAGGTGGGCGACATGGACATACTGGACACCCAAATTAATACAGAGACAGGGGACTGGGATGAGTGTTCCTGTTCAGTCTGAGAGAGAGAGAGAGACAGACACATCAAAGCTGATATATATACACACACACACACACACACACACACACACAACCAAAATTTTCAGGTCAGCAAGATTTTTGGTAGCACTTAATTTTACAATCCTGTTTCGGGTGAAGATACTATTTACTTATTGTAGTAGTGACACTAACTGGGTAAAATCTAGGTACTAACCCTGAACCTACCCCTAGGATAAACCTTAACTTAACCCATGTAGTTAACTTGTAGTTTAGCTACTGTATGTAGTTACCTCAGTGCTTTTGTTGGTAAGTACTCCAAGTACATTGAAAGTGCATGTACTGTAATTTATTTCTGTGATCAAAGCTGAATTTTCAGCATCATTCCTCCAGTCTTTAGTGTCACATAATCCTTCAGAAATCATTCTAATATGCTGATTTGCTGCTCAAGAAACATTTCTTATAGTTATCAATGTGAAAACAGTTGTGCTGCTTAATATTTATATGATTTTTTTTCAGGATTGGATTCTATGATAAATAAAAGCTACACCTGCTGCCTTAAGGCCTTTGCACACGGAGTCCGAAACTTTCGCATACGTTTTTTCGTATTCGCAATCCTAAAAATTCGTCACGCACAGAGACCTTGCACACTGAGTCTGATGCGTATTAATGAATGCGTTGCGAAAAAAATCGCAAAACAATACAAAATGAAGTCTTCAAGCAGTGAGCACGATTAGTTGTCTCCTCTCTTCTTAAAAAGAGAAAAAGAAAGAGGAAATATTGGGTCCATTCAATCCCGAGATTGCATAGAGAGAAAGGAGAATTCGCCTCATCAAGGAGCTGCGGGATTATCCGAGCGTTTCAAAGTTTACTTCAGGATGTCAGTGGCTCTGTTTGATGCTTTACTACTGGCACAATCTGTCTTTATATTCGGTCTCTTCCTCACGTTGTTTGTCATTCAGTGCTGCTGTTTTGTGCTGTAGACGACGTGGATCAACTTGTCAGATGGCATTCTGGATTTTTGCGTTCGCGTACGGTGGCTCTGAATTGTCAAAACGTCTCTCAAAATGCGTGCCACGGATGCGAAAAACGCAGAAAATCAAACCTGATCCTAATATTTTTTTGACGGACTAAAGTTTCGGAGGCAGTGTGCAAACGCAATTGACGTACGTGAGGTCGAATTTATTTTTTAACGTGCGAAAGTTTCGCATGCGAATTTCGGACTCAGTGTGCAATGACCTTTAAAGGTGATAGAGAGGATTTTTTCGTCGACTGAGAATCCAAAGACTGTTACTGAGTTTTTTAAATGAGAGCATGCGTAAGAACAACCCCCCCTCCTTCACAGCTCATTTCGAGGGAACGCCTCCCAAAACTCGTGCACGAGTACTGGAACACGAGTGTTTACCACTGGCATTTTTGGATTCATTATGTCGGACTCACCGCAACTCATAATCTGCAGTTGTTATTCCTGTCTCCTGACAGAAACATTGCATGCAGCGCCTGTGGAGTGTGGAAAGTTATTGATTGACAAGCCAGAGGGCCAATCGTTTACACGATGATCGCGTAAACGATTGTCTGATGTTTTTAAGGCCCTACCTCATGCACAGATTATGTATATTACTTTCAGCGCACCTAATAAATAGTCTTTTATCAGTTAGTAAAGACTGTTTCAAGTAATATTGCAAAAATGTATAAAACAAAACATCCTCTTTAACACCTTTAAAAATGTAAGTGAACTCAACTAAACTTGAAGGTAACCTCACAAATAGTCAAGACATTGGATTACTTTAAGTTTATTTTTTAAAAACATATAAACTTGAGTTCAAAACCCAAAAATTTGTCATGACAATTGGAGTTAAAGAGAAGAATTAAGTTCAAATAACTCAATGGTGCTGTAATGTTTATAGCTGACAAAAAATTACAAGATTTTGGGTTAAAATGTAAAAAGATAAAAAAAAAAAAAAAAATGAATATAAAAAGCACATTTGTCATTATTTCATTAAAAATGCATTACAGAGTACAGTATTAACATACTCTGTATAAACCAATAATGCATCACTAATGCATTTCTAATAGTATGCACATGCCTCCAAACCATTAGAGCATTAGACATCGCTAAAAGATAATGGCCATGTTTGATTATTAACACCTCAAGGGATCACAAAAATCATGAAACTTTTTCATTTATCCTCTGTTCCATGTCAGTGTGAGCCATTAAACTGAAATCTAGCTTTCACCATGAGAAAATGCCACCTACCTTCAGTGCTCATGCATATTCACGCAATAAGGGATTAAATAAGCACTCATACATCATGCTTTAATGTCTTTACAATATACGCTCACCAACTCTGAAAGTTTAACAAATCAATAATCCTCACTCACCCCAGTAAAAGCCATCATAGCCATGTCATTGCTAAAAGACTGAGATTCATTCTATGTCTCAAGCAGCTGTATTACAGAAGAGGCAGTATCCTTTTGATGAAGGCAACAGCAGAAAGCATGCATAAGACAGCAAGGAGACGAATATGAGCCACTCCCACTGACAGAAAGCCGGATAGAAGGAGGATGTGATATGCTGTAATCTATATTTTCATGTAGTTCTGCTTTCACAAAGGAAAATGTACACAAGTTAATTGCACCATCATTATAACAAATGGAGTCTCTGTCATTGAAAAAAAGAGGTGAAAGTTCTAAATTGATAGCTTTACATTCAAGCAACTCAGACTTAGCAAACAGAAGGTTTGGGTGTGATTCAGAAAGCTGAGGTGAGGTAGGCTGGCCCGAGCACACACAAAGCACACACAGAGCACACAGGCTGCCTTATGCAGAGATGAGGCTGTGCGGAGGGGGGGGTCAAACACACAGTTCTGCTCTGTGTGCAGGACGACAGCTCAACAGCTCCAGCAACTGCACCATTGGAACCTAGAAAAAGTGCAGTCCCGAGTACCTGCTGTTGATAGAGGGAGGTTTTACCTCAGTCTAGAATGTCACATAACAACCTCCTTTTTGTTTAACCAGGAGTTGATTCAGTGTACAAATGATGAATTAAATTTTCAACAATGGAGGGTGTTACCTGTAAATTAGCATTTTAATTGATTTATCCATTTAATAAATTATACATCTCTATGCAAAGTTGACAAAACATGCTCAGGGCAAAGTAGACAGGTAGTGTCATTAAAAAAAAACCAGATAGACCAGAATTTTTTTTTTTTTTTTTTGTTATTGCCCACAGTCAAATTCCAATAGTCATATTTTGCGGTAGAAGCACAACATAGTGTAAATGTGACTATTGCTGCATGTTGTCACAAAACTAAACATGGGTTAGACTAATTAATTTTTTTCAATAATGATTGAAAATCTCCAATAGCTTTTTTAGGCAGGACTTTAAGGTAAATACTTTGACAGAAATTACTTTTAACCCTATAAAGCCTTCTAGATCATTCTGGGTCATAAAAATTTAGATTTGATCATTTCTTTTGTGGTGAAAGAAATACATGAATGAAGAAGAAAGCCAAAATATAATGGGGCAGTTTCCCGAACAGAGATTAAGCCTAGTCCTAGAATAAAATGGCCCTTTAAACCAAATTAACAAAAAATAGTCCTAGACTTAGTCTAGTCCAGAGTTTAATAAGCTGATTTCCTGGAACAAGGGTGGAGCTACTCCAGGACTAAATTGAGGCTTAAATTAAACCTACCAAGATTCAGAAATTTTTTTTCTGAAAAAAAAAGACAAATATAAATATTCATTTGGATGAATATTTACTGAGTAATCCACTATTTTGTAGAGCAGCCAAAATGACAATTTTCAACTGAGATTTGGAGCCAAATTACAGGGGGGTAAAAATGAATTTAGCAAGATGTCATCATTGTCATTATTTTATTTTTACACAGAGATTGGTAGCTCCAATAGTAAAATCTGTTGCCATCTTTGTTGCATTATATGACAATGGTGACAGTTCCATTGAAAAAAGCAGTTTTCAAGTCCCCCCACCCCCAAAGATTGCATACCTGTAACTCAAGGGGCCGGTTTCCCGAACAGGGTTTAAATTAAGCCAGGAGTAGGCCTTAATCCAGAATAGTTAATCGTGGTTTAAAAAATGGCTTTCTGAAATACATATTAAGTACAGATTACTAAAACCTGGACTATGGAGTCCTGAATTAAAATAAACCAGATTATTTTACCAACTATGCTAATCTGAATTAGCATGAGAGAGGTTGCCTATAAAACATGGAATGGACCAAGAAAAGCTAAAAATTGTATGGAACTGAGAAGCAAATCCAAGGAAAACAATTGCAGCAAAAAAAAACAAAAACACAAGAGACATTTGGAGCAAACAAGTTATGAAGTCAAATATCGAGCTTCCGCCAGACTGCCTTTCATATTCAAGTTATGAAGAAAGTGTGACTGACGCAATGCCCGTTCACACTTTTTCCATAAGTTAAACAGGGAAGGCATTGGATGTAGCGTAGGCTTTGTGGACTGCAAGAGTTTTACACTTTCTTCGTACGTTGAATACGGAAGGTGGTCTGGCGGAAGCTCAATATTTGACTTCATAACTTGTTTAAATATGGATATTTTTTCCACAAACGCATTGTTTCGCTTCAGAAGGCCTTTATTAACCCCCGGATCCATGTGGAGCACATACAGTGGGTACGGAAAGTATTCAGACCCCCTTAAATTTTTCACTCTTTGTTATATTGCAGCCATTTGCTAAAATCATTTAAGTTCATTTTTTTCCTCATTAATGTACACACAGCACCCCATATTGACAGAAAAACACAGAATTGTTGACATTTTTGCAGATTTATTAAAAAAGAAAAACTGAAATATCACATGGTCCTAAGTATTCAGACCATTTGCTCAGTATTTAGTAGAAGCACCCTTTTGATCTAATACAGCCATGAGTCTTTTTGGGAAAGATGCAACAAGTTTTTCACACCTGGATTTGGGGATCCTCTGCCATTCCTCTTTGCAGAACCTCTCCAGTTCTGTCAGGTTGGATGGTAAACGTTGGTGGACAGCCATTTTTAGGTCTCTCCAGAGATGCTCAATTGGGTTTAAGTCAGGGCTCTGGCTGGGCCATTCAAGAACAGTCACGGAGTTGTTGTGAAGCCACTCCTTCGTTATTTTAGCTGTGTGCTTAGGGTCGTTGTCTTGTTGGAAGGTAAACCTTTGGCCCAGTCTGAGGTCCTGAGCACTCTGGAGAAGGTTTTCGTCCAGGATATCCCTGTACTTGGCCGCATTCATCTTTCCCTCGATTGCAACCAGTCGTCCTGTCCCTGCAGCTGAAAAACGTCCCCACAGCATGATGCTGCCACCACCATGCTTCACTGTTGGGACTGTATTGGACAGGTGATGAGCAGTGCCTGGTTTTCTCTACACATACCGCTTAGAATAAAGGCCAAAAGTTCTATCTTGGTCTTATCAGACCAAAGAATCTTATTTCTCACCATCTTGGCAAACTCCATGCGGGCTTTAATGTGTCTTGCACTGAGGATAGTCTTCCGTCGGGCCACTCTATCATAAAGCCCCGACTGGTGGAGGGCTGCAGTGATGGTTGACTTTCTACAACTTTCTCCCATCTCCTGATTGCATCTCTGGAGCTCAGCCACAGTGATCTTTGGGTTCTTCTTTACCTCTCTCACCAAGGCTCTTCTCCCCCGATAGCTCAGTTTGGCCGGACGGCCAGCTCTAGGAAGGGTTCTGGTCATCCCAAACGTCTTCCATTTAAGGATTATGGAGGCCACTGTGCTCTTAGGAACCTTAAGTGCAGCAGAAATGTTTTTGTAACCATGGCCAGATCTGTGCCTTGCCACAATTCTGTCTCTGAGCTCTTCAGGCAGTTCTTTTGACCTCATGATTCTCATTTGCTCTGACATGCACTGTGAGCTGTAAGGTCTTATATAGACAGGTGTGTGGCTTTCCTAATCAAGTTCGAATCAGTATAATCAAACACAGCTGGACTCAAATGAAGGTGTAGAACCATCTCAAGGATGATCAGAAGAAATGGACAGCACCTGAGTTAAATAAATGAGTGTCACAGCAAAGGGTCTGAATACTTAGGACCATGTGATATTTCAGTTTTTCTTTTTTAATAAATCTGTAAAAATGTCAACAATTCTGTGTTTTTCTGTCAATATGGGGTGCTGTGTGTACATTAATGAGGGAAAAAAATGAACTTAAATGATTTTAGCAAATGGCTGCAATATAACAAACAGTGAAAAATGTAAGGGGGTCTGAATACTTTCCGTACCCACTGTATCTGTGACGGATGGATGGATGTGCATGGAAGCATTTTCTTCAGCTCATATAGTGACCCCCATTCACTGCCATTATAAAGCTCGGATGCGTCAGGATATTTATTAATATTTCTCTGATTGTTTTCATCAGAAAGAAGAGAGTCATGTACACCTAGGATGGCTTTTGGGTGAGTAAAGCTTGGGCTGATTTTCATTTGAAAGTGAACTAATCCTTTAATATGTTTTGTTTTCAGTTCAGACGCACACAGTTCAGAGAAGTACACCAAAATTTTTCAGTGAATTTCAATGTCTTGTTTTCAATTAAAAAATATTTTGTAGTGCAAATTTATTATAATTAACCAAAACATGGTCGTTACTTGAAAATGTTTATTTTTCCTTTTACTAGTCTTTGTCTTTATACAGTTCATTTCTTAGTGAAGACTAAGTAAACACATAAAATAACACAATAAATGCACAAATAAAATGTAAAAAAAATAATGCTAAATTATGTTAAAGGTGCTCTAAGTGATGTCACACGTTTTTAGGCCAAAACATTTTTGTCACATACAGCAAACATCTCCTCACTATCCACTAGCTGCCTGTCCCCTGAACACACTGTAAAAAAAAACGTGGTCTCTGTAGTCACCACAAGCTCCAAAAAACGGCAACAAAAACTACCTGGTGCAGCCTGGACCACAAAGCATAATAAACATGCTCCAGCCAATAACCGAGAAGAATGATTTTAAATGCGCGTTCATGACTGTTTCAGGAAGCACGGAGGGGAGAGGGAGGAGGAGGAGGAGGAGGAGGAGGAGGGAGGGTCTAGCTAGCCTCTGTTTTGTTTGACAACACTTCGAACGTCAACAGGAAGTTACACCACCCAGGATCACTTAGAGCACCTTTAAAAAATGATTTTAATTACAATTTAATTAATGTTGCAACCGTCCCCTCTTATGGGGTCAGTTGCAACATTTGACTTTGTCTATTCGAATATAAATTGTATGTATATTAACATATATGTACGCATGTTACACTGGTGTGAAAATTAAAATAATGTCATTTATTACTCACCCTCATGTCAATCCACACCCATAGGACCTACATTCATCTTCAAAACACAAATTAAGATAATTTTGATTAAGTCCGATGGCTCAGTGAGGCCTGCATTCACAGCAATGGTACTTCCTCTCTCAAGATCCATAAAGGTACTAAAAACATATTTAAAACAGTTCATGCGAGTTCAGTAGTTATACCTTAATATTATAAAGTGACAAGTATTTTTGTGTAAATTAAGCACGATCTGCTGTGACGTCACAATCATGTTGCATTGTGGTCTATGGGTCTGCCTGAAGTGTACATGTTGAGTAGACATGCTCCCTTGGTCAAAATCAAGGCGTCAGTCAAGGGTCTGTCCAAATAAGCTTCCCTCAGTCACCACCATGATGAAGTTGAACGCACTTCAAAATGGCGACGGGGATTCCACCGAGAGTAAGTGCTTAGGGAAGTTTGTGAGTGTAAGTGTAAAAGTGAAGTTAAACGCAGCCCGAGTTTGGGGAAATGATCTCATTCCAATCAAGAGTAATAGCTGTTTTAGTACATTTTTTGCCGTCCTGTCGTAGACGTGAATCGAAATTGTCTTTTTTCTGTAACTATAGACAATCAGACTCCAGAGAATCTTCCAGAACTGGTTTGGTTCCGATCAGGAAAATATCCAAAAATTTCGCAAAAAAGTGCATTTGTTTGTCTTGAGCCAAAACTAATGCCTGCTACAGACTGTGAAATTTTAGCAGTCCTAAAAGATCATGAAGCGAAAGAGGCTAGGGAACAGAGGCCAACTTGTTAAGCCAATTTTGTAATTGGAGCTTGAAGTAAGTAGTTTTAGAGCCATGTCACATTGATCAGTACGCCATTTATGTTGCATTTTTATTGGCTAGTCAGTAAACGTAGGTCGTAGCTGTGAGATGATCATGCTGAATTTCTGACACTGTCAGAAAATTATTAGTGGCCTATCTTTGGTCATGACAACGGCTGTCTTTGAACCTCTCTCACTTAATGACGTAGGACAATTTAGAACATTTAGGAGCCTCGAAAACAAAAATCACCATGATTGGTCATATTTTGTCTGGGATGGCCCAAATTGGTGCAATGTGCACCAGGCATAACGATTTAGGAGTTATAAGCGATGCGATTTTGTACTTCGGATCGCTGTAGCGCCACCGTGAGGCCGATTGGGGCGAGCCTCGGAGAAGTTGTAGACGGGGTGGGTCCTACCACCCCTCAAAGTTTAAAGTCTCTACGGCCACCCTGCATTTTTATGGCAGAATGGTGATTTTTGAAAATCCTAACAATTACAATAGGGTTTCAGCTCTAACCCCTAAAAATGTTAAAGGACTGCTGAAGTGTCTTGGAATGCGCAGCATTATTCAATGTGTTGACGTAATTTCAACTGAAACAGGAAGACAGAGCGATATATTGAACAGCTCCACCCCCTTTTTTTAAAATAGTGTTTCCTTTATATCACAGCTCGACCAGAGCCGTTAAACTCAGTAAAACCTCTGTTTCCTTTTACAGTTTTTCTCATTGGCTCATTTCTTGAAACAGAAATTACATTCTCAAAACAACATGGACAAAACTCCAAACCACTTGGCAATTGTTCACAACAGAATTGATTTTCTTATTCATTTCATCAAATTGCAAATGTCTAAGTACAAGTCTCAATGTCTCAGTTCATCTTTACAAATGATTAAGTACAAGTAGCCTACATTTAGCACAATTTCCAAGTGAATAGATTTTGTTAATCTAAACTGACTGTTGATTCTCAGTCTAATGGTTGTTCGCTCCAAAATGTGTCAGCGTCATTTCATTGTATAAGTCATCACATGCACAAATGTTTACTTAATCAACTAAATCAGTGTAATGGTGAAGAGATCAAATAGCCCAATTGATGGAATGTTTGTGAAGAAATTTCATGCTCCCTTGTAAAAGTATTTTTTAGTATTTTTAAAGCTGCAGTCCGCAACGTTTTTTGTGTTAAAAATGTACAAAAATTATATAATGAGAATATACAACATGAATCAATTTTCCAAACCGTGTTTTTGTCTTGTCCTGAATCATTATGGTACACTTATAATAAGTGATTATATTCGGACTATTTCAGACCAGACTGGTAGGACTCGCCGCAGAGTATCAAAGTAACTGCGTGACGCGCCATAGACGTACACTGAGAAAAGTAGCTCCGGCTAGAATGTTCCCCCGCAAGACGCGTGCAGTTCTGTCTATTAACCGCTAGAGGGCCAAAAATCGTGGACAGCAGCTTTAAAATACAAAAATACAGTATTTTATTTTGATACATGTTGCGGCTGCTGTATTTTGTAGTTTATTTTGATACATTTAAATTAAGGTATTTGGTATTTTATTTTAAAATACATTTTGATGTATTTTTGCCCAACCCTGGGTCCAATACCTTTCGTGGTCTGAGCCGACTCGTGGATATGATCCGCTCTGTGCTCTTGTGCCCCTGGGCCAGAGCACTGTGCTCGCACTGCGGCGGTTCACGTTATACCAACATGAAAACGGACTTCATTTGCATTAATGGAAAGCATATTCACACTGTCTGAATCGTTCCCCATTCTCTATATAGTGCACTATGTGCCATTCACCATGTAGAAACTAGTAAATGTGTGAGCAAGTGACCTATTTTACCCAGAGCTTCAGCGCCTGTAAAGCCGAGTTCAGACTGCACGATTTTCAAAGTAGTCAGGTCACTGTTCTTTTCACACTGCATGACTATCTTGGCCAGCATTCAGTCGCTGCTGTGTTCATACTGCACGATGGATCGGCGACAGAAGGTTTCACACTGCATGACTTTACAATAGGAAGAATCACCGACAACTCTGTCTGGCACACAAACTACGTTTCACAACCAAACACACCCGAGATGTGACAAGGAAACAATGCGATATCACACGTGCAAGACCAGTGTTACTATAGAGCAGTGGTTCTCAAACCTGTCCTGGGGACCCCCCACCACTACACATTTTGCATGTCACCCTCATCTAACACAACTGATTTAAGTCATCAGCTAATTAGTAGAGACTGCAAGAGTTGAATTGGGTGTGTTAGATGAGGGAGACATGCAAAATGTGCAGTGGTGGGGGGTCCCCAGGACAGGTTTGAGAACCACTGCTATAGAGTACCTCAGGGATAACACGTTTTAGTAGGCCAACCCGGAAGTTAGCGGCGCACGGGTTCCCTCGGTTGAAAGCCAATGCATTTTTCCCATAGACTTTTGGAAAATCGCAGAAAATAAGCTCTGTGTTTAACAAAGGGTTATGACACTTATACGTTTTGTCTATCAAAATAATCTTTACAAGTTAAAACAACATAAATACATTCTGAAGCCTAAATAAAGTCATCAGATATAAAAAGCTAACAGTAGGCTATAAACGGACTACAGCACACCATGGTCGCGGATCAACGTCGTCACCACCAAGCTTCCTCAAACTGTATTTAAAAAACAACTTTATTTAAAAACATGCTCGCTGATTATGATCTGTGCTGTTTATGAATACTTATTCACGTCATCATGAATATTCGCGTAAGCACCACCCAGTGGAACAGAATATTTCAGGAACCGAATATATTGTAACACCGGAGTTCTCACGTGAGACTGAGATTATTATTAAAAATGGTAGCCCGCAAGAAGCTTGCAATACGAATTGCCTGTGCGCTGATTTGCAGCAAAAACAAGAAAAAGAAAAGAAGAATATGGAGGAGGAAATGGTTGGGGAGGCGCGAGGAACAAGGATTGTGTGTTCTGCAACGAGAGTCTATAACTCCTCCCCGAACTCCCCGCTGCTCTGTATCTTGCTCTCTCATTGGCTGTCGGTCATCGCCGATGTAGTTTTCAGTCAGAACACTTTTCAAACAGCAGGATTTTGAATCGCCGACAGGTCCAGATATTTAGCATGCCAAATATCTCACCAGCGTCGGCGACTCGCCGGTGATTCTCTCAGATCGCGTCATTGCTAATTCACACTGCGTGATTGTCACTTGCGTGAACGAGCGCCGATTTGCCTGTGATTTCGGGCATTTGTTGGCGATTTCTCGAAACCGTCCATAAAATCGTGCAGTCTGAACTCGGCTTAAGAGTGTATGAGGGGGCGGGACTTCAGATTCTAGAGAGCATTTGATTGGACAGAAGATTTGATGAGAAGCTGAAGTGCGATGTGATGTCATGAAAATCCGTGATCCATTTTAGCGGAAGTGAGAGACTGTAAGTTTTGAATGCTTTTATCTCCTACATGTGAATTTTGTCATTGTTTTGGAACACACCACCTTATTCATAACATTACGGCTAACATTTTCTTATTTAAAGCTAAAAAAAACTTAAATTTTGATTTCAGGGGGACTTTAAGTGAAGTTAGTTTGACTTCCCATGGCACTTTGAAGTAGATAATTCTTAGAAGTAGAGGTTCCAGGTGCTTAAAATTTGCATGTGTGGTGGATGATACCACAAAAGACATATATATATATATTCTCACAAGGAAGCATGCCCTCGGACCCCGCTAAATTTTCACACTTCAACCCCTTAAATGTTCAATCCAAAACTTCGGCCGTGACGTCATGACGTCCGAATGCTATCTGTAAGTAGGCATTTATATGGTTCCGCTCATGTGGTTGCATTTTAAAATATTCATTCAAGTAAAGGGGTGTAACGTTAGAGATGTTTAGCTTGTACTATACCTGGACTTGACTCACTCACATGAGCAGCTCCGATGTGTTGCGCTGAGTGACCGTTGAGTCCACGAGACACAGCCCTGAATGCTGCAGGGTCATTCTACAGAAACGTCCACTTTTGGTATGACAAAATGTCTTAAAATGTATTTCTTTTTTTAACATTTAAACTTAGACCACATTATTATTTTACACTTGGACTTTATGAATACACATAAATGACAGCTTAATGATTTTTTATTTTTTTTGTACATTTATTTAAATACTGCATGTCCCCTCTTTTTGTCACTGGTGTTACCTTACTTCTCTGGCATTTTTAAACATTTTTATGAAATATTATTTCTCATTTTTTTTCAGCACATGCAGTCAGAGTTACAGAATAATAATGATAATTCAAAAAATAAGGAGATTGTGTGTTATTTATTTTAATCAGGTTTGTTAAAAGTGTGATTGAATGATGTTAATTCAATTGCGCAACCATGTATTTGCTATAACAATAAAAAATATTTGAAAAACAATAATAAACAAGTAATGATACAATCCTTTACATCTTAATTCTTGAGTGTAGCAGAATTCAATGAATATAAAATTATTATCATGTCACATATGACATTTTATTTAATGTGACAGACAAAAAACAGTAACACCAGTGACACAATGAATCACCAGTGACATATACATAAGACCAAAGATCCTTAATTTTTCAACTATAATTAAGTAGTTTGGACTAAATTTTTACATTTGGTGTACAATAAAAGACTGTCATTGACACTTAGTGAAAGCAGTCAGTAAAAGATTATAAACAACATTTTAAAACTGTCTGTAAAGTCGCTGCACTGAATTTAGCCAAATCCCCTTAATTTAGCCATATCTGACCAAAGGAGGATTAACAATGAGATAGAAAAGTTAGAATCATGTAATCTTAGTGCTTTTTTTATGCAAAATAACTAAATGAATAGCTTTAAATAAAGTTTATCTATAAACGGGTAACACCAGTGACGGTACCACCAGTGATATTTTCATAAAAAGGTAACACCAGTGACAGTAACACCAGTGACATTTTTCATAAAAAATGCATTTTACAAAATGGCTGCTGCAAGGTGTCAACCCACATGTTGTCAATCATGATATATTCACTAAATCAAGTAATTTAATCCATTTGTATTCTAGTTTTTTAAAATTCCCTAGCAATAAAGTAGGTCACACCAGTGACTTCAACTAAAAGCTTCATATGAAAATATGATTTTATAATTAAAATATCTGATAACTGAAAAGAGATAGTGGACTTTCCATTGGCCTTTCTTCATTGATCTTCAGGAAACAGGTAGAAGGAAGTCAAGTGATGTCATCAGTGTGATTTTTTCTTTCAAAATAAGAGATTTTTGTTAAAGGTAACACCAGTGACACAACACCAGGGGACCACTACATTCATTATATATTTTATAATATTTATTTAGCATTTGTTTTTTTTATGTCATTTACATTATATATTTGATAGTTATGTATACATTATTGTATTTGAAATGGTAGAAAAACCTGTTTGTGAGCTCAAAATAAAGCACTTTCCCTCTGTACATGACTGTGGGGACGAGCACTTCTGTGGCGCTTGGAATTTTTATAATTAATTAAAAAACAAATATTGCCACATTGATGGCTCAACAAGGTTTCATTGTTCAAATAACATATTGTTTCATATTAAAATATAAAAAAATTTTAATCCTAAAGTGTTTTTCAAGTGTAATATTTCTGTAAAGTCTAGGGACAGAAAAGTGGACGTTTCTGTAGAATGACCCTGCAGCTGATTCATTCTATGTTAAAACGATTGCTTTCTTAACCGCACTTTCAGTCAAAGTGAAACTACGTTTGACACTCATGTTTCTGTCGTGATCGTGTCAGTTTCCCTAAAACTTTGGTTAAATAAAGAAGGAAATTTGCTTAGAGTGACATCTACCGATAGGCTATTGGTGTGTTCTCTTGTAGCCTATGCAACTTTTTTTTTTCTGGAACAAAAATTATATTTTCATTATGATGACAGTTATATATCTTAGATCAGTGGTTCTCAAACCTGTCCTGGAGTACCACCAGCCCTGCACATTTTGAATGTCTCCCTCGTCTATCACACATGATACTCATGAGCTCATTAGAAACTGCAAGACCTGAAACGAGTGTCAGATATAGGCAGACATAAGGCTACAAGATGTGCAGGGATGGTGGTACTCCAGGACAGGCTTGAGAACCACTGCCTTAGATGTTCAGGACAATACTAAATAAAAAAAACATGCAATTTCATGATCCTTCTTATTTTGTTAAAATGATTAATATTTTTGCAGATTCTGCAAGGGGTATGTAAACCTTTGAGCTCAACTATACATTTTGCAATGATGTGCAAGTTTCGTTCTATTTTTAAAAATATCAAGTTTTGTTACTGTCCCAATTTCCTTTAACATGTTAGATAAAATGGGACATCATATTAAAGAGTTAGTTCACCCAAAAATGAAAATAATGTAATTTATTACTCAACCTCATGCCGTTCCACACCCGTAAAACCTTCGTTAATCTTCGGAATGCAAATTAAGATATTTTTGATGAAATACGATGGCTCAGTGAGGCCTGCATAGCCAGCAATGACATTTCCTCTCTCAAGATCCATTAATCCATTTCAAATAAATCCATTTCAAAACACTTGCTTCATGAAGCTTTGGAGTATTATGAATCTTTTGTGTCGAATCATGATTCGGATCGCGAGTCAAACTGCTGAAATCACGTGACTTTGGCGCTCCGAACCGCTGATTCGACACAAAAGATTCATAATACTCCAAAGCTTCATGAAGCAAGTGTTTTGAAATCGGCCATCACTATATAAGTCATTATTTTGTTTTTTTTTGGTGCACCAAAAGTATTCTTGTCGCTTTATAATATTAATATTGAACCACTGTACTCACATGAACTGATTTAAATATGTTTTTAGTATATTAATGGATCTTGAGAGAGGAAATGTCATTGCTGGCTATGCAGGCCTCACGGAGCCATCGGATTTCATCAAAAATATCTTAATTTGTATTCCAAAGATTAACGAAGGTCTTACGGGTGTGGAACGACATGAGGGTGAGTAATTAATGACAGAATTTTCATTTTTGGGTGAACTAACCCTTTAAATAAAAGCTAATGCATTGCTTGATGTGAAAAGTTGTTTTGTTTTACAGAAAATGTCACAAAGCTATAAGCAGAAAGAGAAAAAATTGGGAAAACATGTCAGCCAAATAGAAGAGTGGTATTAGTGGAGTGAAGAAAGAATGAAAGGGGCATCAATGAGTACAGAGTAAGGGTGGGACAGGCCAGGGACCTCGTTTTTTGGCCCAGGTGTGTGTGTGTTCCAAAATCCACCTTTGAAAAAAAGAGTGGAAGGTGCTGTGAGTGGATGTAGTCATGCCTCTGGCAGAAAACCATTTTTGTCAGTCATCTAGAAGGAACTAGCTAACATGTTAAAGCTTCTTTTGCAGAGATGTGCAAAAATTAATGCAATTAAATGGTTTTCTGAAAACAAAAACAAAGCAGGATATTACTGATTCCAAAACGTTTTATGAAAGGAACACAGAGCTGTGCATGAAACATCATCATCATCAACACAAACACAATCTGCTAGTGTGTACGATTTTATAGTTATTTTTTTACATTTTGAAAAATTTCTATTAAAAAAGGATTTGAGCGATATCCTGCTCAAACAATTGTATTATCCAAGCACAAACTACATGAAAATGTACCATCTGCACTGTCCCAATTTACCTGAAAACGGCTGTGGAATAAAAATGGGTTCTTATCATTTTTGAATCATAAAAAAACAAAAAAAACAAAAAACACTCATATTCCTTCATAAACCATAGTGGGAGATGCAAGAGACCTTGAACATTTATTTAGAACATTAATAGTAGGGCTGCACGATTAATTGCACGAGATTGTCATGCGTGTCTCATCAGTAAAGCCGGTTCTGTGATTAGCGGTAAATGTCCATCACCTGCTTTCAAATGGAGCGGCACTTAATATACAGAGCCGTAGTTCGCGGACAAGCTACGCAATATCGTGTTCATAATCGCAGATGAATCGCTTTCGATTACGAATGCGATATTGCGTAGCTTGTCCGCGTATTAAGTGCCACTCCATTTGAAAGCAGGTGATGGACATTTACCGCTAATCACAGAACCGGCTTTACTGACGAGACACGCATGACAAAAGCATGCGATTAATCGTGCAGCCCTAATTAATAGTGCAGTAGAATAGATTTATTTGTATTTAATACACAGTTTACCAAAAAGTGTCCCAATTTTGACTTTACCCAGTAATTTAGTAATACTTTAATACTTTTAATAATAGTAATACTTTTTGTTTAAAGAGGGAAGGAAGATGTAATTTTGTCAAACATTAAAGGTGCTCTATGTAAGTTTTTGACTGGACTAAAGCATTTGCAGATATTTATTAAACATGCTGAGTTCACATACGCGTTTCTCTGAAAACCATTGCTACAGCCAGTTATTTTACTTTGAAATTTGCGTTCCGTGTCGGAATTTCTGTTTTTGTTTTCGTCTTTGCAAGACCGCACGTTGCCAATTTACCCAATAGTATTTCGCCACCATGGGTTACCAGTCGGCCGAAAACACATGCAGCGAATTGCAGCCATGGAAGCCCTCGGACCCCGCTAAAGGTTCACACTTCAACCCCTTAAATGTTCAATCCAAAACTTCGGCCGTGACGTCATGACGTCCGAATGCTGTCTGTAAGTAGGCATTTATATGGTTCCGCTCATGTGGTTGCATTTTAAAATATTCATTCAAGTAAAGGGGTGTAACGTTAGAGATGTTTAGCTTGTACTATACCTGGACTTGACTCACTCACATGAGCAGCTCCGATGTGTTGCGCTGAGTGACCGTTGAGTCCACGAGACACAGCCCTGAATGCTGCAGCTGATTCATTCTATGTTAAAACGATTGCTTTCTTAACCGCACTTTCAGTCAAAGTGAAACTACGTTTGACACTCATGTCGAAAAAACTGGGTCAGAGATCGCAGCTTCTACATGACCTAAAAAGTCTCAGCATCCATCAAAAAATCTCTATGAACGGGAGCATATTAAAATGCGTTATCAACTCATCATAAATCAATAAATCAACTAATTATCTTACAGTTTATAAGTCTCCTCGCCTTCCAATGTCAATTGAGCTCGCTCCTGTTTCATTTTTGGGTGAACTAACCCTCATGTGGCAACCCCAATCACAGTTACAGCTCAGTAATTGACCAAAGCTACCTCTCTGGTAAATACAAACTTTGGTGTTTCCAGTTCACACTCTTCCAACATGTGATGTGGCCACTGAAGATGTGTGAAAGGCTGTGGCAAGGCTGGATGCCATTTCCAACAGCTTTATCCACAAATGGCTTACAGGCTGCCGTGAGGCTCAGGGAACCCTCCAACCCTCCAGGTGCTAAGGAAGTTGGCAGAATGCAATGAAAGAGCAAGGGCAATGGCAAACAAGAGGCCCCAGAGCCTTAAGAGTCAGCCAGTCCAATTTGTAAGAGCAGGAAAGTTAGTGCAGAAATGCCCTCACAAGGCATCAATGGCCAGTGGCGGGGACCGGTCATTACGAGCTGGACAGGTGGCTGTAGTTCCCCGCTTCTATCATGCAAACCACATTGAGACTGGACCTTGTGTTTTGGTCCGAGATGAGCAAGCAGGTGGTGCTAGTGGAACTGACAGTGCCCTGGGAAGAAGCCGTACAGGAGGCAAACGAACGGAAAAAGTCACGGTACGCCGACCTGGCAGTGGAATGTGGGTGGGAAAGGGATGGAGAGCAAACAACATACCCAGAGATAAGCTGCTGTGACTTTGTTGCCCAGTTGACTAGCCACTTCCTGAGGCGAGATGAGGTGAGGATCTTGCCGAAAAGGTGGTGAAAGGAAGCTTTCGGCTATGGCTGAGGAGTCCAGCCGCAGGGAGCGGCAGGGAGACGTCACTGTCCACTGCCCTAACGCCCTGAGATGCTCAGGGACTAAAGGAGTGAAACATCGGTGAAGGGTGGCTCCCAGCTGATAACCCTGCGGGTAATTTGGCACTGGCAGAGGCGTCAGGCAGTAATGCCCTGCAGGTTTTTCCATCAGCCTTTTTCTAATCATGTAATTTTACTTTGGATGAGACAACTGTAAGGAGAAATAAACATATTTATGCAACTTGTTTTGATATGATTTTTAAACATTTATTATTGTTTTTTTAATTTGTCATGCATCTGTTATATTTATTTTATGATTTTTAACATTTTATGTAAAGCAATTTGAATTACAATTATGTATGAAATGTCCTATGCACCAAGACTTTTGGTTAAACATTATTTGATTGTATATGGAACTGTGTGTGGTTGCTCAAGAGTTTGATTGACAAGCAATCTTGAAAAGTGGTGTGTACTGACATCTTTCCACATTTGAAACAACATTCCTTTTCATGTTCATTCATGTTTATTTGAAGCTATAAATTAACTAGTAAGAAGAAATGATCGGTTCACGAGCCGTTTGAGCTGAGGGACTACAGCAATCTGTCACGATAACGGTTTATATTGTTCAAATTTCTTAAAGAAATACACAATTTGAAAGTTGGGACTTTGTTTCATATCATAAGTAACCTGTTCTGTCTTGTCTGTCGACGTGTTGTCAGTGTCCTCTTTGCTCCACGATGTATTTTTCAGTCTGTGGCGTGACAGTGCCATGGCTTGCCGGATAAAGCAACAGTAACTAAGGGGTTGCGGGTCTTTGTGAAGGGTCAATTAAAGGTGCCCTAGATTATGTTTTTAAAAGATGTAATATAAGTCTACGGTGTCCCCTGAATGTGTCTGTGAAGTTTCAGCTCAAAATACCCCATAGATTTTTTTTAATTAATTTTTTTAACTGCCTATTTTGGGGCATCATTATAAACGCGCCGATTTTATGCTGTGGCCCCTTTAAATCCCGTGGTCCACGCCCACAGAGCTCGCGCTTGCCTTGAACAGTGCCTTAACAAAGTTTACACAGCTAATATAACCCTCAAAATGGATCTTTACAAAGTGTTCGTCATGCATGCGGCATGCATGCGTCGGATTATGTGAGTATTGTATACTGTTATATTGTTTACTTCTGATTTTGAATGAGTTTGATAGTGCTCCGTGGTTAACGGGTAATGCTACGCTGTTGGAGAGATTTATAAAGAATGAAGTTGTGTTTATGAATTATACAGACTGCAAGTGTTTAATAATGAAAATAGCGACGGCTCTTGTCTCCGTGAATACAGTAATAACCGATGGTAACTTTAACCACATTTAACAGTACATTAGCAACATGCTAACGAAACATTTAGAAAGATTTAGAAATATCACTAAAAATATCATGTTATCATGGATCATGTCAGTTATTATTGCTCCATCTGCCATTTTTCACTATTGTTCTTGCTTGCTTACCTAGTCTGATGATTTGGTTGTGCACATCCAGACGTTAATACTGGCTGCACTTGTCTAATGCCTTTTATAATGTTGGAAACGTGGGCTGGCATATGCAAATATTGGGGGCGTACACACCGACTGTTACGTAACAGTCTGTGTTATGTTGAGATTCGCCTGTTCTTCGGAGTTTGAGACTCACTGATGTCATTTCCATGTACTGAACTCTTGTTATTTAACTATGCCAAGAAAAATTCAATTTTTCATTCGAGGGCACCTTTAAGATAAAAATTAAGAACAGACTTAAAAATTAAGAAATGTTCTACTAATTAGAACAGAGAAATATACTAAGATCCAACGATATAAAACAAAATGTATTCATTATATTATGCATATTATTATGCACTACACTTTCATTTTATTACTGTGAAAATTAGTATGTATGTATATGTATTGTCTTTCTCCTCCTGACCTCTGGGCGCCAGTGTAGAGTTTAGCTGCCACATATTCTTTACAGAAAACTACCGTGAGACCGTGAGTGAAAAGCACGCGTGTGAAAGCTAATGATAACTAGAGAAAAATAATACGCTTAGTGATATTTCTCAAAATGGTTCGTAAATTGAAATATCACGAGCAGAAACTCTTGAAGAAAGTTGATTTTATTAACTGGGAGGTTGACAATAATTTACACGAGGTTAAAATATTGAGGAGATATCGCATTGAGAAGAGGGAAGATTACACCAAGTGAGTAAAGAATATCACTTTTAATAGTAACGTTACATATAGCCTAGTAAATATGACTATCTTTTAGTATGTATATTTGTTTTAAGCAAATATCTTATAAAGCACATGGTCATTTCTATTTTAGATGAGACCGATAATAATGCCTGTCTTCACTCAAACCATTTATGAATCTAATACGTGTATCATCTCTCTGTAGATACAACAAACTTAGTCGAAATATCAGAGAATTGGCACAGAAAATACGGGACTTGGACGAAAAAGATGGCTTCAGAGCTCAAAGTACAACCATTTTCTTGGAAAAGCTGTAAGTTTGGGAACTTTTGCATGTATAGTGAGCGCCTCATTGTAATTGAGCTGCAGTCATGTCTGAAGATCGTGTGTATTTCTTTTTTGCAGTTACAGTATTGGTTTGATTCCCACCAAACAGAATCTTTCCCTTGCAAATGAAGTCAATGCATCTGCATTCTGCAGGTAAGATGCTGTGCAACATTTGGTCATAGAAATTACAGTAAGTGCAACAATGTACAGCATATCTAAACCAATGAGGAAAAAACATCAACACAACGTGCTAAACAGGTTAGATTAGAGTTTATAAAATAGTTTTATCGTTTTGTTCCTTCTGCCTGTTCCAATTTGTACATTTTTTTTTCCTGATTGCTGTTGTTTTCTTTAGGAGACGGCTTCCCACAATCATGCTGAAACTGCGTATGGCTCAGAGTCTAAAGTTTGCCATAACCTTCATCGAGCAGGGCCGTATCCTTCAGTGATAATGTGTACTTCATATTCTTAAGTGTTGTAACATTTTAGTGTATAGAAGTAAAAAAAAAAAAAAAAAAAAAAAAAAAAAAATCAGAACTTTTATCTCACTTTTTTCCCCTCACAATTCTGAAAAAAGTCAGAGTTGCAAGATATAAACTTTAAAGATAAACTCGCAATTCTGAGAGCAGAAGTCAGAATTGCTAGTAGCTAACTCGCAATTGTAAGTTTATAAACAATTCTCGCAATTCTGAGAAGAAAAGTCTAAGTTGTGAGATAAAAACTCGCAAATGTGAGAAAAAGTTGCAATTACCTTTTTTATTTGTTTATTCCATGGCGGAAAGAGAGAACTTTGCGAGATGTAAACAGTTCTATAGGGAAAAAGTCAGGATTGCGATATGTAAATTCACAATTACCAGTTTATACCTAGTAATTGCGAGAAAAAAAGTGTATATCTCAATTCACGCAAAATTGTGATATAAACTTACAAATTCTGACTTTGTTAGCTATAAACTTGTAATTGTGATTTTCCAAATTGCAATTGGGTTTTTTTTTTTTTTTTTTTAATCACAGTTCTGAGATAAGAGTTGCAAATTACCATTTAATTTTTTTTAGTCTGTGGCAGAATAAAGCTTCCATACAAATGACTTGTTCACTGTCATTACTTTTTGTATTGTTCTATAATTAAATTGACTTAATCCCTGAATATTCTGTATGTTCATCTCATTTTAAGCTGTAATATTGTGACAAATGTTCTTGGCAAATTAATTTGCTTAATTGTGATCGAAAATACTTCTTGACTGAGCAACAGATATTCGTGTTGGGCCTGAGATTGTCACCGATCCTGCATTTCTTGTAACAAGGTTAGTTATGAAATCCCCTAAATACCTTGAAGAAAAATCACACAAGTTTAATTTGAACTGGCATTTATATGAGTCTGCAGCAACTAGTTATTTTATTGTGCAGGAGTATGGAAGACTTCATCACATGGGTGGACTCATCCAAGATCAAACAACACGTCATGAACTACAACGATGAGGTATGTCGAAGAATATTAGAAACATCATCCTGTAGAGTTTATACATTACTGTACAAAAATTTGTGGTGGACAAGATTTTATGTTTAAGTTTCTTGTGCTCACCAAGGCAGCAGTTTTACTAAAGATACAGTAAAAACAGTGATATTCTGAAATATTGCTACAATTTAATATAACCTTTCTATTGTAAAATATTTTAATTTATTTAGTAAAGAAACATTTATCAACGTTAAACAGTTGTGTTGCTGAATATTTTCAGAGAAACTGATACATTTTTCCTCAGGATTCTTTAATGAATAGAAAATTCAAAAGAATAGCATTTATTTGAAATAGAAATCTTGTTATATTGCATATGTACATTTGATCAATTTAAAGTGTCCTTGTTTAACATTAATTCATTTTTTTAAGTCCTACTGACCCTTAACTTTTGAACAGTACTGTACACAAAGCTTCTCCTTAATCGAATAAATTCAAGAAAATATTTTAATATTTAATTAGTATACATACCTCCCTGTATGGACTAATGGTTTGACACCAGAGACATGCTCTCTAAAGATTCTAAAATGCATAGAATTGTTTATATATAATATTTCATATAAACATCAGGAGAATCTGATTTTCTGATGGTTAAACTAAAAAAATTGTTTTTGAACTGATTTAACATCACAATTTTGTTTTGTTTTTCAGCGGGATGACTTTGACCTCGTGGTCTAAATCGGCAAATTCAAATTTGGATTTCAAACAAAACTGGGTAGTGCATTCAGCAGCTGTTATTTTGTGATTCGTTAAAAAAAAAATTGTATATATTTATACCATCAGACGTCAATGACCATTTATCATCTTTGAAACATGTCGAGTGAATGAATGGATTTGAGTGCGACTGTGTATTTTGCATGAATCATTTGTAAACAATAAACAATTAAAATTCTTTTGTCTACATTTACTCTGGTGTTCCTAGAAAACCACCTTTATGTTTTACAAATTAAAAATATTTTTGCAAATATGCATATTTGTTTCACCACCAGATACAGATGTGATATAAACACCACATATACTTTGCATAGTTGTTATGAACATACTGAAGACATACAAGGCAACGAGTACATCATTAACACCTTCCACTGATATAAATAAAGCAAGGTACAACTGTAAAATGACAACAGCATTATGAAATTGACAAAAGCTACATTCGGTGTCTAAAACAGACACAACCTTAAGGCCAGAACAGACTCTTTGGTGTCCGAACCATTTTTGTGAGTAAGGCCCTGAGAATTTCTGCTTGAATTTGTCATGTATATTCACAGCCACCAGAAGCGGACATAAACAATGAGTGTGATGAAAATGACGGCGCCGGCAGCCACTTTAGCATAGGTGGAGCGCGTGTTGAGATATTTGGCATCGCTGCGGTACTTCTTAGACAGGCTGGACAGGTTACTAGCTTTGGAATCCAAAGCTACAAAAAGATAAGGCAGAAAATGGGGAAGAATACATAATGCTTTTACAAATACAAATAGTATTTTGAGACTGAAGCAGGTTGCAAAAAGTGTTCACTCACCAGATAAGGCTTCTCCACGCTGAAGCACTTCCTCTATATTAGCGACCATGATCCTTTGGACGTCGTGTAACTCTGTATTGACACTGCCCAGATTTCTTCGTGCTCTGCTGTCGATGTAAGACTTTTTGGTTTTCTGAATATAAGTGTCTGGAGACAAATGGGAATGATTTGTTCCACAATGTCAACCAACTGATTTACATAAGCTGACAATTTTATTCAGCAAAACGTGGATACTATAAAGACGGCGAGGTTAATGGTCTGACTCTTACTCTAGAACACCGTGGCAATAGGTTATATACTACTTTTAAAAGTTTGAGTTTTGTAAAAAAAAATGATGTTTTTGAAAACTAATATTCTGAACTATTAAAATAGCATATATTTAAAAATGTAATTTATTCCTATGATGCAAAGCTGAATTTTCATCAGCCAGTCTTCAGTGTCACATGATCCTTCAGAAATCATTCTAATATACTGATTTGCTGCTCAAGAAACATTTATTATCATCAATGTTGAAAACAGTTGTGTTGTTTAATATTTTTGTGGAAATTGTGATACTTTTTTTTCAGGATTTTAAATGAATGGAAAGTTCAAAAGAGCAGCATTTATTTGAAATAGAAATCTTTACTGTCACATTTGATCAACTGAATGCATCCTTGCTGAATAAAAATATTTAATTTCTTTAAAAAAAAAAAAGCCTTAACTTTTGAATATTAGTGTATATAAACCTTGAGCTAGTTCATTTGTACATTCTAAATGCACTGATATAAATATGTTTCTCACCAAATTCAATAAAAAAGTACGGCCGTGACACTGACGGGACCTTTGTCCCGTACTGCTCACTGAATTCTCTCTCCAGATCCTCCAGATAGGCAAACACCAGTTTCTTGGGGAATCCTGCTTCACATAAGGCCAAGTAACACACTCCTTTCTCAATGACATAGCTGGAAAACAAGATGGGTTTATGAAGTGTGATGTCATCCAGAACCGACCACGAACTCTATGCTTGTCTATCAGAGTTAGGCAAAATTCTGGTTTGAAAATTGGCCGCCTTTCAGGTTCATGAGTCAGTCTCAATTAAATTGGCCACAGGACGTTGAATTGGATTGACAGGAACTATAATTTACTCAACTGCAATTCAAACAGTCACACAACAGACAAATGTTCTTAGTTCCACAGATTTTGCAGCAAAAAATGGTAACACTTTACAATACGGTTTCATTTGTTAATGTTAAATCAATTATGACCAATACTTCTACAGCATTTTTTAATCTTAGTGTTAAAGGGTTAGTTCACCCAAAAATTAAAATTCTGTCATTTATTACTCACCCTCATGTCGTTCTACACGCGTAAGACCTTCGTTCATCTTCCGAACACAAATTAAGATATTTTTGATGAAATCCGATGACTCAGTGAGGCCTCTATAGACAGCAATGCCATTGTAACTCTCAAGATCCATAAAACTACTAAAAACATATCTAAATCAGTTCATGTGAGTACAGTGGTTCTACCTTCATATTATAAAGCGACAAGAATATATTTTATGCGCAAAAAAAACTAAATAACGATTTTTTTTAACAATATCTAGTGATGGCCGATTTCAAAACACTGCTTCGGAGCGTTACGAATCTTTTGTGTCGAATCAGTGATTCGGATAGCGTATCAAACCATGACTTTGGCGCTCCGAACCACTGATTCGATTCGTAAAGCTCTGAAGCTTCATGAAGCAGTGTTTTGAAATCGCTTATCATTGTTATTGATATTGTTTACAAAAAAATCCATTATTTTGTTTTTTTGCCGCACAAAAAGTATTCTCGTCGCTTCATAATATTAAGGTAGAACCACTGTACTCACATGAACTGCTTTAAATACGTCTTTAGTAGCTTTCTGGATCTTGAGAGAGTAAGTACCATTGCTGGCTATGCAGGCCTCACAGAGCCATCGGATTTTATAAAAAAAATATATCTTAATTTGTGTTCCGAAGATGAACGAAGGTCTTACGGGTGTGGAACGACATGAGGGTGAGTAATAAATTATATTATTTTCATTTTTGGGTGAACTAACCCTTTAATCTCAACATTTAATAATACATTTTTAAGATTAAAAGTTATATTTGTTAACAATATTTAATGAACTGTGAACTAACATGAATATGGACATTTTTATCAAGTAACATTCATTTTCAAAGGTTAATAAATGCTGTAAAAAATATATTTATTCATAGTTCATGTTAGTTAATGCATTAACTAATGTTAACAAATGAGAACTTATTGTTCTGTTAGTGTTGCTTAAAAATAAATACATCAATAATGTGAACTATATGCATATTTATTGTTGACACTTTTCAAACCAGCTCATGATTTTTGTTCATTTACACAGTATTCTTTCCAGATAAGGTTATAAAGGTTTGGATAAATAAACAGTTTAGGGTAAATAAGAGAAATAATTCTGAAATTAAGTGTTCTTCCACTATGGTTTACAAAATATTAATTTCGTTAAAATTAATTTATTATATATAATTAAATACATATTTATTAAGTACTAATATAATATCTGCAAATATCCAGTGTATAATGACATAATAGTTATTCAGTTCTTATTGGGGGAAAAAATTGAGATGTAATATTGAAAATAACACCATTTTAATTCTATTTTCTTGAATTAGAATTTCATGTTTATTAGCTCAATTCAAATTCAGGAATGGAAGGTTAATTTAGCAGTCATTCAGTTCTGAGCTCAGTCGTGAATGGTGTCTGTGTTGGTACTTACTGAAAGCTCATGACACCAGCCTCTAAAGTGCAACGTGTGGGACTCTGTTCGTTGAGTTTTCGGCAAAGCTGCTTGGCTTGACTCTGATACTTCTGCAAGTCTCGGCCAGACTGTAGAGTTCATTACGTTACTTTAGTAACTTTAATGCTTTATGTAAAAGTACAATAGCAATAGAATCACAGTAGCAATAGAAAACAGCAATAACAAAGACTCGGTAAGTAACACACTTCTGAATGTATCCCCACATTTACATCACACTAAAACGTTTTGTATTTTAACTCTGTACTACTTTTGAAGTTTTCTGAGCTGACATGGGTTCATTCATACCTGCTCGTCTTCTTGCATAGATGCAGCAAGTGGCAGGCTGTCGGCGACACGAACAATCATCGTCTGTAACACCATTTTGGCTGTTGTCTTCACTTTTTAACTTCGGTCTATTTTAAAGTGAAGCGATCGATTATTTGACTGATTGTCATAAAGTGACACATTTGAACTGACAGCAGAGTACAGATGAGTTGGCCGGAAGAAGGAGTGTTACCTCAAATTCTTTCCGGCTTTCACAATTCGCGTTCCAAAGGTTCCCATACCAGTCCTAGAAAATTAGATTTAAATTATATATATAGGCCTATTATATATACACTACCGCTGAAAAGTTTGGGATCGGTAAGATTTTTAATGTTTTTAAAAGAAGTTTTGTCTGCTCAACAAGGCTTAATTTATTTAATTAAAAATACAGTAAAAACAGTAATATTGTGAAACATGATTACAATTTAAAATAACTGTTTTCTATTTGAATATATTTTACAAAGTAATTTATTCTCGTGTTGGCAAAGCTGAATTTTCAGCATCGTTACTCCAGTCTTCAGTGTCACATGATCCTTCAGAAATCATTCTAATATGATGATTTGATGCTCAAGAAACATTCATTATTATTATCAATGTTGAAAACAGTTGTGTACAATTTTTTTTCAAAATTCTTAGATGAATAGAAAGTTCAAAAGAACAGCATTTATTTAAAATATAATATTTTCTAACATTATAATTGTCTTTACTGTAACATTTGATCAGTTTAACTCATCCTTGATGAATAAAAGTATTGATTAATTTTATTTCTATCCCCCAAAAATAAAATTAAAATTCTTACTGACCCCAAACTTTTGAATGGTAGTGTTTAATGTTACAAAAGATTTAGATTTCAGACAAATGCTGTTCTTTTGAACTTTCTATTCATCATAGCATCATGAAATAAAAATGTAAATAACTGTTTTCAACACTGATAATAATCATAAATGTTTCTTCAACACTGATAATAATCATAAATGTTTCTTCAAATCATCATATTAGATTGATTTCTGAAGGATCATGTGACACTGAAGACTGAAGTAATGATGCTGAAAATTCAGCTTTGATCACAGGAATAAATTACACTTTACTGTATATTGACATAGAAAACAGCTGTTTTAAATTGGAATAACATTTCACAGTATTACTGTTTTTGTTTGTATTTTTAATCAAATAAATGCAGGCTTGGTGAGCAGAAGATACTTCTTTTAAAACATTAAAAAAATCTTACTGACCCCAAACTTTTGAACAGTAGTGTATATATATATATAGAGAGAGAGAGAGAGAGAGAGAGAGAGAGAGAGCTGGGTAGATTACTTACAAATTGTAATCAGTTACTGATTACATGACAAAAATTGTAGTTAGTAACGTAATCCATTACATTGCACATTTAAGGTAACGTTAATGTAATCTTTTTTAATCATAACTTTTTGATTACTTTTAGATTACTTTTGACTAAACTCATTTATCACATTGATTTGAATAGGATAATCTTGTACCATATTGATATAAAAATACTAAGAAAAAAAATATTTCCATTATTTGTCAACAACATGAAGTGTGTTACATATTACATTAAGTAAGGGTTTCCCAAACTGGGGTTTGTGATGGAGTGTAATGAAAAGCTATTAAATTATTAAATTATACAAATGTAACATTTAAAATGAATAATTTTAAAACAAAAAGCATTCAAAATAAAACACTATCTAAAAATGATTTTTATATATATATATATATATATATATATATATATATAATGTATGGACAGATAATACTTCAAAATGCTAACACTAATGTACCTGATAGTGTATCACTGAATAAAACAAAATCACATCTTATGATTTTAAAACATATTTACTTAAAATTAAGTAAATTTAGAAAACAGCAACATTACAAAAACAAATATTGAAAAACATGAAATTCACAGCAATATCACTGCTACATCAAATATTTTATCTATATTTCATATATTTTATTATTATTATATTATTTATTATTAATATATTATATTATGCTCACAGTCATAAAATAAAGCTTTAGAATGTTTAAAAGAATTGAATATAATGCTTGGTTTAGTTTTCAAACAAAAAAACAATAGCTAAATCTTGGCATTTGGTTACTAAATCTGCTTCAGTTTATATATTCAACTTGGAAGGTATCAGTAAAGATTAACAAAGTGTTTTTTTCTTTTCATAAATTTATAAAATAATGAAAAATGCACAAGAAATTGTTCAGACAAATGTACAAAAGTCATAAATATTTTATAAATAAACAGTCCCACAAGATGTCAAATGCAGATATATTTTTATGTCTTTTAAACCCGATTTAAAATGTTTTTGCATTCTATTCCTCAAGTCATCCGTGAAAGTAATCGCGCTCGAGTGCTCCTGTCTGTGCACACTGATCGTTCCACCCGACGATTGTGTGTGTATCGATTATTCATGGCTGTGGCTGATCTGCATCGAGCTGATCTCGTTTGAGCGCTTTTTCCTGATCACGAACAGCGCGATTAAACACTGCATCTGCACTGAAGGTAAGATTAGCTGCATAAAGTGCTTTATTGTGCCCTTACCCAGGTCTGTGTTCATAATGTAAACAGTTCAAAACAAATGTACCTTTGTGTCGCGACCATTGTTGTCCTTTTCTAGTGAACATTACCAACAAAACACATCCAGTTAGATTTAATGTGCGTCAATAACAGTTTGTAGCTGCGAGAGATTGTGATGATCTGCAGCTAGTGTGTGTGCTTGTTTATTGCTTCGTTATTAAGTGTTTATTATTATGCACATTGGCTACTAGGCCACAATTGCTCGTTTGCTTCAAGATGCAGTGTTAGTTATGAAAGGAAACCCCCGTCATGGGTGCTCTATAATGCATATTTTTAATATTTCTGCTCTGCATGCCATTTTTGTTAGTTCATGTTTCGTGCACAAACGTGTCGCACTGTTAACGAATCACAGCTCATCTTTATGTTGCAGGAACAGTTGTCACTTGTTTTTGGGCGCTGTGGTTTGTATGTGGTGTGAGTTAACGGTTCTCACCTCGGAGAGCGATTAGTTCAGCCTCATTGGATTGGCTGCCACTGCTTGCAGCTCTTTTGATGCCACACAAGGCCGCTTTATGCGCGAGGCTCCAGCTGGACGTGCTTTATGTGTGCCCTGATTGGATGATGCTCGTGCACAAGAAATGACGTGTTCGAGCAATTATAATAGTCTGGTCTTTACTAAACACATTGTTTAAAATTAATATTCAGAAATGTGTATATATATAATATACATGGCCCCTTTTAAAGAAGATATTCAGAAAAATTCTTTTTTTTTTTATGAAATTAAGTGGTGATGTGCAGTGTAAAAGGAATTGTATGCATTTGTATTATTAGTTCACCATTTCTACTTTTTTCTAATGACATGCTTTTTTTGACTCCATTCCTTGCACATAACATAGACTAGAAATGAGGTCTATGAAAACTCAAGTGGGAACAAAAAAACAACAATTGCAACACTAGAAGAATTTAGGTGTATGATTTTTGAGGGGGATTTTCATTGAGAAATTGCCAGTAAATTTCACAAATGATTACAAAGAAATTACTGAATTAAACGCAAAATTTTGAAGTAGAAAGACTAAAATTGTACCCCCCGGACCAAAATTTCAACTGAGGGGGACCAATCCCACCCAAACCAAATGTTTTAATCTTTATTTAAAATCTACAAATTTAAACAAAGTTTTAATTGGAATAGTTTATAAGGCTGTAAAAGTGGTTTAAAGGGTTAGTTCACCCAAAAATGAAAATTCTGCCATTTATTACTCACCCTCATGTTGTTCCACACCTGTAAGACCTTCGTTAATCTTCAGAATGCAAGAATTTTGTTGAAATCCGATGGCTCCGTGAGGCCTGCATAGACCGCAATGACATTTCCTCTCTCAAGATCCATTAAGGTACTAAAAACATATTTAAATCAGTTCATGTGAGAGTACAGTGGTTCAATATTAATATTATAAAGCGACGAGAAAATATTTGGTGTGCCAAAAAAAAAAAAAAAATAACGACTTATATAGTGATGGCCGATTTCAAAACACTGTTTCAGGAAGCTTCGGAGCATTATGAATCAGTGTGTCGAATTCGCAGTTCGGAGCGCCAAAGTCACGTGATTTCAGCAGTTCGGCGGTTTGACACGCGATCCGAATCATGATTCGACACTCTGATTCATAACGCTCCGAAGCTTCCTGAAGCAGTGTTTTGAATATGTAAACATCTTTTATGTAAAATATCTTACTCAGGACAGTACTAAATAAAAAATAACATGCATTTTGTATGATCGCTCTTATTTTGTTAAAATTTTGCACATTTTCAAATATTCTGCAAGTGGTTCACATACTTTTTCTTGCAACTGTATATACAGCTATATAGTCTCTGGTTAGGCTCACTCGAATTTGTTTTAGATCATTAGACATGATCTAAAAGGAAACTGGGAAACTGGTTTCAGGCAGGTTTCCAAGGTACCTTGGAAACCTGCCTGAAACCAGTTTCCTTAGGAGGAAACTTCATACATAGAAACAATGTTTAGTCATTGACTGACTGAGCAAGGAAGCTGCCTTAGATTTCAGCTTCCAGACATAACCTAGGCCACTTTCTAGTTGTCAAATGTCCATAGTTAACCTATGTAACCTATGTACCTGTTAACGAGCATGCAATGACATCATACTTTTGTTTTTTTATTGTGACTTAGTGTCTAAAACTTGCATATCTGTATAATTGTTTTTATTACCCCAAATATCTCTTCAAAATGTTTTGTTCCAAGTCAGTTTTATAGGTCGCAGTAGCTCCTATGTCTAAGGCCCTAAGATTTTTGTGATGCAGAATCTCGGAATCCAGAAACCATTTTATTTGTCAAAACTATTATGATATACACACAGAAACTGTAAGGTCTTCACTACAAACCGCCAAAATAAAAGTTTGGTTTAACTTGAAGAAATTGAGATATTACTTTTATATATATTACTATTGTACAGTATAAGGTACTTCTCAAAGTAATAATAAAATTATTAAACCTTTATTTTTTTAAGGAATAATCAAATTTTTTCTTCCATGTTTTCATTTTAAATGTAAACATGTTGTTCAGCACTTTTTTCGGGAAGGAATTGTTGATTTCATAAAAAAATTAATTGTTAATGCTTCAAAATTTTACACCAATTTTTATAATTAAGTTGTTAAACTTATGATTTACTTGATTAGACATGCTTCCGTTTAAGATTTAATTAAACCATTAAAATGGAAAACAGAATTTGGAAAAAATAAAATGGAATTGTTACATTTGTTAATTGTTACTGTGACGAGCAGGGCGGGCGAGAGCCGCGAGTGTTAATGAGCGTCAGCTGCGTGTTGCACCGGTCTCGAGTCTCTCACGGAGGAGCTCCGGAAGCATAAAAGGAGGAGCGACGACAGTGAAGGACGAGAGAGGACCAGGCCTGGACTTTTATTTTATGTTTTGTTATGTTTGTGTGGCCGGCAATTGTTCGTGAGAGACTCGAGACTGGTGCAAAGCGCAGCTGACGCGCATTAACACTCGCGCCACCGTTCCCTAACGGCTCTCGCCCGCCCTGCTCGTCACAGTTACATTTGTTAAAAGTTTCATGATTTTGATTAATTAGACTTGCTTTGTGATTACTAAAATTTAATTTAACCATTAAAATACAGTCCAGAAAAATTCACACAGAAATGGAATTTGGGAAAAATAAACAAAATTTGAAGAAAAATTGGCCTTGAGCACATGGAAAACTCATTTGTTTATGCTATGTGCATTTAATCTTCACAAAACTTCTTATCAGTTCATCCCACCATGTCTCTTTTTCTAATGACATGCAATCTGACCTGAGATCAGGCCTCACTCCTGCATATAAACTAAATGGACGATGTCCAAACACACCAGCGTCCACTGCAGAGGCCAGTGTCCTAGTAACCCAAATTCATATCAGCTGCTCAGCACGAGAAGGAAACATAAATGTGACACACCCAGATATGAAGGTTAAGTTCAGTGTATATCAGTACAGATAGACTAAGCTCCATGTTAGACTATGTGCCACTGTATTCTGTTTTGGTTTATGTAGATTGCTTCATTTGAGTACTTAATACTTAAATACTTTTAACTTGTATTTTTGCTGCAGTTCTGCGTGAACTCATACCTGTATTTGTTGGCTCAGGTGCAGTAGAGAGTGCCATGCAGGAAGGAGAGGAGAGGAAGTGAGGCGATGGGCTGCACCTCAGCCAAGCAGTTGTCATCTGTACCCAGTGATGAAGAGGGCCGGGGTAAGGCCTACAGCAACGGAGATGCCTTCTCCGGTCAGTGTCCTAGCTGTGTGTTCACGTATCGTCATGTTATGATAATCTGTAATTTATTAACAGAGACAGAGTTGAACTTAATTTAAAATTCATGACTTTTAATTAACTGTATATTATAGTGACTCTGAATACTGAGGTAATGGCTGCTGAAAATTTAGCTTTACTATCACATGAATAATGTATTGTTTTTAAATTGTAATAATATTTCAAAATATTAGTTTTTACTGTATTGATCAATAAATCCAGCTGTGGGGGACATAAGAGACTTCTTTCAAAACATTAAAAGCTTTTATTTTATGTTTTATATACATGTACTTCATCTAAAACTAAATTCTAATTCTTGTAATTGTAACTAAATGTTGACAACATTTCTACTGTCGCAGTACATTGACGAGCAAAAAATCATCAGAAAAAGCCCCAGATGTGGGTCTAAATTAACTTGAGAACAAAGTAGTATCATTTTGAAGCTTTTGGTGGTCTCGCAGTGGGAATACAGTATATTAAAAAGCAGTTTTTACAGCCCTATTAGTGTAAGTAGTGATTTAGCAGGTGCTTTCATCCAAAGTGAATAACACTTCGGCTATTACAGAGACAATCCCCTCTAGAGTATCCTGGATTTAATTGCCTTTGAAACAGTGATGACAGGTCATGCCTTGTTCTTGTGGGGCTTGAATAAGCAATCTTTAAGTCAATATAAAATAAAAAATTACTATATTTACTTTTTTAGTTCCTGGTTTTATTGAACATGATCCGTTAGATTAAAAAAAAAAGTGTCTTGTGGATATTGGTGGTTATTCAGGAATGTTAATTATCCATAATTCACCATTACTAAAGTAAAATGGATTAAGAGTCCTGTTTCCAGTTGACTCTTTCTGTGTTGTAGATGAGTACAAACTGAAAGGAGTTGAGAAGGTGAAGTACATGCATGGAGAAGAGGAGCGGACGAACACACGAAACCAAGAGAACTTGGTAATGATTGATATTTAGTATACATGTTGCATTATGTATCTTCAAATAACCATTTTATCATCGTGCAGAACATACATTTTTTCTCTTGTATGTGTTTCAGGAAAAGAGCACATTTTTGCACAAGGGCAGGCATAAAGATGCCACCGGAAATAGTAATAAGATAAGGTGAGTTTGTGTATGGCTTCAGCTCTTGAGTATTAAGGATTCAGTAAAAGAGAGAAGATGACCAATGAGATGTTCACCAAGCCTTGACTGTTCCTCAGTATCCACTCTTCAGAGAGCCAGCAGGAGTTCTTCAGGATGCTGGATGAGAAGATTGAAAAGGTATGTGATGTAGTATCACTCATACTTATGGTGAGGGGCTTTTTAGGGAAGTCCCTAAAGGCCAAAGTTTGATTTGGCTTTTACATGTACACTAGGCTAGGGTATGTGTACAGTGTGTGTGATGTACATTTTATCATCACAGTATGCATGTAATCTATGCACGCAGCCAGACTTTTCTTCACACATACACTGTACACTCACCTCACACATGTGCCTTGATTTTTTTTTTTTTTTTTTTTTTTGCACCAATTAGTTTGTCCACATGGTGGCAACACTTTTATTATCATTCGGCTGTACGCATGCGCTGAAGCCCAAAGTATACTCCAGTTTTGAAATGAAAGCTTGGCATACGCGTACACCTGAAAACATACGCAGTATCCGAATATGCCTACTTCTGTCTACAACCCTGCTCTTGGAGGGCTACCTTCCTGCAGACTTCAGCTCCTACTATGCTCCAAAACTGTAATTTTCAAGTAACCCTGAAGACCTTGATTAGCTGCTTCAGGTGTGTTTGATTAGGATTGGATCTCAACTCTGCTGGATGGTAGCTCTCCGGGAGCAGGGTTAGAGACCCATATGTGCGAAAAACAGTATGTGAGCCAAGTAGTATGTCCGAATTCATCGTATTCATAAAACAGTCGGCGAAAAGTACCTGGATGAGCTACTACTTCTGGCAAGATTCTGAAGTGCGCATTCGATGGACACTTTACCACCCCATGATGCAATGGGGGTTATGTAACTGACACTGGTAGGTCACATGATAATGACAACATAGTGGATGTAGTATGTCCAAATTTCATTCATACTTCATGCATACATACCATGTCCACCTTATTTTTCATAGCGGAGTCAAAGTGCTGTAAACTGTAAAACTGTCTGCTCTACAAACCAGCGTTTTTATAATTAAGATAATACATTAAAATAATATGGTAAGAAATGCCAGTTTTGCCATATAAAGGAGCATAACAAGTTGTTTTGTACAGCTAAAAATAATAACTGCAAGCAAATGACAGTGGAAGCCAGACACATTAAATTTACAAATGGCCACGCTCGCTCTTACCTAAAAAATAAGGTGGATATAATGTGCTTCAAACTACGTTTCAAACCAAATTTAGTACCTACTATACAGTTTGCGATTTCGGACGCAGTGAAAGCTTTTCAAAGTAGGGGTGTAACGGTACACAAAACTCGCGGTTCGGTACGTACCTCAGTTTTGAAGTCACGGTTCGGTACAGCAGGTGGGGAGAAAACTAAACATAAAATTTCTTTTTTTATTATTAAACAGTGGTTTACTGAACAAATTGTGTTTTTGTCGCTTTTGGTCGATTTGTATTTAATCGCTTTTTATTTTTAGATATAATAATTAACACTAAGCTGCACGTAAGGCAGTTTTTGCATTAACTTCTAAATCTAATTAGAAGTTTTACTCCAATTCGTTGTTGAAATATAATCATTTATACACACAGTGGCTGTCATTTTCATGACAGTTTATTTAAACATAGGCAATTAAAAATAATTTATTATTAATTATTAATTGATTATTAAAAATAATCAAGATGTCACTAACAGGTTAAGTAAAATATAATGAATATATGGGCTAATACAGCATATTTTAAGCGAAAAAGTTCATTTCTCTGGCGAATTAACATGCTGTGGACACTGAATACGTTTTCTGAGGTAAATGATACATGACATATTGTTTTCAATCTGTTTGACTTTCCGCCGTTGAAACACTAAATAAGCGATAACACAAGATATTATACGTTTCAGTAAGTTGTACTGTATCTTTCAACATACATTCAGATGTTCATTTAAAGGTGCCATTTGAACGTTTTTTTTACAAGATGTAATATAAGTCTAAGGTGTCCCCTGAATGTGTCTGTGAAGTTTCAGCTTAAAATACCCCATAGATTTTTTTTAAATAAATTTTTTTAACTGCCTATTTTGGGGCATAATTAGAAATGCACGGATTCAGGCTGCTGGTCCTTTAATTTCTCACGCTCCCCTCCCCCCGAGCTCGCGCTTGCCTTAAACAGCATAAACAAAGTTCACACAGCTTATGGATCTTTACAAAGTGTTCAAGTGTTTACATGTGTTCGGATCATGTGAGTATAGTATTTATTTGGATGTTTACATTTGATTCTGAACGAGTTTGAGGCTATGCTCCGTGGCTAAAGCTAACATTACACAATGTTGGAGAGATTTATAAAGAATGAAGTTGTGTTTATGAATTATACAGACTGCAAGTGTTTAAAAATGAAAATAGCGACGGCTCTTGTCTCCGTGAATAGAGTAATAAACGATGGTAACTTTAACCACATTTAACAGTACATTAGCAACATGCTAACGAAACATTTAGAAAGACAATTTACAAATATCACTAAAAATATGATATCATGGATAATATCAGTTATTATTGCTCCATCTGCCATTTTTCGCTATTGTCCTTGCTTGCTTACCTAGTCTGTTGATTCAGCTGTGCACAGATCCAAACGTTAATACTGCCTGCCCTTCTAATGCTTGAACATGAGCTGGCATATGCAAATATTGGGGTCGTACATATTAATAATCCCGACTGTTATGTAACAGTCGGTGTTATGTTGAGATTCGCCTGTTCTTCGGAGGTCTTTTAAACAAATGAGATTTATATAAGAAGGAGGAAACAATGGTGTTTGAGACTCACTGTATATCATTTCCATGTACTGAACTCTTGTTATTCAACTATGCCAAGGTAAATTCAATTTTTGATTCGATGGCACCTTTAAGTTTATTCTGTAACTAGTGAGGAAGAGATGATCGCATTCGCTCGCGTTGCCGGTTGAACTGAGGCGCCTATACAGTGATCTGTCACGCCACATCAAAGCGCATCAAAACGGCACTTTCTGTTTGAATTTCGTGGACAGAATTTGACACTTTGTTTTTTACCGAAAGTAACGAAACGCAGAGCTTATTGCGATTATTAGTGGTTAAAGGTGATTAGACTGCATGTTGCAACGTAATGCATTCGGCACACGCGCACCGAACCGAAAGCCCTGTACCGAAACGGTTTGGTACGAATACGTGTACCGTTACACCCCTATTTCAAAGTATACTCCATTTAATAGCGCAGATACTGGACAAGGATGAAATGAAGTTTGGTTTTGTTGTTATTCCATCTCAGTTTTTATTTCGACTGTGAAACATCTGGCCGGGGAAGCATTTGCCACCTTTTGGACAAACAAATTACCCCTAAAAATTAAATTCACACGAGTATGTGGAGTTAGAAAAATCTCTCTGTGCATACAGTACACGCATACTAAGTAGACAATGACATTTGCGTCACGAATATGCGTACAAAACTGAAGTATACTTTGGGCTAAACCAGACATCATAAACATTGGCGATTCACCCCACGCTGTTTGTTATAGGCATGAACATTATCTCAAACCACACAGCTTGTTCAGGAGAGGTCTGCTATTAATTTCTTAAGGCCAATTCACACTGCACAGACGGGCGCCGACCAATGACAACAGATGCTGTCGGGGTTTGTTGGATCAGTGTGTTGCATCTGTCTGCATCTGTTGCCGTTAGACGGCACGTTTTCGCCTGTTGATCTGCGTTTGTCAGGTTGTGGAATGTCTGAGAAATGACGTACCGTAATCTGGTGATTGTCCGCATTGGTCTGTCGGTGCAGTGTGAATTGGCCTAAAGCAATTTCATGAACGATTTTTGCCAAAGGCGCCTGAATATCATATAGAGACTTTGAGCCCTCGCAACCACATAGTCATCAGAACAGAACACCTTACACCGTGTCTACACTGGACGTGTCAAAGTGACCGTTGCAAATCCAATTGTCCTTTGTATCAGAAGTAGCACAAGTGCACGGAGTATGTCAGAAATAGAATGAGGAATCAGTTTACTGTAAGGATTCGTCATGTCGCACTGCATCCAGTGTAGACGGTATGACTTATTATAATGGGTTCTGTTGATTTTTGTCACTTTGGTGTTAGCACTGTAGTTGCGAGTTTTGTGCAGGCAAAAACGTTGTTCAGAAACTGAAAATCTAGCCTGTCTGTATTTGCTATTTATCCAGAGGTACTTTAACTTTTACAGGGACGGGACTACTGCTCGGAGGACGAGGATATGACATAGCATGCTGAGAAGTTTGATTTGGGCCAACATCAAGTCAATCCTATCCCAAAGTTCCTTACAACTCCTTTTCATGCCTCCTTACCCAACGGGTACTAATCTTCAAGAGCGTGGGGTCAAGTGACTTTCAGCCCTTTTATTCGCTCCATTTACAATCCACATCCTCCCAAATGTCTTATAGGTCAGTATTTGACACTCTTGAGGACTAGTATTTAAATGGTAGGGGGCACAGAAAGGCCATGGTTAAGGAGACTTGGGATTTGGCCCAAGTTTTAAATGGGAAAGCCATTTTTAGACTGTTCCGCAATCCCTTGCCTTACACTACCCATAAGCCTTCTCCTACTCATAGTCTACATTTAGTGGAGAGAGCCATGCAGAGAATCCTGGATTTTGCCCTCCCTTTGACATGGACACTACACATGGTGAACCAGCGGTGGAGATGGTATCTCCTGAGGAGGACTTACTTACAGAGACTTGCGTGATTCTGTGACAAAGAGACTTGCGTGATTCATGCTCGTTGAGACACAGGAAGTGAAAGAAAATGGACTCCAGACTCTAGCATTCCGTTTTTTTTAAAACTATGTGAACAAGTATTTTTCACCCACAGTGTTTTATGTATGTCTTTTTGACCTTTTTCTTTGAGTTAATGTTACAATGCTCAGGACAGCAGTGCTGTATGTATCATCACTAGATTTGTTGTTGGATGAGGGCAGTGCAGTTTCTTCAGGGCCGGTCTTGAGGACATGTTGGGCGGTGGAGATAGATCACAGCATCTAGCCATGTTTAGAGATGCCAGTTACAGTCATGTAGTTTGCAGATAGTCATTTTGTTCTATATAACAGGTGGATATCATACGTTCTCTTGACATTTATATTCACTTTTCTTTAGTTGTAAACCAGTACAAGTTTCAAAACCAGCCTTCAGAAAGTTTTACATAGATAAGTTTTATTATCAGGAAGTGCTTCTTCCTTTTACAGTATGACAGTAACTTGCCATAGCCTTAAGCACACAGTGTTTTCTTTTCTGATATGAGATGACAGTAAGCCATTAATTTCTGTATTTTCACTCTGAAGTGAATAATATCCCACATGTATGCTTAGGTTCTTTATGTACACAGTTGGGCCAAACAAAGATGCCAAAAATGCAGTAAATGTGATGCTGAGTGAAAGAATGAATAAATAAATACACATTGACCAACTAAACAAGGATAAGCGAAGGCATCTGGTTTATTGATGTATTTTCCAGCTCTGTATTGTTAATGTTAAGAGGTTAATTCACCCAAAAATGAAAATTGACATTTACTCACATTGATCAGTGCACATACATGGAGCAAATCAAATATGGTCAATGGAAGCTCATCTGAGCTTGCTTGACATGCTAGAACAAACCTCAGTGGTTCTCGAACGTCAAGCAAGTACGATTGAGCTTCCGTTTAGCATATTTGACCAACTCTGCGTATGTGTTCATCAATGTTTATATGTGAATGAAATACTAAATTTAATATGTTCGTCATAGAAAGTGATTACATCTCGTCAGAAGATTTGGATTAAACCACTTGATTCATATGGATTTAATTTTTTTTTGTAACGTCTATGAACTTTTTGGAGCATCAAAAGTTTTGGTGGAATGGACTTTTAATGGAAACAGATTTAATCTTGTGTTTCAAAGATGAACAAAGTCTTCTGGATTTGGAATGACATGAGGGTGAGTAAATGAAGATGGAATTTAAACAATAAAAAGTTTATTTTGCAGCTCTCCCTGTTTTCTTTTTGTTATGCTGTGTAATTTTACACATCTGACATTTCAAGTATTTGAGTAAAAAAAGCAGCTCAGTGGTGTTGTCTTTGTGTAATACTGCAATATTCTGTCTAATAACACACAAATACAGTCCATTCCTAAGAATATCTTATAAATTCAGTCTCTCTCATCTTCAAGGACAATACAAGTTCATAAATGCATTTAAACCAGCCCACAACAGTCATACTACCCAATCCACACATCAGATCAGGTGCTCATCTCACGTCTGTAACCTCCGTTTGCGATGCTGTCGGCGGCCGTGGTCTTGGATGTCCACTGGAGGGTCAGGGGTCAGAAAGCCATCACACAGCCTCTGGTACACCAGACTGGAGTCAGAAGCCACCGCGCACAAGAGCATCGGAACACCTCTGTCCAGTATAGTCCGCAACCTACAAAGATCCCATTCTCATTTATTAAAGCATAATCAGATTAAGTGATAAGGTTTATAAAGCAGTCATGCTCATTAAAGGCTCTGGTCGTGTCGCAAGAAAACACACAATTTTTGTGTTGTAGCACTGAGGAAATGAGCACCTACTACGACCCATGTCTCTGAATGACAACAGAGACAGAGGCAAGAGAAGTGATACTTCCTCATGCATAATACCGTAATTATAATCTTATGCATACTAGAGCACAGTGATTGGATTGAATGAGCTTTAAGTCATGAATGAATGTAGAAACTGTTGACGTCAGCATGTTCGACAAGCCCATACTAGAGCCAAGCAGCACTCTGGATCTTGCCGGTAGTACACGATGACATTAGATTTTGTGACACTGCTCCGACTTTGCTTTTCAAACCGGAAGACAGAAATCGCTTTGAAAAATGCAAAAATAACTCATTTTAACTTTTAAATCAAATTAATGAGTACCTTTAGTGTTTTCAATTATGTGCAACCTATACATATCTGTTCACAGCTCAAAAAATGTGTTCTGGGGTTTCATGACCCTTTAATGAATTTTCAGGTCTTTACCTGATATTATCGTAACACCTTTTGATCAGTAGCATTACCTTCTGTTCTTTTGAAATACTGTAGAAATGCATTTATGTGAAAGCTGCTGCAAGCATTTTTTTTTTTTTAAATAATTACATGTATTAAATGTCTGTAGTACCTGACAAATACCCAGTAGGTGTCCTAAAAAAATATCACACTTCAGTAAACAGTAAAAAAGAAATGGGAGATGGTTCTCAACCAATAGGGTGGGGCTGCTACCTGTTTGTTCGACCAATAGCAGACAGAGCGAGTCTTCAATTCCATTTTGTGTTGTTACTGCTAGGGACTGTGGAAATCTCTTACAGCTAGTGATGGGAGAAACTACGCTTTTCGAAACAGAATCAGTTAGCAATTGCTTTGCAAAACAATTCACTGTTTCGAAGCGCTCGAAAAGCCACATGCTGACAGCACCTGCTGGTCAAAACGGTTTAAATGCAATAAAAAAAATAAATTAAAAAAAATCAAATTATTAAATATCATTACATGAAGGTTCTGTAAAATCTGTGTTCTTTTATTAACATGTAGTGCTTGTTTTGTGTGTTATTAAGTAGGGTTTGGCAAAGTAGGTCAATTAGAAGCAATTAAATATTCATGTTTTTGTATTATATAGCCTACGCCTAAGTATCAAAATTAAATAAATTCATTAAAAATGAAACTACATTATAAACACTCGTTCATGTGTTCACCAAAACACCATCTAGCAATGAATGGTACCATCAAACGGTACCATATGAAATGTTTTAAAACCAAGGTTCAAAATTTATTCAGATTTATTTGCTGAAATCACAATTTGACGAATTTGACCAAAGACTTTATATATAAAGGGACGTTGATACAACCCAGCAAACACAGAACGTTCCCCCTAATTTTGCCACATAGTTACCATTTGTTGTTTTTGTTGGAACCTAATAAGAACATTCTGGAAACGTTCTCTGCAGGTTCTTTTTTGGTAACAAAGTTAACTTTTCTAGAATGCTACAGGGAGGGTTTTTTTTTTTTTTTGGTGACAATTAACCTAAATGGAACACATAAGGTGAATTCAGGGTGATTGGGACACTTTTTGCCATTGAGATGAATTGGAAAAAGTGTCCCAATCAACCTGAATTCACACTACAAAACATTTCATAATGGTTATTTTTAGATTAGACTAACCACCTCAGAGCATTGCCAGAGAGGGTTTATATATATAAGTATTTTTGGACAACCTAAAAGGGAATTGTTAGCTGGAAGGCTTCAACCCTCTGATTTGAAACAAGAGATGTTTTGAAGCAGTGTTTTGAAAGCGCCCATCACTACTTACAGCAGCTTTCATACCTCACAGTGTGAAGAGCTGCTTAGTAATGACAGTATTACAGTAAATGCTGACTGTGTTTCCTACTCTCTGTGTTTGATGGATCTGTGTGAAGGCAGTGGGTAGATCATCTGAACTGTTTCCCCTTCCTTTTCTCGACCCTCCAGCAGAACCGCCTGTAACTCTGGGCAGGAAACTCCAACCACCTCTTTCCATTTACGCACTTTAAAGGAAAGAAGACAAGCAAGACAAATAAAGGGTTATTTAGTCTCTCTTTATAAATTTTATTTTCTAACTACAATTTTAGGACTGCTGATATTCCCTCACCTTCCGTCAGTTCCATGTACACCAGGAAAGCAGCATATACTTGAGCACTGTCACCGACATCTAAATGCATCAGGTCTTGGTACTATAGAAATCAAACGAAATGTCACTTGTCCAAATATGCAGTGAATCAGGAATAACAGGAATATGACTCTGTCTTACGACGGCGTGCTGCTGGATCCAGTTCGGAGGATCTGCTCGATTTGCTTCGTCCATCATAATAATAAACTCTCCTGCTTTTTTTCCATAAACCGCAAATTTAAGCAATGTATGTGACAAAACGTGTGTTTTCAGATTTACCACGTGCACATACAATCGTCTGCACTCGTATATTACGAATCCTACTACAGCGAAGGAACGTCTTATGAATATTAAATACGTTGCACACTTTACTGAAGCGTCCAATCACGTGACGAAGTTAATATTCATAAGGCGTCGTCCATGCGTTACATGCTAGCGTCTGCAGTGTGCTATCAGTAGTAGACTATCCGCCCTAAATAGTGTTTATGTCCGAAAAATAAGACAGCTGCCTCATTAGTCTTTGACTTAATAGTTTTTCATGGACGTAGCTGCTTTCAGACCAGCTTCCGAAGCGCTTTTATGCTTCCCTACATGTGTGTACATCCTAAAAGTTAGCATCAAGCTTTTAAACAGATTGTTATTGTCCTCCCTTTAATTGTGTCCGTGTAGAAAACACTACAGGATCTCAATGGGCCTACATTGATTTGAGGAGGAATCTCTCATATTTAGTGTCATCTAAAGGTTGTACATATGCGTGTCTACAGTCAAACATACAATTAGCCATTCAAATTCTTTATTCACCTAACAAAAGAATTGCCTGATTGACAATAACAATTACAGACTCATAAGTATTGTATGCCTGTAGCTTATAAAATAAACTACTTACATTCTTGGTCCACACTCGACATATACAGCCAAGCTATACTCTAGAAGACATTTACACCAGAAATATTTCAAGTCTGAGTTGCTTAGCTTTTCTCTTTGGTACAGTGAGTTAATCCACAATCATTTTACTTTTTATTATCAATCCCCATTTGGAAAAGCTGTAACATATAACCTTCATTGGTGTTTGGTTTCTGTCCATGTCAAAAGACTTTATTTTTCCAGCATTTTTCCTCTTTGAAATGAAAAATGTGCACCATGTGGGATGGTAAATGATCTTTAAAAGGCTAAGATGGATTCAAAAGACTGTAAACTACCTGCATTCAAAGTCATATAAATAAACAAACACAAAAGAAAAGAAAAGGTGTGAATATTGTATTCATTACTGTTAAAAAGCCTATCCAAAATAAAGTAAAATCACTTGTGTGATATATTTTTAAAATTTAAAATAGCTATTTTAATATATTTTGTAAACTGTAATTTATACCCGTGATGGTAAAGCTGAATTTCCAGCATCATTACTCCAGTCTTCAGTGTCACATGATCCTTCAGAAATCATTCTATTACACTATTTTGCTGCTCAAGAAACATTCATTATTATTTTTTATCAGTTTTGAAAACAGTTGTGCTGCTTAATATTTTTGTGAAAACCATTATACATTTTCCAGGATTATTTGATGAATAAAATGTTAAAATGAACAGCATTTATTTAGATGGAAATCTTTTATGACAATTCCTGAAAATTCCTTACTGTCACTTTTGATATTTTAATGCATCCTTGCTGAATAATAGTATTAATTTCTGAGGCTTAGTGTGACATCATAACATTCACTTTTGAACACATCAGATATATCCAGACAGTTTTCAAAGTCCTCAGGAGCTGTACAGTTGGTATTGATTCTTCACTTCACTCTTAACCATCTAAAACCATAACAAAGATGCAACACAGATTTAACATTCTTTCTGTTGAAAAAAAAAAGTTCACATATAGCCTAGTTAATAGTACAATAGTAGAAATGCTTACCTCCTTCTCTTCAGTAAGTAAAACTGCACCAGCCAGTGCACAGCAAATGGCCAAATAATGGCCAGCACTACAGCGATGGGGGGCAAGTTTAATGGCCACCAGGGCCACCTCTGAAAGACAGATACAGTTAATAATTTCTGTTAATATAAAGCAGTATTTCATACCATTGAATACCATGTATTTGAAGTCACATAAAGAGACCTTTTTTGGTGACTTGGAGTTCAAAGTTTTGACAGGAGAGATTTCAGCCTAAAACCAAACATAAGCAAATAAATAATTAAATGAACAGCAACTGTAACTGTACTCTGGGTTTTAGTATAATTATTTAAGGTTTAATGGTATTTACCATAAAATATTAAAGGTGCCCTAGATTCAACATTTGAATTTACCTTGGCATAGTTGAATAAATGGAAAACATGGAAAAGACATACATTGAGTTTCAAACTCCATTGCTTTCTCTTTCTTATGTAAATCTCATTTGTTTAAAGACTTCCGGAAAACACGCGGATCTCAACATAACACCGACTGTTACGTAACAGTCGGGGTGTACGCCCCAATATTTGCATATGCCAGCCCATGTTCCCAACATTATAAAAGGCATTAGACAAGGGCAGCCAGTAACGTCTGGATCTGCACAGGTGAATCATCAGACTAGGTAAGCAAGAACAACAGCGAAAATGGCAGATGGAGCAATAATAACTAACATGATCCATGATAGCATGATATTTTAGTGATATTTGTAAATTGTCTTTCTAAATGTTTCGTTAGCATGTTGCTAATGTACTGTTAAATGTGGTTAAAGTTACCATCGTTTCTTACTGAATTCACGGAGACAAGAGCCGTCGCTATTTTCATTTTTAAACACTTGCAGTCTGTATAATTCATAAACACAACTTCATTCTTTGTAAATCTCTCCAACAGTGTAGCATTAGCCGTTAGCCACGGAGTATATAGCCTCAAACTCATAGAGAATCAAATATAAATATTAAAATAAATACTTTACTCACATAATTCGAAGCAAGCATACAGCATGCATAACGAACATCTTGTAAAGATCAATTTGAGGGTTATATTAGCTGTGTGAACTTTGTAAATGTGCTGTAATATAATCGAGAGCTTGTGTGGCAGGGAGCACGCGAATTAAAGGGGCGGCGCGCTGAAAAAATCAGTGCATAGTTAATGATGCCCCAAAATAGGCAGTTAAAAAATTAATAAAAAAAAATCTATGGGGTATTTTGAGCTGAAACTTCACAGACACATTCAGGGGACACCTTAGGCTTATATTACATCTTGTGAAAAAACATTCTTGGGCACCTTTAAGAAAGTTTACACCATTTTCCAAAATATACAATACCTTTCAAAAATTTGGGGTCAGTAAGGTTTTTTTTTTTTTTTTTCATCAAAGAAAATACTACTTTTATTCAGAATGTTTTTTTTTAAACTGATCAAAACTTTGAAAGATTTCTATTTCAAACAAATGCTGTTATTTACATATTCATCAAAGAATCCTGAAAAAATTGTATCACAATTTCCACAATAAGATTAAGCAGCACTGTTTTCAACATTGAATAATAAGAAATGTTTCTTGAGAAGCAAATCATCATAATAGAATGATTACTAATGAAGCTGAATATTCAGTTTTGCATCACAGGAATAAATTACATTTTATAAAATATATTAAAATAGAAAAGAGCTGTTTTAAAATGTAATATTTCACAATACTGTATTTTTTAACAAATACATGCAGCCTTGATGAGCATAAGAGACTTCCTTCAAAACAATTTTTAAAAATCTTACCGACCCCAAACTTTGAATGGTAGTGTATATTTAAATATGTAGATTGGCTTCCAGTCTCATTTTGCAAACTGGTATTTCTTACCATATTATTTTAAAGTATTGTCTTAATTATAAATACACTGGTTTGTAGCACAAAAAGTTTTACCATTTACTGCATAGGAAAAAAAATAAGGTGGATAAAACAGATCTAGTCTTCGAATGCAAAGTGCACTAATCTACAGTCTAGACTTGTGGTTACATGTTGAGCCATATTTTGACGCTGGTCTTACTTGTGATGCTGTAAGAAGTTCCAGTGTGGTCAGTCTGTGCAGCACATCCTGCATGTTGTCCTGTAACTGTGACAGTATCACTGCGATCTCTGTGTTAAATGCTCTTTTGTCCGTTCTGTCTGCCGTCTTCCAGTGCTGACCATCTCCTTGGTAACTGCACTCATGTTTGTCAGGTAGGTTAGTTCCCATTAACTGACAGCCTGAGAGTATATGAAAAAAATCATCCATTTATGCTTTCACTAATTCCCAGACACAGATCAAATATTCTCCAGCAGAGATTCTCTACTGCTGACAAGGTTATATAACTAAACACTGTATATACTTAAAGGGTTAGTTCACCCAAAAATGATAATTGCTCATCCTCATGCCGTTCCACACCCGTAAGACCTTTGTTAATCTTCGGAACTCAAATTAAGATATTTTAGTTGAAATCCAATGGCTCCGTGAGGCCTCCATAGGGAGCAATGACACTTCCTCTCTCAAGATCCATAAAGGTACTAAAAACTTATTTAAATCAGTTCATGTGAGTACAGTGGTTCAATATTAATATTATAAAGCGACGAGAATATTTTTAGTGCGCCAAAAAAAACAAACTAATGACTTATTTAGTGATGGCCGATTTCAAAACACTGCTTCATGAAGCTTCGGAGCATTAATGAATCAGCGTGTCGAATCATGATTCAGATCATGTGTCAAACTGCCAACGGCTGAAATCACGTGACTTTGGCACTCTGAACAGCAGATTCGATAAACTGATTCATAACGCTCCGAAGCTTCCTGAAGCAGTGTTTTGAAATCGGCCATCACTAAATAAGTCGTTATTTTGTTTTTTTTGGCGCACCAAAAATATTCTCGTCGCTTTATAATATTAATATTGAACCACTGTACTCACATGAACCGATTTAAATATGTTTTTAGTACCTTTATGGATCTTGAGAGAGGAAATGTCATTGCTCCCTATGGAGGCCTCACGGAGCCATCGGATTTCAACTAAAATATCTAATTTGTGTTCCGAAGATTAACGAAGGTCTTATGGGTGTGGAACGACATGAGGGTGAGTAATAAATGACAGAATTTTCATTTTTCACCCAAAAATGAAAATAATTTTTTATTTATATTATTATTTTTATAATAATATTTTTGATAAAATCCGAGAGCTTTATGAGTCCTCCATAGACAGCAATATAATCAACACTTAAGGTCCAGAAAGGTACTAAAGACATTGTTAAAACAGTCGACGTGACTGCAGTGGTTCAACCTTAATGTTATGAAGAGACGAGAACACTTTTTTAATTAAAGTAATTAAATAAAGTAATTAATGACAGAATTTTTATTTTTGGGTGAACTAACCCTTTAAATTGTAATGACTAAGCATTTAAATGTCATTTTACTAAGACATAATATTGGGAAATATAGCACAACACCTGTTATTTATACACATTTTATGCAAGTCATCTGCTATACTGTTATAAAAATCTAACTGATTTACAGTGTATTACAAGCTATCAGAATTTCTTTTTATCGTTTGGCCATATAAATATTAGCAACTGCACCAAATTGCATATTTTTTCTCAGTTTGGCCTCTGAATAAAACTGAGGTGCTTTCTTCCTCCTTGAATATGAGCTACAGATTCTCCTACATCATACTATATGAGGCATAAAAGTCTGATGTGTCAAATATGATACTCAGCAAAAACACATGCAGAATTTTTTTTTTAGTATTTTTGTCTAAAGATTCAATAAACTGCTCCAGTTTTTTAAAAATAGATTTTTCTGACTATTATTTCATATCCTTTACAGGGTTAAGATAATCTAAAGTGTGGATTCTTTCTTTTTATAATACAAATCTAAGCCGAAAGTTAATAAAAATCAATATAAACTATAATGAATGCCACAATGCAATATTAGAGTCTCGCCTTGTAGGGAAATTATTTCCTAGGAGATGTATTATAGTATTCATTCGCTTTGTAAGTTTATACAAATGCTGGTGGAAAATTGGCTTGTTGATCACATTATTGCTTGTTGACGTCATGGTGCTCAAGACTTATTCAAACACTGACTCAAGCCCAACCTCTTCCACTGCCTGGTGAGATTCTGTCAGTTTGGACAGTTCCAAGTGTCGGCGGGTGGGGGACGGGTGGTGTAACCCCCTCTGGTTTTCCATCCTGACTCTCACACTGAGGCTCTCTGTTTCCCCCTTGTTGCATGTTGGCCCCAACCACGTTCACTTCTGCCAGTTGGACCCTGGGAACTCCTGAACCCTAGGGACAGCATTGAAAACTCCCATTTATTTTGATCTGACATGACATGACATACAAATACATTTCTTCCTTTGGTTCTTTCTCTCTCTCCAAGAAATGTCACATGAATATCCTTGTGCTAACTATCAATTGGTGGACTCCAGCTGATATCACTTAATCCATGTTTTGCCAAGGATTTCAAGTCATACTTTGTTTTTGCCAGGAATCACACAACACTTCCAAATCTCTGGGGATGTATGATGCATCAGAGTGACCTTAAATAGCATGATGGATTCTATGGATTAACCCAGTTATAGATCATTATAATGATTGAGGTTTCAAGAGTTTGCCTGAATTTGAAAACTCTCAGTCAATACTAAAGTATTAAATAAGTTAATCAGCTTATTAATAAGAACATTGAAAGAACTTACAAGTATTGTACTATAGAGGAAATCTCATAAAACATGTCCAGGTCACATTAGCATTGTGATTGCAATACTTTTGAGTTATTTTTGTAGTTGCAATTATTATATTCATTTACACTGCTGATGAAAAGTTTGGGTTCAGTAAGATCTTTATTTATTATTTTATTTTATTCAATTAATACTTTTATTCTCCAATGATGCATTAAATTGATCAAAAGTCAGAGTAAAGACTTTTACAATGTTACAAAAAAATTCTGTTTCAAATAAATGCTGTTCTTTGGAACATTCTATTCATCAAAGAATACTGAAAAAAAATATTTCTGTTGGTAATATTAAAAATAATTTCTTGAGCAGCAAATCAGCATATTAGAAAGCTTTCTGAAGGATCACTGAAGACTGGAGTAATGATGCTGAAAATTCATCACTAACATCACAGGAATAAATTACATTTGAACATATTAAAATGAAATTAAATTGTAATAATATTTCACAATACTGCATTTTTGATCAAATAAAAGCACCCTTGGTGAGCATAAGAGACTCCTTTCAAAAACATTAAAGAATTTTACCAACCTGAGTAAAAAAAAAAATGTTTTTTTATTTATGAAAAATATAATTGTTTTATTTCTTTTACTTGATTTTGGGGTGTAATATGTTTTTGAGCCTGTGAAAGAATTGAAAACATCAGTAAAGGCTGTACCTTCTCATGTGTTGCTGGTTTTTCCATTGAATCACTGTATATCTCATCATCCGAGTCATCTGTGTGATATTTGGTAAGAATGATGTCATCAAATAATATTTTTTAAACACAGATTAAAACAGACACATTATTTACTTTACCTGCCAATGTAATATTATTAAATTTCTGCAATTTTTTTTCGAATCAGAGAGCAAAACTTGGCCCCCAAGAGTTTTGTATTCTCCAAAACAACTGAAGGTTGGGCTATACAGTATACCTTGGGCCTGGACACAAAAATGGAAACTAATGGAAACTAAAACATACCATAAGCCAGTTCCTCCTCTTCCTCCTCAGAGTTTAGAGAACTATGACTGTCATTGGTTGAGGAGGATACGCTGTTCTCCTCACTTCCATTACACACTGGTAAACTTCCTCTCTCTGCTGCAAGAGTGCTTGAGTCTGCAGATTCGAAAAGACCTACTAAGTTCTTAAATCAAGTAGTATGAATCACTTCAGGAGATTTAAACTCATTCTACACACACACACACACACAAAACAGATCTCTGTCTTGACAATGATTTCACAATATAAAAGGCACAAAGTTGTTGCTGTACTTTTCTTCTTCTCATCCATCTCCATGTCATCTTCTATATTTTCCCCATTACTTTTATTTTCCCCCTCTTCATCTTTCTCAGCTTCATCATCATCAGCTTTTTCAGCTTTAGTGCTTCTTGTTTCAACATTCATCAAAATGTAGAATGTTGACTAAAGGCGCTCAAATAAGGTCAGATCTTATGGTTAAGGAATTGAAATACTTTTAGGAAAAGTACCTGTGGATAATTGTGCTGCTTTACTGGCAACATCTTCATCATCATCCTCATCCTCCACTATCTCATAAAATGGATCAAGAGCTTCCAGTAATTCCTCCATCTTCTCTGTGACCGGGAGGGTTTCTATTATCTATAATAAAGCATTTGAATGTTTGTGGTTTAAACTATTTTTTATTGATACCTCAATATGAGCTTCATCTCTGTAATCTATACAACTACCAACCAGTTGTATTTCCTGAACATACTCCATCATGGCTTGGTCCTTTGTCATATTTCCCAAGGCTTTCCATGCCTCCCTGAAAAGAAAACATGTCTGGGTTTAATATGCATATCTGGCTTGTTGCTGTATACTTTAGATATAACAACATGTCAACATTTCTGTTAAACTAAACCCTAAATTCAACTTAAAATGGACATGTAGCTTTAAGTTATAAATCATCTGAAAAATCATTATTTCAGTGGATAATATTTACCATTTAGCTTTGCCAATAGGATCCCAAGAGTTTGGTTTTAGGGTGTTACAGGGTCCTGCTGTAGCTTGTTTGTAGTAACTGTATAACATAACCAGCATATCATCAGACAGGTCATAAGAGCCTGTGTGAAATAAAGAAAGAATGATTAAACTATTTGTATAGTTATTTTTAAATAAAACCATGAAGTTTAATACTTGACATTCATATTTAATATTTGATATTAAAGTATTACCATCTTCAGGTAAACTTCTGATCACTTTAACAGCAGCTTCAAACCTCTTCTGAATAGATTTGGGATCTTCCATTGTCCTTCGTGTCATGGACAGGTCTACACATCATGAAAGATTGACAGATGTCAGCAAATGAGATAAACAGATAATCAATAGACGTGAATGAAAAAGCAAATCAGGTTAATAATATAATAGTTTAAATGCAAACATAATTCTCATTTGTTATGTTAAGTATATTTGATACTGCACAACTTTGATTAATTAGTTTATTATCAGCACTTTAATTAACCTTCCGCCATACTAAGAAATCACCGACTAAACTCTGAAAAATTGCCTTCAAGAGTAGGAAAAATACCACTGAACAACTGAACTAAACAGAAACACATGAAATACTACTGAAGAACTCACCTCCTGTGTTTCGTCCATCTGAAAATACTGTCCTAGGTATTAACTGAAACAGACGCCGTTTGGGTGATGTAGTTTTCAATGAATCTTGCCTCCATAGTAATTAATAGAATGTAGCGCGCTTTAGCCTACAGGATCCATAATCCCTAGCGAAAGGATATTTAAACGCATAGGGTTTAAACGTCTTTTACTCATGCTAAGATTGAAGATGCTCTCTCCACTAGATGGATTTATCACATTTTTTGACAAATTCAGAATATATAATAGTATATAGAAGAGTCTCTATTATAAAACAATATCCTAAGGTTGTCTTTTGTTTATTCTTTAAAAAAAAAAGGTTTTTAGATAATTTTGCATCAATTTTAGTACTTTAGAGGCATGTATTGTTCACACTTCACAATGTCGCATTATTACTACATTTTATAGGATTATCATTGTTAAATCATTATTACCACAGTATAGAAGTATAGCATTATGTTAATATTATTATCACTCCTGTTTAGACGAGGCTCACTGAAAAGCTCATGATGATCTCTTTAACTATCAGAGCTTAAAACAATAACACATAAAGTCTTATGTGCTTAAATGCTAACTAAAACGAATGCCCACTACAGTGGACAAAAACGCATTTTAGTCTTCACTGCTCGTCAGTATCACAGACTGTTCAGAACGCCGTTCTGTTTCTCACCGCTGAGAAAAACGCACTCCTCTCCCATTGGTCCAGAACCGATTCTCAGAGCCAGTCACCCAATCACAGAACAGTGCGTAAAGCGCTGCGTTGAGAATTGTCGTCCTGCTGAAAAAGAGGAGCCAACGGGAATCCCACAATGCCAGGCGAGGGACCTCCTGTCGGAGAGTGAAGCTCCGCTGGTTTCAATGAAAGAGGGGGAGAAGAGTAATGCAGAGGGATGTAAGATGGCAGAGCTACAAATGTTGTTAGAGGAAGAAATCCCGGCTGGAAAAAGAGCCCTTGTGGAGAGCTACCAGAACCTTTCAAGGGTTGCGGAATATTGCGAGAACAATTATGTGCAGGTATGGATTGGAGAAATTACCTTTGCCTTTCATGTATTGTCTGAATCAGTGTGGATGTGATTGAAATGCGAGCACTGCATTTGTAGCATTACAGAGGATCCTCATCTAATGGTTATGAGCGCGCATTGAGGCATAATACGGCGATCAGTTCATTTAATCTGAATGCTGAGCGTTTTTATTTGGATGATATTTGCGTTGTTTGAGCCTGACGGACACAATGCACGAATTCACTTTCGGAGGGTGTGTCAGAGCCGTGCCGCTTTCTCTACGATGGATGGAGACAGATGAGCTTTAAAATAAAGATATAATAGTTCAATGGTCAAAATATCGCCCAACAGATTGTTAGAAACCAATCTAGTTTTATGATATCTAAAAGCTTATCGCAGCGTCAATGTATCGCCTGCATATGTGTTCGAAGCCAATACGTCATTTTTCGAACTAATACGTCATGCTCTAAATGTTTCGATGTTTGATTTGCAGAATTCTGCTGTTTAGTTTGTTTCGAGGTCCAGACGGGTGTCAAGCCTCATGGGTGACAGTATGTGATGAAAGCCCAGATATTCGATATTATTTCTATCCCTAAACGCTATTGAACTTCATCCACGTTTTGGCAACGCTATAATATATACCAGTGGAACGTGAAATAAAAGTGTTTCACCTCCATGGTTTTTTAAATACAGTCAGTGAATATCTTTTTTGTGTGTGTATGTGTGTGTTGCAAATGTGTATTGGCTGAAGTGGAATGGCGAGACGCCTAGACGCGAAATGTCGGTGATGGTGTGAATAAGTTATTGCTGACACACCTGTGTTAATGTGTCTCTCACTGAAGCCTTTTCACTCACACACCTACAATAAAGTACAGAGCCTGTTGGAAATGTACAAATGTTGTAAGATAGCCTTAGTGAATATATATATATATATATATATATATATATATATATATATATATATATATATATAGGATAGGAATTATGTTATTAGGGCATGTGTGTGATACATATTGACATAATGCAATTATAATGAGAAGAATAAGAATGAAAGAATAGCCTAATTTATATGTGTGATTTGATCACAGGTCCATGTATTATTGTACATTTGGCAAAAGGGCATTTAGGATGACGAGGATCAAGGTGTTCAGTGAGAAATAAACCAAAATTTATTTAATATTTATTTGTTTTACCTTCAATACTCTAGATAATGTGAAAGATCATCCCTAAAGTTAATAATATGCTGTGATTTTGTAAAAGCTAGTAATACAAAACAAGTTTTTGAGACACATTACCTCTCAGTGGGATGTTCTTGATGCAGATGTACAATTTAATTTGATTTGATTTTCATCTGTTTTTTTCCTCACAAAGCCAGCTGTTCTCTGATCATTAGAACCCAAAATATATATTAAACTTAGGAAAAATAATATAAACATCTAGGCCTATTTTTTAATGAAACATTACTAATGTCTTGACAGGAGGAAGAGTGTTATTTTTAAAATATGTATTTTTGTAAGGATTTTACAGCTCTGTGCCTACTCTTTCTCAAAATGATAAATGTGACATTGTTTTGGGGAATATTTGGTCTGATATTTGGATTTATTAGGAGTATAAATATATTTTGATAATTTATTTAATGAAAAGGTTGTAAATCTGACATGATATATCAAACATTTAAAATGTATATTCACAAATACATTGTACATCCAAAATAAAACATGATCGTTTAATTGAACTCTATGAAAATTGAAAATCCAGTATTCAATAGACATTCACAATGAAGTATACACTTAATTTTTTTTTAAAATAATATAGAAAAATAATGTAAAAAAATCAAGATCATGACAGCTCATTAGTGGATAGTGCAATGAGATGCAATGACAACAGTCGAGAAGTCTTTCAGTCTTTGTGTTTTCTTTAAAATGTGCAAAAATAGTATCCCCATTAAGACATTTAAGACATACACAACAAAATGAGGTACCCAAGTTGTTGAAAAAATTACTTTTCTTCAGAAAAATGCATGTTAAATATATATATTTTGATTTTTTTTTTTTACATGTTGCATCAATATCAAATGGTTAGTTATTTGATTGATGCAGCAATCCATATTATCCATGTATCATTACACCCCAAATGGTAAAGAGTATTTGCAGTCTCACAGTATGGTTATATGTTGGTACATTCTGACTATAAAGACTTTGTAAAAATACATTTAGCAAGATAACAAGCCATATGAGACTAAGAATTTGGGAATTATATGTTTTGCATATTTAGTGGGGAGCCACTGTCTTTGAACCCTCATGTGAGTTGGTTTAGCAATGATACATTCTCAAATATTCACAGAGGATTCATAAGAGGACTAAATGACTCAAAGATGTTTCTCTTGTGGGCTTTAGTGGGTGTATCATATGCGAGAAGCGGTCCAAAGCAGGGATCTTTGGCACTGGACTGAAGTTAGTCATGTCTTACAATGACTTGCACCATGCCCTTTAAATCAGTACCAAAACCATTTGTGAATGAAATCCAGAATGTGTCATGTGAGTGAATCATGGATTAATAATGTGTTCATTTGGGTGTGACAAAGAATAAGTACATTACCATTCTAAAGTTTGGGTTTTTCTTTAGAAAGAAATTTAGGGATGTTTTCAACATTGATAACAATAAGAAATGTTTCTTGAGCAGCAAATCAGCATATTATGATTTGTGAAGGATCATGTGACACTGAAGACTGTAGTAATGGCTTTATAATATTACTTTGTACTGCATTTTTAATCAAATATATGCAGCCTTGGTGAGCTTAAGGGACTTCTTTCAAAAACACTTAAAACTGATTTACCAACCCCAAACTTTTAAATGTTAGTGTTCATTTAGAAATGTTAATAGAAATCATAGTCTAGACTTTATATGACATTTTGGACATAATATGTGAAAGGCAAGCAGTTACTGATAATCTTAAGAAATGATCAGATGGTCAAATATTAATTATTAAAAACATTATGCTTTAATGTCTTGCACCATCTAAATGGAGATGTCATAAGTATTCATTGTTTTTAAAGCTGTTGGCCAACAGTCTAGTAGGACATAGTGAAAAACCACAGACAGGACATTCATGGGTCATTCATCTGTATCCCCCTGTGGCGACAGACACATGGTCTTAGAACAGCTGAGAAGTACTGACGTGTTGTAACAGGTGGCATTTGAAGCAGACCTGGGGTCAGTGGTGCATGCTTGTCGCAGTCTAATTGTTAAAGTCACCATGAAATCAAAATGGACAGTTCTTATATTTTCATGGAATATTTCAGTATTATAAATTATTTATCCATGCACATCATTTTTGTTTTAAATTCATGTGCCCTTGTAATCTTTAATCAAAACAACGTCCCCTTCCTCTTGCAGTGACATCACTTCTCTGCTCTGATGATGTGTTTACTGGTATGAGGGTGGGACAACCTGTCACTCACATGTCATGACAGCAATTGCGAACCACATCTATCCAATCAGTTTCCCATGGAAAAAATCCCGCCCTACATTTTTTTTCTTGATCAAGAAGACGTTTCACTCGGATATACGTCTCGATAGGGAAGACTGTTGCAGCTTCTGTTTCATGCCGACTTTAACAATATAACTGAAAGTCAGCTATATACAAGTCAGCAATTCATGTAATAGTATTCTGAGATGGAAACTATTAGCATCCCGAAAGCTAATTCCCTTACATTTTTAGTTTAAGTGCATGGAGTGCGAAGAGTGCATTGCTATTTATAATTGCTGGAATACGGTTTGGTAATTATGCAGCAAAGTGCTGCTTGTTATTTCTCATTTTTGAGGTTATAGGGCTTGAAACAAGCCCCTACATTTACATTAAAAGAGTGAAATGAACAATATTTATAGACCAGAATTTTATAGAGACTAGAAGATGGGCTCTTTTGACTTGAACCAATAAACATCCAACCACAACATCCAGAAACCACTTAGAAACATGCTAACATGCTAAAACTACTCAAAATGTTATTTCCAAATGTTTATTTGCTTTTAATGGCTTTAAAATTCCACAAGTGTTTAGTTTTAATTTTTGTTTATGTTCGTCATGCTAAGCTATCTAATTTGTCATTGATAAAACAGGAAATTGTTTAATATGTGAAATGTTTTGAATTTCAAATATAACAGGATATGGATTATCACTAAGATGCTGTCTCAGTTGCATCAGGCTCTTGTCTGAAGATAGTTTAACCAAAGTTATTTGTTGCCTGTTGATTTCATCAGATTTTTTTTCAGAATCATTTGTCAGATTAGTTTACAGAATAACCTGCTTTATTTCATGACCAATTATTAGTATTTAAGAAAGTCATTCACAGCATTCTGTGGTCAAATATTTTTGTAAATGACCGTTAAATTATATATTTGACCACCTATCTCATATCTTTTTTATCTCTGCAGTTTCTTTCTTTCCACAAAATTAACTCCAACCAATATAGCTTGGCCATTTATTTAAGTAGTCATGATCACTTCACACTGGGGTCCTAATCACCATGTTTGGCTTTCATCAATAGTAATTTATGAGTTTATGCCATTGTTATCACAGAATAAACCCCTTTAGGGTGATGCAAGACATGATGCTATAACAACCAGCTGGATATACATTATCCCGCTTTTTATATGGTTACTTGCCACATAAGTAAATAATTACATTTGAAATACTGACTTTATATTTAATGAGGTCTTGTAGCTTCTGCGAAGAAAGCAATTGTTTGACCCTTCGCAAAGACTAGTTACGGTTGCTTTGTCCGACAAGCCATGGCGCTGTCATGCCACACGCAGTGTAAAATACATCGCGGAGCAAAGAGGACACTGACAACATGTCGACAGACAAGACAGAGCAGGTTATTTATGGTATTAAACAAAGTCCCAGCTTTCAAATTGTGTAATATTTTTCAAACATTAAAAACCGTTTTGTGGCTCTTTAATGTGTCGTGACAGATTGCTATAGTGCCTCAGCTCAGGCAGCTCGTGAACCGATCATATCTTCCTACTAGTTATTTATAGCATAAAATAAACATGAATGAACAAGAGAAGGAATGTTGTTTCAAACGCGGAAAGACGTAAATATACACCATTTTTCAAGTTCAAGTCCACTGAGGGTATTCTTCTAACTCCTGACTGCTTTGTCGGACAAAATGGCAGATTCGGCATTATGATTGGTTAGATCGCTTGTCAATCAAACTCCCGGCGAAGGGTCAATTGCCAGCAAGCGTCAAATTTAAACTAGATGGACACCCTCATGTCGTTCCAAACCTGTAAGACCTTTGTTATCTTTGGAAAACAAATTAAGATATTTTTGATGAAATCCGAGAGGTTTCTGATCCCCAAGAGAAAGCAACGTAATTAGCAGCGTTTCCAGGTTCTACGTCAGAATGCCGACTCAGTAGCCAGCCAATACTGTTCCGGTGTTCTGACATAGAACGTGGAAGCACTGCACGGTCTATACACCATGAACAGCATAGGAGACTGAAAGGGAAGAGACGAAATTGTTGAATAAAGTAATAATTTTTGTGCACAAAAAGTATTCTCGTTGCTTCATAACATTAAGGTTGAACCACTGCAGTCACATGGACTATTTTAACGATGTCTTTACTACTTTTCTGGACTTTGAATGTGGTAATTACGTTTATTTCTCTTGGGGATCAGAAACCTCTTGGATTTCATCAAAAATATCTTAATTTGTTTTCCAAAGATGAATGAAGGTCTTACGGGTGTGGAACGACATGAGGGTGAGTAATTAATGACAGAAATTTTCATCTTTGTATACGGTACAGTCATATCACTTATTACAAGGCATTTTGCCACATAAATATTTATGGGGATATTAAGAGATATTGATTTGAGATTAAACTGTTTTAAAATATCACCTGTTTGTCATCTTACAATCCATTACAGTGTAGAAAACAATCGTTGCAAAATGGCAGCAGCTACGTTTGTCTGAAACAAGAGAGCGAGTCCGTGAAACCCGGATGACATAATTAAATAATTGAACACAAAATATTGATTCAAGTTTTAATATTTATTAGCTCACCAAGCGCAAAATTTCTATGAAGAAAAACCATTCCTAGCAAGCGTATAGCGCTGACATCAGTTACGTAAATGAGTCTGTGTTATCAGTTTTTACCGGTTGTTATCGGGAAATAAAAACATACCTCTGGATTCCAAGTAGGGCTTGCTGCATCCTGCGGTGGACATCCAACCCCACCCACATCCTAGTGTGACTTCAGAAGCCACGCCCATGCCCAATATATCACCTTGTGATTCCCCATCCCTGTTCCGCCCCGGAAACCCAGTTTGTTGTATGTAGGGTTTCCGATTGAAAGGGATTTTAGGCGTAAGGGTAGGTTTTTAGGTGGGCTTCAGTATGTTGGTTACATATTAAAAGGGTTTTTTAAGGCTTAAGGGTAGGTTTTGAGTTGGTTTCAGTGTGGTCTGTCATAAAAAGTGAAGTTTAGGCATCAGTGTTTGGTGTAGGCAATCAGTACTGTGATTGACATGACCGATACAATTTTAAGAATTCGCTGCAGGACGACATGGGCGTGGCTTCTCGTCACACCTGGATGTGGGCCAGGATGGATGTCCATTGTAGGCTGCAGCACAATTAGAATCAATTATTCCACAGAGCTGTGTAATTACCAGGTTTAACTGACCACATTTTTTAAGTAGTAGATTTAAAGCACATGCAGTTCATACATTACCCTACCCAGTTTGGGGTCTGTAAGATTTTTTTTTTTTTTTTATGTCTTTGAGAAAAAAAGTCTCTTATGCTCACAAAAGGCTGCATTTATTTGATCCAAAATACAGTAAAAGCAATAATATTGTGAAATATTATATTATATGTTTTTTATTTGAATATATTTTGTATGTATAGTTTAGTGATGGCAAAGCTGAATTACTTTGGTTTCCAGTGTCACATGATCTTTCAGAAATCATTCTAATATGCTGTTTTGCTGCTCAATTTCTTTCTATTATCAATGTTGAACAGTTGTGCTGCTTAGTATTTTTGTGAAAACCGTGATCAATTTATTTTTCTTTTTTTCTATTCATCAAGATTCTTTGAATTGAAAGTTCAAAAGAACAGCATTTATTTGAAGTAGAAAACTTTTGTAACATCACAACTGTCTTACTGTCATAATGTGAAAAAAAGCTGAAAAAAACCTCCGCAGCACCACGGATTTGGCCCTGCATGCCACGAAAGCCACAGCCCAGGCCATTGGACGATCCATGGCCAGCCTGGTTGTGCTTGAGCGCCATCTTTGGCTCAACCTGACCGAAATTAAGGAGGCGGACAAGACGGTCTTTTTAGACTCTCTGGTCTCTCCAGCCGGTCTCTTCAGTCCAGCTGTGGAGGGATTTACAGAACGCTTCACTGCAGCTCAGAAGTCGTCCCAGGCTATGCGACACTTCCTGCCTAAGCGCTCCAGCTCTACCTCTGCCTCGAGCCACACCAGGACTGCGCCAGCTCAGCAGAGCAAGCCTGCCCCCTCCACCTCCCAGGCGGCACCTCCAAAGGAACAGCACCGGTGAACACATCCCGCCAGGTGCCGCCTCCTTCCCGAGACAGCGTCAAGGGACCCGGCCAAAGATTTTGCTGGACCCGATGCCTCTCAAGACTTCCTGATTTAACAGGAAAGAAGAGGAAGGGGCAATGTCCCGCCGAGGCCGGACCACTCCGAAAGCTTGTTCGTTCATTCTCCCTGCCGCCCCGTTCAGTTCCGGGCATGGGGGACGGTTCTTGTGTTCTGCTACCTGGGTCCATTGCTGTTGCGCCCATGCAAAACGCTGTTGTTATGGCGGACACAATAAATATTTTACCTTCTCAAAGAAAGAGCAAACTTCCTCTTCCACACTCGCCGGTGTTTAGGCCCCCTCTCAGCGGTCCGTCATCTGACACCATTCAACCCCTTGCCACACAGGCCGAGGCCTGGCAGGAGTGTCAGTTCATTCGCAGACCCCCGCGCTATGGTGGGATACTTCCCACTTCGGTAAACATGGACGTCGCTCATGTCCTCCGAGCCAAAGTGATGTCTCTGCTAAAGAAGGGGGCTATAGAAATAGTCTCCTCTTCAGAAACCGAACCGAGCTAGAACACCACAGATCCGTGCTCCTCAGCCACTTAGAGTGTCTAGAACTCAGGGTCAACTTTGCCAAGAGCTCACTGCTTCCCAGCCAACGTATCACATTCCTCCTGGCTATTCAGCAGCTCGCGGCTGACGAGTCAGGGACGACAAGCACAGAGTCCTCCTGGTGGCCCCGCTCTAGAGGAGCCAAGTCTGGTCCTCTGAGCTGTTCAGGCTTTCCACGAAAGCCCCGTGGCCGATTCCCCTGAGACGGGACCTCCTCTCTCAGGCAAACAGGACGATCTGGCACCCTCAGCCAGAACTCTGGGCTTTGCACCTTTGGTCCCTCGATGGGAGCCTGTAAACCTCCCCGGGGACGTGCTGAACACCATTTCTCAGGCAAGAGCCCCGTCTACGAGACGCCTCTATGCTCAGAAGTGGTCGGTCTTCGTTGACTGGTGCCTGGCACGTAAAGAAGACCCTGTTGAGTGCGATGTATCTCCGATACTGTCGTTCCTCCAGGAGCGTCTAGATAAGGTTCAACGCTCAAGGTGTACGTAGCAGCCATCGCAGCATTCCACGCTCCCATCGCGGGCCAGTCAGTGGGAAGAAACAGCCTTGTTGTGCGTTTCCTGAGAGGTTCTAAGCGGTTAAACCCCCCCACGCCCTCTCACTGTTCCCACCTGGGACCTTTCCACGGTCCTCAGAGCGCTCAAGGGACCTCCCTTTGAGATCCTGCGGTCAGCTGACCTCAGGCCCCTGACGCTCAAAACCGCTCTGCTACTTGCTTTAGCGTCGGTTAAGCATGTCAGCAACTTACAGGCCCTCTCTGTGAGCCCTGCTTGCCTTGAGTTTGGGCCCAACGACTCCAAGGTCGTTTTGAAACCTAGGCATGGCTACGTCCCTAAAATGCTCTCAACTCCGTTCAGAGCACAGGTCATTTCCCTCTTAGCGCTGCCTCCCTCATCGGATGAGCGAGAGCTGGAATTACTCTGCCCTGTTAGGGCGTTGAGGACCTACATTGAACGGTCACAGCCATTCCGGCAGCCTGACCAGCTCTTTGTCTGCTTCGGCGGCCGCACCAAAGGGTTTTCGGTCTCGAAGCAACATCTCTCGCGTTGGATAGTCGACGCAATCACTCTGTTACTCCTCTATGGGCCTTGACTGCCCCATAGGAGTTACAGCCCACTCCACGAGAGGAATGGCCTGCTCGTGGGCCTGGTCCAGTGGAGTCTCTATTAAGGACATCTGTGGCACGGCCGGCTGGTCCTCGCCATCAACTTTTGTCAGCCTTTATAACCTGGATATCCCGACCTTCCAAGCTTGGGTCATCTTGGTGTGATACGGCGGCCTCGGTCGAGCTCCGCCATCATGCCTCTCTGGGAGCTAGCTCTCCCCTTACAAGTGTAACTATCAAGGGTTCGACGGCTTCAGCCTTCTCACTTGTCCGCTGGTTCCCCTGCGGTATCCAAGACAAGTCCAGTCGTTCACTACCGTGGCACGGCGCGCTTGAATTCGTTCCCCCATACGCAGTACGAGTGGAGTATCGAAAGGGAATACACTCGGTTACGAACGTAACCTCAGTTCCCTGAGATACGGAACGAGTACTGCGTTACATGCCGTGCCACGAGCCTGCAGCTTCAGTGTCGTCGCTTCAGTTGTATGACCTGAAATCCTACGGCAAAATGCCCGCTTATATAGCCATAAGCCCCTCCCGTTGTGGCGGGAATTTTCGCGCGCTATTTCGCCATAGGCTCACGCAGCTACACCGCTCCATCATTGGTTCAACAACTTCTCATGAGTGAACCAATGGCTGTGCAGTTACACTGCGTTATTGAAAAAGACTTCAGCAGTGGGGAAAAAGGAGACCTTTCCCCCCCATACGCAGTACTCGTTCCATATCTCAGGGAACCGAGGTTACATTGTAACTGAGTACGTTAGGGGTAAACGGGGATATAACATAACATATAACGTGTGTCTCAAAATGGAGATATGGCTGCAAAATGGAGATATGGCTGTAAAAGACGGTAGAACTGATTAAATTTGAAAGGTTTATTATTCCCAGTGCAACGTGAAAAGGTGAAAAATCAATATTCACTGTACACAAGGAACAAATAAGACTAATACAGCTAACAAACTAAGGTGGGAAGGTGAGCCTGAGAGGCTCCAAACAAAAGAAATAAATAGAACAAATCACCTTTAACTAGTTTTATCAAAAACTAAACTAACTGTCAAAAGAAAATGTAGAAACGAAAAGTCTTAAGTGTCATAACTAAGCTACTCTATCCAAATAAACAAAATACATGAGGTGGTGGCACTCTCTCCTAAAGTGCGTCTAATACAGTTGGACGTTCCTATGTGATGCAGTGTATGTCACACGACTTACCTATACTTACTCCTTCCGAGCCATACACATAATATACAACATGACAAGACTTGAGAGGAGTGACAGAACAAATATAGGTTGGTCAAAACTGTAAACTCTATGTCTACAATACTAACATAAAACGTTCAATGAACGTCAAGTACAGTACACACATATACAATAACAACTGCAATAAACAAGAACACAAACTCAAGTTAACATGGGGTGTATGGGCATGGCAACAACAAACAGAAAAACAAGCAAATAACTGCCGACACGTTACAGGTATTTAAACAGGAATGGTGCAAGTTGATTGGCAGTGTGAATCGGGATGTCATCTTCCCTAATGAAAAGTGACAAGCTGTTCGTCCAATGGAATCTAAGACATAAAAACTGGCTAACCACATATATACATGCATTCTTCCATGTACATTAGTGTATGTAACAGTTACTGACCAATCTCTTCTCTTTTTCACGCTTTGAATCACAAGCTTTCAATGGGCAGCCAATGTCTTTTTCCACATTATTTGATTTGATGTGATATTTCCTCTGGAGTCCATTAGGAATTCCAATATGCTTTACATTATCATTCACAGAGGCACAACAGCTTTAGTAGTGTGAGATGCTTTGGAAAATCACTTATTTTGCATGATTTGGTTGATACTATATTTCACAAGCTTTCTTTTATGGAACGTAAAAGAAGATATTTTGAGAAACATCCGTGCAATGGATGTCAATGGTGACAAAAATGGTTTGATTACCAACATTCTTCAAACTATCTACTTTTGTGTTCTGCAGAAAAAATAAAAGGTTGGAACAACATTAGGGTGAGTAAATGATGACTGAATTTTAATTTTTGTGTGAACTATCCCCTTTTTTTTTTTTTTTTTTTTTAATCTTTGTTTAGGCACAAGACAAGAGGAAAGCCCTCGAGGAGACCAAAGCCTACACCACCCAGTCCCTGGCGAGCGTGGCCTATCAGATCAATGCCTTAGCCAACAATGTGCTGCAGCTGTTGGATATCCAGGCTTCACAGCTGCGCAGGATGGAGTCCTCCATCAACCATATCTCTCAGGTCAGCCCTGGGCATTACAACACCAAAAAACACCAAAAACAACCAGATGTTCCTTACCCAGCATGCTTTGATTCATTGGTTCTCAACTGGTGGATCATGAACCCCCCAAAAATCTTTTGACTATCTTCTGACTACTTTTATCACGGTGAAAAATTTTGCATCTGGATTTCTTTTATTGTTGTGAATCCAGAACTTAAACCAGAACTTAATTTTAAAAAGACAAAAATATAGGGACAAAATCATATACTTTTTTTTACCAATATCCTGGATTGAACATGGTTCTCTAAGTCACCCAATTTATATAATGTTTATATACTGCAAATCTGCAAATAAATAAATTGTCATTCATTCATTAATTAATTCCTTAATTTTTTTAGTTGTGGTAAGATAAATAAATAAATACAAATTCAATAATGGTAAAAAAAAATTATGACATCAGACTATTTGCTACCCAGCTAATTTTCACTTAAGACAATTGATCATATCTTAATTGATGCTTTCTTAGAAGTGTTTACTCTTGCTTATGACAAAACTTATTGGCATAAAATTAGCAGAAAAATGTTTTACTTAACAGTAAAGCTGCTTTGAAACAATGCGTATTGTAGAAATGAATTTGACTCGACTTAAATTTTCTCAATTTACCTGCGGCAAAAAGTTAATTTTGGACCCTTGCTATTGTTTCCCATGAGTCATATTTGCGTGTTGAATTTGAAAGAAGCACCAAATGCAAAAATGTTCTTAAATCTCCAGTTGACCTCACATGCTCTGCTGTTCCTGACTGCCATCACTTATGCATAAATAATTAGATTTACATGGACTAGACTATGGATTATGCAGATGGTGATTAACTACATTGAATATGTTGGAAATTAAATAATCATAATGCTTGACATAACTAGAGCCTGAGTTCAGTCATATCCAATGCGAGCCTATTGTAAGTCACGATTTGTAAAGAGCATCTCCGACTCTTTTAGATCTCGCTGTAGATGCATCACCATTTGAACACAATGTCAGAGTGATTTTTTTTTTTTTTTTTTTTCATCCAAAGTGGAGGATTGGGTGTATTTATTGAGGGTAATAAGAGATCCTGTTCCCCCATTATCTGCTAGAGTAGATTTTCAGAGCCTTAATGGAAACTAGATCTAATGATTGAAGTTAAAAGGCTTCTGCAAACTGGTTTGCCACCACTTGTCTCTAAGAAAGATAGACAGAAATAGCAGGCAAATTACGTAAAAAAATGGCAAATTCTGCTTGGATCCCATCATTGGTGTCCATCATTGGTACAAGTGGACTGACTGACTGGTGTAAGAGCTGTTGTGTCTGTGGCTTGATTGGCAGCTTGATCAGTTACAGAGACAGTTCACCCATGAAAGTGAAAGTGTCCTTCCCAGAAGAAACTATTTTAAAATATAGTTCTTGGGCTACAAGAAAATTAAAAATATAGTGCTAGAAGTATTGCTGACACCAACAAACCACTTCAGTCATATAATGCCTGTGTCAATGTAATACTGATATAATTTGATCCAGTGAGAAATTGTTTGTTCTAGATTATTAGATTCTGTATCAAACTGATGTGTTAGAGGTGAATATGTGCAGCTTATAAATAGGGCTGCAAAAAAACTATTATTTTGATAAGTGATTAATCTAATGATTTTTAGAACAGTTAATCGATGATTATTTCACTGATTAATCGGTATGTTTGATCAATTACTACATTACAGATGCATTACAGCACCCCACTGGTCAAACTGTGTTATTGCAGGCCCTAAAAATAGGTCGTATGTGTTCAAATTAATATTCAATGAAACCAAATTATTTGCCCACAATTTTTTTTCCCACTTTGTTGATAATGTCAACTAATCGTTTTAGCCCAAGTTATAAAACGTTTTAGGTTTCTTCTCATCATGTAAGAATCGCTTTGAGAAAACCAATGGGAAGATTCCTGAGAAAATATTTACATATGATTATACTATATACTAGATATAATGCTGTATAATGAACTGTTTGTTAAATAGGATTGGAAATTTGAGTCTGGAAAAGTATGAATTTTTGAAATTGAAAATGTGTAGGAACCATGTAAAATCTATATGTAATGTTTTTGAAAGAAACCTTTTATGTTCACCAAGGTTGCATTTATTTGATCAAAAATACATTGATATTGTAAAATATTATTAAAATTTTTACCATTACTCTAGTATTCAGTGTCACATGATCATTCAGAAATCATTCTGATTGCTTAAGAAATATTTCTTATAAATGTTGAAAACAGCTTGCACCAGCACAAACCCTCTTTTGGCATTAAAAAAACTACTGTCAGGATTTACTAAAAACATGCAGTGAAAAAAATAGAGCTGAAAAGACGTGGACAGTTATTTTTTGTGGCTGACCTTATTGCATATGCATTTTGTAGAAGTTCAGATGCAAAATTTATGGGAAGAGAGTATTTAAATGAATAACACAAGATGATTTACTAAGGTTTGTGCTCGTCAATTTACTGTTGTTTAATTCTCCAAAAAAGCATGTCTTAAACCAGATGCTAATTTGCACTGCTCTTGGTAGATTGCCTTGGTCATTATGGAAATGATCCAGCTGTGTCTGCATTTCTTTAATTTGTGCATAGTCAGTGTCACGTGCAGAGCTTTCCACTCCCATTGGCACTTTTTTGGATAATTTGCCCCGTTTAGTAAATCTGGCACTTAGACATTCATACATTTGAATGTACAATATAAACATTTGGACATGTTCTAAAATGTAAATCATTTTACTTATGGACAAATTTAGAGATGTACAGATTTATATGAATCCTCTGTTTTGGTTAATGGATGTTAAATTTTGGTTAATACATACTTCATTACAGATGTTTAATAGCATTCAGTTTATCCATCATATCCAAATGTATGTGTGCAAGAACCACCGTTTACATATAGAAATGCCTACGAATATTAATGAGGTCACGTTTCATCATTTTTCATTTAGACTGTGGACATTCATAAAGAGAAAGTTGCCAGACGAGAGATTGGGATCCTCACCACTAACAAAAACACCTCTCGCACCCACAAGATCATCGCCCCTGGCAACATGGAGCGACCCGTGCGCTACATCAGGAAGCCCATAGATTACACCCTGTTGGATGATGTGGGTCACGGTGTTAAAGTAAGTTAGTCCTAACGTTTTTGGATGTTTGCTATTGCAAGCATCATTATTACTACTGTACATAGTTAGGTTTAGAGATTTTGAAGTCAAGACTTGCATCCAGAAGTATTAATGACTTATTAGCATAGCTGTATTTTCATTTAGAGACCCAAAAAGTTTACAATAAAATAAGAAATGTGATTTCTATCATGTTACTGTTTAATTTCAGATTAAGTGTAGTTTAAACAGTCTAGAACTAGGACTGGATCAGTATTGAAATGAATTTTCCTTGATGAAATGCATAAAAAATGTGCAAAAAAAACCCCGCATCTGACTGCTTTAGATAACAGTATTTAAAAGGAAAATCAACAAACTGATAAAGAAATTGATCCTTCATGGTCTGCTGTGTGTGTGTGTGTGTGTGTGTGTGTGTGTGTGTGTGTGTGTGTGTGTGTGTGTGTGTGTGTGTGTGTGTGTGTGTGTGTGTGTGTTTGTGTGTGTGTGACCCCTCTCGGGTTTCCCTCACTATATTCATGTTATTAAATTATTCATGTCCATCAGTGTCAGCTCTGAGCTGTTATAATGACATCAGTTTGCTCTCTGAACCGCCGTACCGATGTTATCACATTAGATTGTCGCTATCTGAACTGGGATGTAATAATTAAGAAAGATGTCTTAGCATTTTTACTTTGACCTTTATGTGTCTTTTATGGCTTTTATGGGATGATGCCATGATTGGTCTGGATGGTGTGTTGTTATGACACAATGTCAACATTATTCACTCATTGTTCAGCCTTTTCATTCCCTATATATATATAACTGAGTCAGACCCTGAAGCCATGTGCCTGCTGCTCACTCCAAAACCTGTTTTAAATGCTTCATTAGTTTGGTGCTGATGTGCGCTGGCCTTTTCCCCCCTCGGCTGAGTAAATGCCCTGCAGGCTGCCCTCATACTGCCTCTGTAATTAGGACACTTAACTCATCAAATGTTGATCTCTCTGTGTCAGTCACCCCTGACTGACATGCCCAGAGGACATACGTCTCTACTCTTCATCAGTCAGAACTTCATGTTGCGATTATCATAATTGGTGGATGTCGAATTGTCACAATGCCAAAATTTCAAAATGCAAAATGAGTACCAGTAAATTTTTACAGTTATCTATATCAAGTTCAATACAACAGCAAAATATAATATGTTAATCAACATAATACTTTATTTACAACTTGGAAATAGTAAATAATTATTAAAAACAAATCAGCATGTAGCCAAGTATTTCTCAAGTTAAAAGTTCTTAATTAGTTCTTAATTTATTCTTAATTAAACAGGAACAGTGATGGAATCACTGGTAATGACATGGTACTTTTTTAAATATATGTAAACTATATAGATCTGTTTAAGTTATGCACACACACATACTATATACTATATGGACAAAAGTATTGGGACACACCTCTAAGGATTAGTTCACCCAAAAATGAAAATTCTCTCATTTATTACCTCATGTTGTTCCACACCTGTAAGACCTTCATTCATCTTCAGAACACAAATTAGTATATTTTTGATAAAATCCAATGGCTCAGTGAGGCCTGCATTGCCAGCAAGATCATTTCCTTTTTCAATGTCCATAAAGGTACTAAAAACATATTTAAATCAGTTCATGTGAGTACAGTGGTTCAACCATAATACTATAAAGTGACAAGAATACAAAAAAAGAAAAAACAACTTTATTCAACAATATCTAATGAAGGGAGATTTCAAAACACTGCTTCATGAAGCTTCGAAGTTTCACAAATCTTTTGTTTCGAATCAGTGTTTCGGAGTGCCAAAATCACGTGATTTCAGTAAACGAGGCTTCGTTATGTCATGAGTGTTTCGAAATTTCAGTAGTTCACGTGACTCTGGCAGTTTGATATGCGTTCCAAACCACTGATTCAACAATACAAAAAGTATTCTTGTCGCTTTATAATATTAAGGTTGAACCACTGAACTCACATGAGCTGTTTTAAATATTTCTTTAGTAGCTTTCTGGGCATTGAAAAATGAAATGATCTTGCTGGCAATGCAGGCCTCACTAAGCCACAAGATTTAATAAAAAATATCTTAATTTGTGTTCTGAAGATGAACGAAGGTCTTACAGGTGTGGAACAACATGAGGGTGAGTAATTAATGACAGAATTTTCATTTTTGGGTGAACTAACCCTTTAATTATTGAATTCAGTTTTTTCAGTCAGACCCATTGCCACAGGTATATAAAATCAAGCACCTAGTCATGCAGTCTGCATTTACAAACATTTGTGGGGAAAAAAGTGATGTTCTGAAGAGCTCAGTGAATTCAAGCATGGTACTGTGATAGGATGCCACCTTTGCAATGTCAGTTCGTGAAGTTTCTTTCCTGCTAGATATTCCAGAGTACACTGTAAGTGGTATTATTAGTAAGTGAAAGCGTTAAGGAACAACAGCAACTCAGCCACAAAGTGAAAGACCACATAAATTCACAGAGCAGGGTTACCGAGTCCTAAGGTATATGGTGCATAAAAGATGCCAACGCTCTCCTAATTCCAAACTTCCAATGGCATTAATATGGGCACAAAAACTGTGCAGCAGGAGCTTCATGGAATGGGTTTCCATGGCCTAGCTGCTGAAGACAAGTCCTCACATCAAGTACAATGCCAAGCATTGGATGGAGCCAAGCACTGGATTCTGGAGCAGTGGAAACATGTTCTGTGGAGTAACAAATCACGAAGAACATTACCTGGCTGACTGCATTGTGCCAACTGTAAAGTTTGGTGGAGGAGGGATGATGGTATGGGGCTTTTCAGGGTTTGGTCTATAGAGCCCTTACTTCCAGTGAAGGGAAAACCTAATATTTCAGCATAACAAGACATTTTGGACAATGCTATGCTTCGAGTGGAAGGTCCTTTTTTATTCCAGCATGACTGTGCCCCAGTGGACAAAGTAAGGTCATTAAAGACATTGGTTGGAGGAGTTTGATGTGGAAGAACTTGACTGGGCCGTACAGAGCCTTCAATCCCACCAAACCTTTACGATGAACTGGAATGGAGATTCTTCTCGTCCAACGTCAGTGCCTGACCTCACAAATGCCCTACTGGATGAATGGGCAAAAATTCCCAAAGAAACACTTGTGACAGATCTTGTGAAACATCTTGTGGAAATCTTTCCCAGAAGAGTGGAATCTTTTTTTTAATGCCATGACATATCAACTCATATTTAGCCTAGCTAGAAGAATGTGGATCAAATACCAAAAAAAAAAAAAAAAAACTGCAAACTAACATTTGAGGCAGTTTATATTGAAAGATGGTTTACATATTTGCTGTAGAGCTATGATTATAGGTGTGAACTTTTAAAATGTATAATATATAATACATTAAATCCAAAATTAAATCCACATATGAGCTATTTACTGACAAAATGTTTGCAATTATGTCACATTACTTTATGATAAAGAACATTAGGGATAATTATACACAATAAATTCAATGTAAGCTAGAAAAAACATTTGATTTATTCATAATTTTGCTTTATAGAGTAAATTCGACTGATTCGATGGTAATTATGACTGACATTTATGTGATTACCGTTCATTTGTTATGTGTAAGCAGCTTTGACTTTTCTGCTCTGTCTCTCTAGATTCTAGATCAGTATCAAATTAGATCAGTATCTGTTGTTCTTTATTCAAAGGTCTTTTGTTTCCCTTCTCCTCTCTCACTTTTTCATTAAGTTAAAGTAATTAAATAACATTAATTATCTTCTCTCTTCCTCAATGCTTTCACTTAGTGGCTTAAAGCAAAGGTAAGCACACAACCCACAGTGCTTTCTGGGTCCTGTATCACTACCATCTTTGCCTTGGTTGTTTTTTTTCCAGGCATCAAACTTTTTTATGTTGTTATAACATTTCTATAATCTGTGTAGTTCAAATCATGCTGTATGTTTGATTTTGAATAATCAGATATTATCATGACTGTGCAAGTTGTCTTAATGTTGTTGTCCTTGTCAAATGTCTTCAGCAAGGGAATAACCAGCCAGCTCGGGCAAGTGGAGGAACATTATCCAGGACCAACCCACCCACACAGAAGCCCCCAAGCCCCCCCATGGCAGGGAGAGGTACCCTGGGGTAATTCACTATATTTCACTTTTCATGTGTCCATACTACTTTGTATGTTACTTGAAGTTTATAAAATATGTCCTGCTGTCTCCTGTAATTTTTGTCAGTTATTGCCACAATTATTTTGTCAGGGGTCTGACACCTAATAATACCATTTTTTTTGCATTTAGTTTGCATCTTTATTAACAAATATGTGTTTGTGTTTCTCAGACGAAACACACCGTATAAGACCCTCGAGCCAGTCAAGCCTCCTGTGGTGCCTAATGACTACATGACCAGTCCAGCACGTCTGGGCAGCCAGAACAGCCCGGGACGCACAGCCTCACTCAATCAGAGACCCAGAACGCACAGGTACAGCTCACACATGTACACGCAAGACAATGCAGGCCTTTCTAAGAGTTTGAGACACTGTGCTGGAAGAAGTAATGCTTTTATTGGGCATTATTGATGCATTAAATTGATCAAAAGTGACAGTAAAGACATTTGCATTGTTACAAAATAAATGCTGTTCTTTTGAACTTTCTATTCATCAAAGAGTCCTGAAAAAAGTATCATGGTTTCCACAAAAATATTAAGCAGCACAACTTCAATATAATAATAAGAAATGTATCTTGAGCAGAAAATCAGCATATTTGACTGATCTTACTGACCCCAAACTTGTGAATGGGTACTGGACACTGAATGCTGGGTTTCATGGTGATATATTAAAGGGTTAGTTCACCCAAAAATTAAATTTCTGTCATTAATTACTCACCCTCATGTTACTCCAAACCCAATGTTGCTCAGAAAGGTAGTTAAAGACATTGTTAAAATGGTCCATGTGACTACAGTGGTTCAACCTTAATGTTATGAAGCGATGAGAATACTTTTTGTGCCCGAAAAACAAAACAAAAATAATGACTTTGTTCAACAAATTCGTTTCTTCCTTGTCAGTCTCCTACGCTGGTTACATTGTAGACTCAGTGCAGCGCTTCCGGGTTCTACATCAGAATGCTGATTCATTATTGGCTGACTCCTGCTTCATAGTCTGTAAAAAAAAAAAATATGGACGTAGTGTCCATGACGTCACCCTTAGGGCATTTTTGAAGGCCAAAGTGGGCGGAGCCTGCCATCTTGGCAGCGCGCCACCACGCGTCAATCCTGGATAACAGAAAATGGGCAAAGAGGCGGGATGTGGGTGGAGCTGAGTTGCCTGGTTGCTGAAACCATGCCTGCCTAGCTCGACGTGATCAAGTTAGCTCAGGCTAAAGAAGCTATCTATCTATGTTAGACACTATCTAAAACATTAATAAAGATAACAAATTCTTCATAATTTGAACGTTCTAAGGGTTTACTGTCAATCTACGGTGTCTGTTTTATGATATAGATGCTCCAGCAACAGTAATATTGTAATTTGTGTTGGGTGTGCAAATGACAACACAAAATCAAAACGGGACTTGATACCTTTGTAATGAAATAGCGATCGCAAGATGAATCCAATCCGTCGCCTTTGGGTAAAATGTACACGAGTGTCCATTGAAAAACATCCAGCCGCACTTTTTGTCCACAGAACCATTAAATCTATGAAATATTGATATTGTCCATTGTTTACATCATATTTCTTCTGAAAAATCTGCTTTCCGTCATTGTTCTTCAAGAAATTATGCAATATGAGCAGCGTTTATGTTGTAAAACTGTATACGATCCTCTAAATCAGACTCTCACAAACAAATGAGCCCATGTCCAAAGTATATATTTTTTCAGTTCAGTTTTAGTTTTAATATCCAAGCAGTGCTGTCGGATTTTGTGGTGTCTTGAGAGGCATATTCTCCAGCCATTGCCAATGCCAAGACGATCCAACAACATGTTTTCTGTTTATCTTCTGCATGTGTGCACATGTACACAGACATACACAAAGATGCCAAGTTCAGCAGGTGAAATTAGCTAAGGTGACATGACGGCTAACAGACAGCAGACAAATGGCTAGTAGTGACAGCAGCGGCAACCTGTCACTCAAATAGCCACGCCCTTAATTATGCAGAACTTTAAGGCTTAATATAATTTAAACGGATGAGTTATGAAACAATTCAACCCCCTCACAGTTGCCATGAAGGTCAAAATTAGCTATATACACCAAAACCAATTTTTGTACCAGGCTGTAAACATATTTTTTCTGTTGTAAAGTTGGGCATTTTAACATGGTGGGTCTATGGAATTGACTCCCTTTTGGAGCCTGTCTCTAGCGGCCAGTCAATGAATTGCAGTTTAAGTCACTTCCGTGTTGGATCCAAGAGAGAGACCGGAAGGTTGCTGCTCAGTCAGCATCACACGTATGTGGCGTGCTGCTCATGTGTACAGCGTTGGCCAATACTGATTTGCCCTTCTGATGTAGAACCCGGAAGCTCTGCACTGTGTGTACAACGTGAACAGCATAGGAGACTGACATGAAAAGAAAATTGTTGAATAAAGTCATTATTTTTGTTTGTTTTTTGCTCACAAAATATTCTTGTCAATAAATAAAGTCTCAGTTTCAAGAAATAAAGTCTCAGTTGTGAGATAAAGTAACATTGTGAAATATAAAGTGACAATTATGAGAAATAAAAGCCAGGAAATTGGCTTCTATGTTACTAAGCTTTAAAAATTACTTTTGTTGGTATAATTTAATCGAGACATCTATAAACTCTCTCATGATGTTTATCTTTATTTTATTTTCCTCTCACAAAAAACTGATGCATCAGTGAAGTTATGGCATTCATTTATATGAATTCATTGGCATTTTTTTTAATTCTATGGCAAGGTTTAAGTACAAGTATAAAGAATCTGGAAGTCTTCTTCTTTCTCATAAGCTTGATTCACCACTGTCATTGCTTTCCCAGTGGGCTTGTTATTAAATGAGGAAAGCTGAAGGCGAATAAGGTTAGAAATAACAGTAAACTGTTTCTTAACCTTTGATTTATCACATTTATTCTCCATATTCAAGTTACATAAGGTCTTGATGGTGTCATAAATGACTTTTTGGATGGGCTCAATAAAGGATGCCACTTTGTGAATTTATGACAATGCATGCTTGGTACTTTAATAGCTCTTTGTAACCCGATTGTCTCTCTGTGTCTCAGTGGCAGCAGTGGGGGCAGCGGTGGTCGGGAGAACAGCAGTAATAGCATGGGAATCCCTCTGGCTGTGCCAACACCCTCCCCTCCCAGTATGGCACCAGGTGACAATTGACATTTTTCACATATTATTTTGTAGGGCTCAATTCTCATTTTGATTAACTGACATCTGTTCTTAAGTACCCAGAATCAATCTTTTAATCTATGGTGTTTTCAGTTGATGCATGAACAAAGCTTTACAAAACATTATTTGTAGTGTGCCTTCCAAAAAATCACAATAAGCTGTGCACTTTGTTATTTATGATATGAAACAAAGTCTCAGCTTTAAAATTCTACAAAATTCAAACAATAAAAAACATTTTTCATGCTTGTTAATGTGACGTGACAGATCGCAAATGAAGCAGCATAGCAGAGTGCATGTGACCTGATCATCTCTTCCTCTTTACTACTAGTTAGAGCACAAAATAAACAACTGAGTATCAGAAGGTAAATTGAAAGATAAAGTAAAACTTACTGAAATCTTGTCTTATGTAATCACTAAATCAGTGTTTCAAGAAATACATCAATAAAACAGTTTGTAAAAACAATGTCATATAACATAGCCATTCAATGTCTATAGCTTGATAGTTAGCTAGAAAAAGGAACTTTAGAGAAAAGCATTTAAAATTATATATTATAATAATTAAAATTATATATTCATTATATTTTTAATAAACATTGTGTTTAGTATTTAATGTATGCTTAAATCTGTCATGAAACCATTTTTTATGACAGTTTAAATGTTTATATTTAAAAAAACTAATTTGAATAGAAACAATTATAATTAATAATAACATTATTATTATCAAAACTGCCGTATGTGTCCATGGGGAATTGATTGGATGCGTGTAGTTTGCTATTGCTGTGATGTCATGTGAGTGACAGGTTGTCCCGCCCAAGCGCCAGTAAACACGTCATCAGAGAAGAGATGAGCTGCAAGAAGGAGGGGAAGTTAGTTTGATTAAAGATTGGCACATGAATTGATATGCACAGATAAATAATTTATAATACATACTGCCATATTCCATAAAAAATAAGAATTGTCAATTTTGACTGTATGGTTTACAGCATTAGTTAAGAGAGATGTATATTGATTCATATACAAATGAATCAATATCAAATCAAATTAGATTAAGAGTGGAAATGAATCAAATTGCTGACTGATGAATCAAAAATTATTCAATACCTAGCCCTATTATTTTTGGTCATTCTACCCAGCCCCTAACTGAGTGATCTTACCTTGTGTGACTGTGCTTTTTCCCTGTCCTCTCTGCAGTAGTCCCTCCAGGTCCAGGTTTGGGCCCAATCCCAATGTCTCAGTTCGGAACAATCTCCCGGCAGATCTCCAGACACAATTCCTCCACTACTTCTTCCTCCGCCTCTATGGTGTCAGCTACCGGCACCTACCGGCGCGCCCCTGCTAGCTCCTCCCAGTTCTCTGTGCCTCAACCCCACCTGAACGGAGGTCCCACGTACCCCCAGAACACAAGTGAGTTCAGTTCCATGCTTGGGAGTGCTATTCAGTGGCCTCTATTTAGACACTAAAGTTTCACTGGATGCTACTGAATTAGATAACAAATATAAAGCTCGAGTGTTTTATTTTGTCACCACTAGCAACACCAAACACTTTTCAGTAATAAAGGAGGTTACTAGCAACTAGCAGACCTAGTAACCCATGATCTGCCTGCTTTTCTGCTTTTTATCTCTCCATGTCACAATAACTCACAATTGCTTTTACCTTCTGTCTGTTTATCTGCCTATGTATAACTCTTTGGGCTTGTTTTTGCCTGTTATCATCTTTCTGTGTGGCTGGATGTATATGAATGTGTGTATCTGCGCTCTGTGTGTCTCCAGTGTCTGTCGCTCCACCGCCTCCTCCCATGGTGCAGCTGACGCCCCAGATTCCCCTCACTGGCTTTGTAGCAAGAGTTCAGGAGAACAGTGAGTAATGCACACATTAGCATTGACCTTCACATATGGTCTCTGTTCACCTGCAGCCTGCCGTGTATGAATTATTCTCTGTACCTAAAATGTAATATTTATGTAAATATTTGTATTTATTATCATATGGGTATATTAATTGGTTTAATTTAAAATGTAATAAAATTGTATGATATAGTGTTTTTTAATTTGGAAGGTGACTTGCTCTATATTACTATTGCTTATATGTAAGGCCAATGGCAATGTATTAATTTATTCAAAAATACATTTTATACAATCTCTACATTTTATGCATCTCTTCTTATTATTTCTTATTAGAAGCAGTGAAGCAATTTTGTTAAAATATCATAAAAAATTTAAAACTTTTCTTGCCATTTTGTTGTATTTGAGAATTATTTGATTGCATTAAAAATGGATTTCAGTAATGCATACTGTGTCATTTTCAGTAAAGTATCTCTAAATTAGGTTTCTGTCTTTAAAACTAGATTTTGTCATAGATGATGTCATAGTGAGGGTTTCCTCCCTTCTTTGTCCTCCAGTAACGGACAGCCCATCTCCTCCCCCACCTCCTCTACCTGAGGACACGCCCATGTTTGAGGAAGCAGCTCCGCCCCCTCCACCTCCACCTGTGGATTACGATGAAGAAGATGCAGCTCTGGTGCACTACAATGACCCCTATGCTGATGGAGACCCCCACTGGGCCCCAAAATCCTATATAGAAAAGGGTGAGTGAATTTCCATTTAGAGTTTTTACTTTCAGATTTACTTCAAAGGCAACAACAATATGATTTGTTATTTTAATTAATTTTTGATTCTTTTTAATATACGAGTTTTGAATTGGGAATGCCTTTTCCAGTTGACACAATAACCAGGATGCAGATAGACAGATAGATAGATAGATAGATAGATAGATAGATAGATAGATAGATAGATAGATAGATAGATAGATAGATAGATAGATAGATTTAAATGACAATTTTTTTATAATAATGTTATAGTAATACATTTTGAATGACAATTATGTTTCTACTTGGTTTTTTTTGTCATTTTTTTAATATAAACATTAAATGGTGGCTGTCATAAAAATATGAAGTATTTATTAAAACATTAAATATTGAAGAACAGGTAAAAATATAATGAATATGAGTTGTTTCTAGAGTTATTTTTCTCGCTAACTATCGAGTTCATGGTCATTGAATGGCTTTTCTGAGGTAAATGTGATGTTACACGACATTGTTCACAAGCTGTTTTATTGTAATTTTTCTGCGGTTGAAACACTGATTGAGCGATTACATGAGACATGATTAATTTCAGTAAGTTGTACTGTATCTTTCAACATTCCTTCTGATGTTCATTCATGTTTATTTGCTGCTGTAACTACTAGTAAAGAGGAAGAGATGATCGGTTCACGTGCGCTCTGCGCTGCCGCTTCGCTTGAACTGAGGCGCTACAGCACATTAAAGAGCGCCAAAACGGTATTTATTGTTTGAATTTCGTAATAAAATTGAGCGAATTTGAAAGCTGAGACTGTTTCATATCAGAAGTAACAACGCACAAGCTTATTGCAATTTGTTAGATTGGAGGCGCTACAAAGCTTTGTTCATTAATCAACTGAAAAGAGCATAGACTGAAAGATCAATTCTTGAGATTCAAGAATCGATATCGGTTCTTCAAAATGACAATCGATTGAAATCGAGAAATCAATGTTTTTTTCCCAGCCCTAATAGATAGATAGACAGACAGACAGACAGACAAGTGGAAAGATAGACGGACGAATGGATGGAGCGAGCGTTACGTACAATAAAACAAATGCTGAGGAAAAAATCAAGACCCTCAGAGAGCTCTTTTGGCCTACAGATCAACTCCATTAGCTCATGGGATCTCACCTGCAGAACTCCTGATGCGGAAGAGAATAAGGTCATCAGTTCCAGTTCCACCTAAATCTCTCACGCCAAGATGGCCAGAACTGAATGTACAAAACAAAAGACAGGATGTTAAAAGAGACACGACAGGAAACATTCAGATCAAGACGCAGACCGAAAGATCTACCAGTTATCATTCCTGGACAGAAAGTGTGGATCAGGACATCAAATACACTGGAACGGTCAAGGGAGAAGCATCAACGCCCAGTTTGTGTCAGGTAGAAACTGAGATGGGAACACTGAGAAGGAACAGAGCTTATCTTACAGTTCTTCCAGAACCAGCACAGCAAGTTGTCAATGGAACAGTAACAAGGTCGGGTAGGATTTCCCGCCCAGAGTTGAATGTTAACATAGGAAGACCTGCTATCAATCCCTTCAGCAAAATCAGGAATGTCCAGGCAGTCTACCCTGGCTTTCAGCTTAGGAAAAAAAGTTCAGTGTTATATGTTGTTGAGATGTTTGTTTCCTGAGAAAAGGAAATATGCAACTCTGTGAATATAAGTATGCAGAATAATAACAAGATTTTGAGACTAAAAGGAGGGTGGGGTGGGGTGTAGTCGAGCCCAACATAACAATAGAGGGCGCTCTAGTTCAGAAAGAGAGATACAGAGATGTGTATAGGAGGAGAAAAATAATAAATTGATGTTCGCTAACTGAGCTGTGTGCGTGTCCTGATGTCTCACCTTAGAATGTTTAAAGGGTTAGTTCACCCAAAAATGAAAATTTGTCATTAATTACTCAACATCGTGTCGTTCCACACCTGTAAGACCTTCGTTCATCTTCAGAACACAAATTAAGATATTTTTTTTATCCTCTATTGAAAGCAACAAACCACATTCAAGGTCCAAAAAAAGTAGTAAAAACATCGTTAAAATAGTCCATGTGACTGCAGTGCAACCTTTATATTGTGAAGTGACAAGAATACTTTTTGTGTGCAAAAACAAAAAATTAGCGACTTTATTCAACAATTTGTCTCTCCCCTGTCATTCTGCTAAGCTATTTACATTGCACAGCTTCAGTGTTTGCGTCCGAACGGCGGCTCAGTATTGGTCGGCTCTGGTCACGTGAGCAGCACGACACATGCGTGTGATGCTAACGCAGGAGCCGGCCAATACTGAGCCGGCGTTCGGACGTAAACACTGAAGCTCTGCAATGTAAATAGCTTAGCTTAAATTTCATTGCTTTCAATAGAGGATAAAAAAACCTCTCGGATTTCATCAAAATATTTTAATTTGTGTTCCGAAGATGAACGAAGGTCTTACAGGTGTGGAACGACATGAGGGTGAGTAACTAATGACAGAAATTTCATTTTTGGATGAACTAACCCTTTAAGATACAACTGTCTGTTACATCATACTAACCCTGTCTACTCCTCTTTCAGTGGTGGCCATCTATGACTACACAAAGGACAAAGATGATGAGCTGTCCTTCATGGAGGGCGCCATCATCTACATCATCAAGAAAAATGATGATGGCTGGTTCGAAGGCGTGTGTAATGGTGTGACCGGACTGTTTCCTGGCAACTACGTTGAATCCATCATGCATTACGCTGACTAATACTAAATCCCAGAGACAGCATCCAATGCAGCCAATCAGTTACAAACATTGCAAAGTGCATTAGAATATGACTGAATGTTTGTTTTCGTCCAATCACAAATGTATGAAGGGATCTACAATGCTCACTGTTTGAGGAGACGGGGCTCGTATTGCCTCTACAAAGAATATGAAAAGAAACAAACAAGTCTCACTACTTTCTGGTTAGGTTGCCTCATATATTTTGTACATATATTACAGTGAGACGTTGCCTGTAGGCTGTTGCTAGTGTTTGTTTTTGTGCGTGTTTTGTCATTGTACTGAGATCTGTATTTGCCAAGTGTCAGCTAGGGCTAGTTTGTTTTGTTTTTTCTTTTCTCTCTCTCTTTTTTTTTTTTCTTTTTTTTTTTAACCAAACTGTCAAGCTCTTCCTTTACAGGAGGAAGAAATGTTTGAATGTCATTTTTGGAATATTGTTATGCCTGGACAATAATTAGGCAAAAAAAAAAAAATATATATATATATATATATATATATATATATAAAAATGACAATTATGTCTTTACCTACATTTCGCCTTCAGGATTTGCTAAAATTTTGTATAATTTTACCTCATGACTGTAAGGGAAAAGACAGATGCAGTAATGCGCAGAGATTCTTCTGCATATCAAACAAAACTTCATATGAACATGTCCACGTTATATATTTCACCCCAAGATAAAAGAAATAATAATAACAAATTCTGTTTTAGATTTTTTTTTTTTTTTTGCATTATATTATTTTTATGACAATTCAGCACATTTTCCCCAAATTATTATTATTATTATTACCATAATGCAAAAAAAAAATCTCATTCTCATTAATGTAATGTGAAAAAAAAATAAAATAAATTTTTATAGATTCTGGCATACATTTCATACATTTATTATACTGCCATTCATTTATGCTGATTTAAATGCATTACAGTAATAATAATCACCATTGAGTGTAATGGGAATTATTTAAAAAAAAAACTCAAAAGTAAATGATCCGATACATTATTAGATGCAAAAAGAAAATCTTAATGGTCCTATAGGCTTTGTTTCCTTTATGCAATATATATATAATTTCTTCTTCTTCTTTTGTGACCTGGACATGTTTTCATGAGATTCACCCATATAACTGTGAGTTTTATCTGTGCCAAGCTGGTCTTTGATATTGTTTTCGTTTTAAACTGCTGAAGTATTGTGAACTTGATTATGTTGCACTGACCGGGCAACACTGGCTCACTAGCTGAACGAGTCTCATTGCCCTCAGATTAAAATTTGTTACATGAAGAATTTTTTATTTTTTTTGGTCATTGTAAATAATATGTAGGGGGACCATGCAAATCTGAATTTGTGTCTTTCTGTTTTGACCAGTTCAGAAGTTTTGCCGAATTTAGGCGAAAATCCATAGATTTCATGGAAAAATCAAGTTTAGTGTATAGTATTGACGAATGTGAGCTCATAACTGTTAGCATGGCACAAACATCAAGATGATTCTGGTTTTTAGAAGCGTCTCAAACTACTGTTGAAGGCGAGCAGTGTTTTAATTTATTTAATCCAATGAAATATCTGTGAGAATGTAACTCACGTAGAGCTGTCTGAACAATGACCACTTAATGTTAAGCATTGCAAGGCCTTGTCATAAGATGTGCAAGTGATCTGTAATTTAAATGTTCCTTTGCAGAATATCTGCAAATGATATAATCTCTATTATCGTTTTGTATATATAATCTGTTTTTCTTTTTATGTACAATCTCTTTTTATAATAAAGCACTCTCCTGTGCAAAACAATGTGTTAGATGTGTTTAGGGGCTGACAAAAGTATTGACGTGATTATTTATATTTTAAATTTTGTGTGTTATAACACAAACACAAAAATTAGACATTTTAAGCACCAGTCAATGGCAGGATTTAGTCTATACAGTAAGAGAATTTATTCATCTAAATGGACAGCAGAGGGAGATACAGGTCTAAAAAAGAAAATACATTTCTATCATGTCACACTGATTCTTAACCAGTGGTACTGTGGTACCAATACTCAAGTTTTTTCAGATTTTCCTATAAATTTATGATTAGAACTAAGCCAATTCAATAGAGGTCCTTTAAGGGATATTTTAAGGAATTGTATGCAGACACTTGTCCAATCACAAGGCTTTAAGCTTGTTTCCGCCAATTCAGACTTTTCGCCTCGTAATTCTAAGTCATTTTTTTCTTATACTCGTGGCAGAAACAATTCCATACGTTCTACTTGTCAGACGTTTTGCGCATTCACAGCTGGATGCGCAAAACGCAGTAGAATACACTTTATTTTAGTACACAGTATACTTCCATAATGTACTTAAAGTGCTCTATTTTCGTGCACTTATTTTGTACTTAATATACTAAAAGCTGTACTTTAGTACTTCTTGAGATCATCTTAAGAACATCTAAGTGTACTCAACTGTGCTATTTTGAGACACCATGAATTGGAACTAAAATGTGCTTTTAACACACTATCTCTGTATTTAAAAAAAAAAAATAAAATAAAAACTTTCATACACCTTTAAATGTACTCATCAGACAGGAAATGCACTTATGAATTATTTAAAAATATAAGAATAATATATATGATAAATATATACAAAATGTATTCATAAAGTTGTAGGCAATAAATTATAAATACATTTTGTATATATTCATTATATATTAATCTTATATTTGAAATACATCATAAGTCTATTTTAAAAGTGTTTGAAGTGTTTTGTGTAAGAAGTGTTAATACAGAGATAGTATGTTAAAAGCACATTTTAGTTCAAATTCATGGTGTCTCAAAATAGCACAGTTGAGTACACTTAGATGCTCTTAAGATTATCTTAGGAAATACTAAAGAAGAGCTTTTAGTATATTAAGTACAAAATAAGTGCATGGAAATAGAGCACTTTAAGTACATTATGGAAGTGTACTAAGTGTACAAAAATAAAGTGTATTTTACTGCATTTTTTTTTTCACCTGGGTAGACACTCTGACACTTTCCGTTTGCATTAAGTTATTTTTATTACCACACTGGCAGATATTGGTAATTTTACTTAAGTAAAGTGCACTTAATTTAGATCCCCCAGGAAACAAGACTAAATATCTTATATCATTTTCTTATATAAAAAAAAAATCCATCTTGATTTAAGAATTTTTAGATATTTGTACTTGAAATAGGATGAAAAAAAGCATTTTTGCAGTGTGAATGAATGAGTTAACTATTTACACATCACTTGCACTTTAAAAAGGGGGTGAAGACCGAAATAAACTCTGGGTTTACCAAAGAAAACCTGCTCCCTACCAGGTTAGGTTCACAGAGTAATTTACCAGGGTAACTGACTCTGAGTATAAATTACCTCTCTTTCAGAAACGGGCTTGACTTAACCTGCTTTCTCAGGTTGCTTACCTACAGCTGCTCCGGCCTGGAGAAAATGGCGGACTGTGTACAACTCTCTCAGGGCGGGATCTATGCTAATATGGCAAAGTCTGTCAGCAGTCATGGGCGGGGACTGTGCACAGTGATGTCACTTTGCCCAGAATCTACAAACGGCTTGTTTTATGGGGATTAAAAAAAGAGGAGTGGGAGGATTTTTATCATTATAGGGTGGTTGTGTACATACACTGCCAACACATAAACACCATGTAAAAGTGAATTTTGCATAATAGGTGTAAAGCATTTTAAAAACACCATAGAGGGGTGTTTCCTCCAAGGAGGCAAGGGAGGCAGTGCCTCCTCAAAAATTAGGATGAGAAAATAATCCATATTACAAAAATAAAAACAACACAAATATTACAGAATGTGACAATAAAAAGTGTGCAAGTCACTTGTTTTTCTAAAGGAACACTGTCCAACAGTGACACCCGCAGGTAAAGTTATAGCGAGAGTCATGTCTCTCGTGCCTCCCTTCCCCTCATAGAAAATCAAAAGACCCCCTACAGCGTGCTGTGTTTTTTTAGGGGGGTAATCGAGAATGAATGGGGGAAAGTCATGTGTGAGGAGGCAATGTCTCCATCGCGCTATGATTGGATATGATCGGCTATGATTGCATATGATTGGTTTATGCGATAAATCCCACCTCTTGTTTACGTGCGCGTTCCGCGAGTCAGATTCAGATTAATTCTGATTGCTCAATAGGTGTGTTTTATTCACGATAAAACACCGCTTCACCCAACGGTTCTGTGTATCACTATACAACACCCTTAGCAACCACTCTTAGCAACGTAAACTGTATGTTCTCAATTGATATTCAGGTCAGTTCTATGTTCATAATAAAAAATCTGTTTAAATGTCCAATGTATCATCTTGTCCTTTTAACAGTTAAGGGGTTTTCCCATGACTAATAGCGCTAGTCAAAGCATTTGTCAGTTGCGTCTTGTTCCTTGTTCACAACAATTCAGTCTTTTCAATGTAAAAGTCTTCGCTACTGACTGACACACTCATAAAGACAAGTCTTTGCCGCCATCTAATGGCGTAAAAATGTAACTTCTGTTTACAGTCAGGGACTATTTTTCCAGCGGAAGGAAGGCTTTTGGTGAAAGTTTACTTCATGAAAGTTGCATTGATACATGAAAACACTAACTTGATGAGATTTAGTTGGTTTTAATAAATAGAATATTAATTACATTGTTTATTTAAAAATACAAAATAGAATTGTATTTGATTTCTTTTTTTTGGTTGTAATGTTCATTTAACGAGGAAAATGTGACAATGTTAAAAGTAACGGACATGAATTTACATTTTATTTATAAAAAAATAAATAAAAAAGTCTGAGGTCCTCATTTCAGAACACCACTGCATGCCACTGCCATAGACATATAAACAACATTAACAACTTGATTTACACCCCAGGGGGTCTTTAAGTTTTATAAGGCTTGGCTGATTTTCTCATGAAAACCGTTTTATAGTGGGAGTGGTCCTACTTTGATGTACTTGGAGTGGAAGCTTTACAATACCGACATTTCTTTCAAAATGCAACAAAAAGCCTGTCAACTACATTGCAAGAATGATCATTTTCTAATATAAAGTCATGTTTTGTTAAACCTGTTCGTTTTCAAGTATCAAAAAGTACAAAATATCAATTTGATGAGTAAATCAAATAGGGAACAGAATACTACACTATGTACTACATGGCACAGTAGGCTAAATGTAAATTACCTTGCAGACCATAGAATATTGTAGGCCTATAATATCAAAAGAAACCAAATGCTGTGGATCAATAGAATTTTGGATTTTATCATAGTTGATACAGTCTGTAAAATATAATACAGTTTTATTTTTACCAGCCAGTCATACCAAGAACACATGCAATATTAAAAAAAAAAGAATGCAAGGAAAAACAGACATCCATTAGGTTTTAATGAGCACTTTTAAGAGAGAGGACAACATCTATTATTACCATATGAAAGTGAAAACAGGACGTAAACAGCCCGGTCTTGTTTCTCCTGTGTTGCCAAGAGCTCAGCAGCCACATCTGTCTGTTCTAGTGGGGAATCTTTGAGATCCTGGGTTGAGGTGTTTTGGAGCCTCTGTTGACCACATGCTCTGGGAATAAAATGCATGCATTTTGACAGAGAAATTATGGAAAGAATCATTAAACACTCAAAATTAAGCATTAATATGCAGATAAATATTATTATATTACAAATCATTATATTAACTATAATGCGGCTGTGCAGTGCTTGTGCCAAATCAAATAGTAGACATTACATGAAAGGGCATAATAAAGACATAAGGACATAATATATTTATATACATATAAACATATAATTCACAATTGCATTAGAGATGTGTGCACAGCTAGTCATATATGTGTGGGAGCTGCCTCTAGTGGTTTTCAAAACTAACATCAGAAGCTTTAAATGATCCCACAGTAGGTTATGGATGGCAGATGACAACCAACACATGTCGGTTGTAATTAAAGATGTCGGTTGTAATTACAGATGCTTAAGCATAGAATTACTACTAACATGTGAAAGGGCTCAAAGGATGATTTATTCTCATTTATGTAATTCTAGAACACTGTTAAATATGTGCATATATAATTTGCATATCCTTAAACATAGGAACATATACATTTGGGGAGACAAATATCAGTGAAATAAACAGTAAAATATATTACATTTTCAGTTTTATCCACTCTAATAGATTGGGATCAGTATTTATACATTATCTGATAGAAGACTTTATGAACTTAAGTTTTAAATTTGTGAGAATTATTGTGATTCCCAGTCATTAATTCAAACAAATTAATGTAAAACCAAAACAACAATAATAATAATTGATGAGGATGTTGATGTTCTCTTTGTTCTCTACATTTACCTGTCTAATGTGGAGCAGATATTTAAATTCTTTAAAAATCTGACATGGAAAAGTATCATGGGAACTCTATGGGTTAACTGAGGCTTGGGGAAACCTGTTGCCAATTAAGTGTGTGGAATGCCACATATAGACATTTCCTCAGAACTTCCACCACAGGTTGCAGAGCACATGTTCCCTTCCAGACAGAAAATATTACTGCTTTAAAGGTTTAAAATGTTTGTTTTATTCAGATTTTTGCTTTCACAGTTTGGAAACAATTTTCGAAACTCACCATATGGACACTGTGTTTGACTCCGCTTTGATTCATTCTCTGGATTACAAGGGACCCACTTTCAAGTGTCTTTAGCATTTTCCTTTACACAGTGCACAAGCTGTGATGGAAACTCAAAGGTTTTTATTTCTCATTTGTCTGATGGTGTGTGGAGGAGACATTGTAAGTACATCTGAAATTTGCTCAGGAGTGCACTGCCAGAGGTCTCCATCCAGATCACCAGATCACCAGAGCAGATCACCTCATGTCCAGAGCAGATATTCAGTTTATGCTCCAAGACGCCCATCGGTTCCCTATACAGTAATACATCCACAGAACAGCAGAACAGGCAGTCCGAAAGAAAACCCAAGGACCATCACGGCTGAGGTGTTCAACCCACAGGGATGCACAGGAGGAGGTTGCCATGGCTCGCCAAGATCAACAAATAATGATACGAAAGTGTGCAAAGGAATTGGTTGTAAACTGCCTGTAAGGATGCGACAAGATCCAAAACAGCATTCCTGTGTTGGAGATGCCTGCACCACAGGGTCAGATGCTGAAAGAAGCAGACTTTCTTTTGTCCATATGCAGGACAGAGCCGAGCAAGTATTGGGGGAATTTCCGGAGTTGGGAACTCGAATGGGACCATCAACTGGAATTCAGTTAACATGCGATATTAAACCAGGTAAACGGTGATTGAATGATTTATTCCAGGGTGCTGAGTATTATGATACCAGTCCTGTGTTTTTGTAATAGTGATATGTACACTTGTAAATAACAAATTGCATTACATTTGTTACTTACTTAAATTGATTACATGTTGGATTGTTGCCTTCTTCCTCAGGCAGTCTGTGGAAGCAGGTCAATTTCGTGACAAGATTAATGCATGCATGTTATCAGTAATGAAATGTGATTCAAATCTGAAACATGATTTCAACAAAAAAGTCATGCTAAATTCTCTTAAATTTGTACCTAGGCACAAATGAGGTCCATTCTGAAGATGCATTGGTGTTGCATTTGCATTTGGCAAAAGGTCAAGATAAACTGGTGGCCCAGCTGGAAGGACAGCAAGCTGAGGTTAAACAACTTCAGAGCACCCTGAGAGAACAGCAAAGTGCTCTATTAACCCACCAAAGGGAAATAATGGACCAGCAACGGATTATGTTTGAAAAGATGGAAGAAATCAAGTCCCAGTACAATCTTCTTCTTGACAGCGTCAAACAGCTATCTGTACAAAGCCCGCAGGGAGTCATTGAGAGCCATTTGGATGGTCTCCAATCCCAGGTTAGAACCTATTCTCAGGATGCCTTCACAATGCATAAGATGAACATGGATGCTAGTGTTACAGATGCTGGCAGACCTCTGTTCGGTTGTGGATCCTGCCGAGCAGATGAGTACTGTGACTTCAGTGCAGATCGGCCACATTGTGAGAAATGCACTGTCTGCCCTCCAGGATTCTTTCTGGTGGCTCAGTGTTCGATTCATGCCGACAGGATTTGCCAGGTATGTTGTTGTCATTGAGGTTTATGTATATTTAAAAAGGATAATTTTGATCATAGATACCTATTGCAATCAAATACAATTGATGTAATTTAAACAAATAAATGAATTGTGTCAAAAAGCTTTTAGTCAAATTATTAGTTAAACAGCTTAATAAATACAAGATAACAACTAAAATTGTCCAATAGGACAGAGACGAATGCCTAGAGATTCCAGACTTATGTAAAGAACGCAACCAGTGCCTCAACACACCAGGTAAGTTGCCTACCAGACTTCCAGACTTGTTTAAGATTTACTTCCTAAGAAATTAAGCATAGTGCATTGTTTCAGGAGGATTTCGCTGCTCCGGCATGTCGGAGAAGGAAGCAGCTGCTGGAATGTGTGGGCACTCTTATTTTTACAATTCTGAGATGGAGGAGTGTCAAGCCTGTACAGAATGCGATTCTCAGCCAGTGACATCCCCATGTTTGGCCATGAGTGATGCGGTGTGCGCCAGCCCCTCAGAAAGCAGACTCTCTCTTTCCTGGTCTGGTAATGTTGACATAGCCAAGGGTAGTGAGCTTCCTGATAAGCAACTTCACATCCGTGGCAATAGTGATGGAAGCCTTCTTTCCTGCACTGATGGTTGGATAGTGCTCCACCAGCATGGTCTTGTTTGGGTAGACCATAACGTTGCTTTAAAACATGGCTGCCGCAGCTTTGTTCAAGCATGTTTACGACTGAATGCCAGTGAAGATGAAGGTCGGGATCTGAGTGGCATGCGTTTGGAGCAGCGGGAGCGGAAGTCTCTCCAGAGTGCCAGCGTGAGTGGAGCAGCTGCTGTGGAGCCAGGTCATGTACTCTACCTTTCTCTCAAGAGTGCCACCAACCAGTGTAGCCAAGACAATGAAGATGTGCACCTTCAGAGCAGCCTAATCTCACCATTCAGCCTGCTCTGGTTGTCTCATGACACAGGTGCAGTTGCTATGACTGCTCAGGCCATTGCCTCTGCGCACTACCACACCAACTACCGTCCTGCCTTCCGTACGTCATCCATCTCCGACCCTTACATGGTCGGCCTGACCCATGACAATCGTGGGGTACGCTTCAGGGAAAGTGGCACTGTGAAGTTTGTCCTTCAGCAAGCATTGTACTCAATGGGTCAAGCCTGTATCTCAGAGGGCTTCTACTTACTTGCATACGTGAACCACAATGGAAGCAGTGCTGAGCTGACCCGTGCATTCAAGCCCGGTGTTCATTACAGAGATACGTCTATATCTCTGTCGGCTGCCACTACTGTGGATTCTGGGGATATGCTCACCTTCGAGATCCTTGCACCTGCACAGTGCAATGTGCGCTACTTTGGTGACGACTCTGGGATTAGCATGCTCAGTCTGGTGTGGATCCCTTCAGCTGTGTCCACTGCCTTGTCAGCCTCCGTGTCCAGGAAAAGTCTCCCCTCTGGTGCAGTGCGGAATAAGGCCTTGTTCTTCCATCAGACAACTCCAGCAGTTCCACAAGTTGCACTTGCAGGAACCAAAGATCATAGAGACTTCATCTTTCGGGAAGCAGGCACAGCAAGTGTGGCCTTAGATCTGCGGCTTATCCACTCATGCAGTTTAATCAAACTCACCTTGCTCCAACAGAGTGGGTCTCGGGGGGATCAGCCAGCCCCTGTAGCTCAGCAGATTGGTGGACACATGCTGGAGGGAAGTGTATGGGCAAGTGTGGGACTGAGGGTATCATTCCAGGTGCGTAACGGCACTGTAATCTTCGCTACAGTGGACTGTGTGAGAGGGCGCATCAACCAAATTGCTCATGATGCAGGGAGTAGCATTTCTATCCTCTGGACAGCTGCATGATCATAGCATGATTCAGCTAGCATGACATCAAGCTGGCATGAAGTTTTTACTTTCTTTATGCATTTAGCTGAGGTACTTTTGGATGATGGTTTTATTTAGGCATCAATTAGTCGTTGATTAAGCTTAATTTCACAATCTTAATTTCTAACCTGTACAACCAAATAGTACAAAAAGAAAAGTTTGCTTCAGAGTAGATTTCTGGGCTTTAAGTAGCATTGTGTCATCAAGTATGATTTAAAAACATTGCAGAGGAAAAAATAAGATGTGAAAATACATTTACTCTGTATTTTTATTAGTATTATTGACAGATCTTTATGATTTAATTTTATTAAAATGTTTGCATCTACCAGTTCTGTTCAACTATTTTCTATATATTATATTTGCACTCCATAAAACAATGTTAGCATTCAACAAATGTATTATCTAAGTATATTTCTCTAATTATTTGGATTGTTTTCCTCACCTTAAGTGAGAGGACATCTTACAGCATGTTTTGTATTTTGCCTGTATCTTCGAATAAAAATTTCAGTGGTAGCTATATGTTGTTGTTATTTTATTTTTTAATTCAAAATAAAACAACAAATTTCCTATAGATTATAGTAGTTTATAAAAGTCACAGAACTTGTATTTACTATTATAACCACTTACTATGTCTTTCCAGGATTTAGTTTCAAGACTTTTTTCAAATGTCAACCCAGAACCCAGAAAAAGGTAGCAAACATTTTCAGTTGTTAGTGGGAATCAAATGCAGGCATCTGTGGCACACAGAACCAGATGTCTTTGATTGCGCTCTTTAATATGCAGGTTTTGAATTAAACAAAATAAAAGTAGCCAGTATTTGTGTGTGTTGCTGTTCTTAAAGCAGAAATTGACATTTAATTTATCACAAATAATATCAATAACACACCAAATACTTGCTCAGTTTCCTATTGTTTCTATAAAAAGACCACAACCGAAACCATTTCCTGAAGTCAAACTAGGACTGAAAATAGGTTTATAATCTTAGGAAGCATGTACACAGACTTGCGGTAACCAAGACATTTGGTTAATATTAAAAGCTTTACTGGGAGCAGGAGATGACGTTGATCTAAAGTTATTCCATAAGGAGTAGAGTGTGATAGACTGAACCCTTCAAAGGGCTAATGTGAAGCCCTGAATTATGGCTATTTTAACAGGGTCAGGTCAGTGCTCACAGACAACCCTCACCATACAGCCCCCTCTAAAATTTCACACAGATGGAAATTAATCAGTGGTTAAAAAAAAAGAAAAAGATGCTTAAAATTTCATGTGACGATGATGAGACGTGACGTGAAGGCTAAGTAAGGTAACCCATACTCAGAATTTGTCCTGTGAGCAGTGAGTAGTGAACTCACACTACAAGCCATGGACACACACACCCAGAGCAGTGGGCAGCCATTTTGCTGCAGCACCCAGGGAGAGATTGGGGGTTAGGTGCATAGCTTAAGGGCACCGTTGTGGGTATTGAGGGTGGATGAGAGAGCTGTTCATTCACTCCCCGCACCTACATATTGAGAATCGAACCCACAACCTTCAGGTTACAAGTCTGACTTTCTGACCAATAAGCCACGACTGCCCTCATTTCATTTAACTGTTATTAGTTCAGATCCCATTGATTTCGAAAATCAGAAATGCAAATATACAATTGCCTACCGCATTTTGAATAGTGTGTTAAATGTTAGCAACATAATGTGTAGAGATTTAGATGCTAACATGAGAAATGTAAGTCAAGAGTCTGTTTTGCTCTGTCAGGACAGATGACATGAACCTTGTGGCCTTCTCTCAGTGCAAGGGTTAAAATGTCTGGTGAAGTGACAGTACAGGTGTTCGGTGTTAGAGGATGTGATAATACTACTGTTGTGTTGAAGCCTGTACTTGAAGTAGAACATCTGGAAGTGTTTAATGATCATTGGGGGAGGTTAAAGCTTATTTTTACACTATTCCTATGCACTAAGGGTTTGGTGAACCGTTCTCAGCCTGTAAGGCTGAGAGCTGATTATTTAATTATTCAAATATTATATAATTTTAGTTGATGTATCAGAGAGTAGAAGCTTTCAAAGTGATGGTTCATCCAAAACTCTCATGTCATTCCAACCCTGCATTATTTTCTCTCTTCTGTGTAACACAAAATAATATTTTTTTTGACAGTCAATGGAGTATTATGTTAGTTGGAAGGAAAGTCATATAAGTTGGAAATAGCATGAAGCAGAATTTTTCATTTGTGAATTTACTTAATATAACTAAGGTAATGAAATTACCATTTACAGCACTGTGTGCATCCATACACTTTTTGAAGGGATCTCCAACCCAAACTCTCAGCCAACCCAATATGAAAAGAAATACATTTGGTTACACTTTATATCAATATTTCACTTTAGACATTCTACTAACTCTCATTAATTTGCAACATGTCAATTAACTATCATTGAAGTATTAGTAAACTGTTAGGTTATGGTAATGTGTTAGGGTTCGAGTTAGTACTTGACATGTAGTTGTAAAGTTACTTATATCAGTAGACTGTCTGTTGGGGGACCGTCAAAATAAAGTGCTAGCAGATTTCAAGCAGACGGTCTACTAATACTCTAATAACAGGTAGTTAACATGAAGTTGCAAAATAACTTTTAGTTAGTAGAATGTCTAAAGTGGACCATTGAAATAAAGCGTTACCCTACATTTTCTTAGTAATACTTTTAAACTTTCATTATTAGTATTAACAAGCATTATAAACATTTATATTATGCAAATATATAATCAATTAATGTTTGTATTTTTGAATTTTTTAAAGAAGAATGTATATTTTTATGATCGCTGAGCTCTATGCTATCTTTTACAATCCCTGGTCTCAAAGAATGAATAACTAAAAATGAAGATTAAGCTGAATCAAAATTATTATAGTTCTTTAAAAAAGAACCCACAACAAGAGTGTGTTTAGTCTAATTCAGCATGCTTTATTGATAATGCACACTTAATATTCATTGGCCACTAGTGGTAATATCTCTGATATTAATCAAATTCTTCTAGCACAGTCCTTTTCATATTAAAAACAGATATATTCTGAAGCATTGCAATAACAGGTTGACAGTGCTGCTTTACAATATTAACAGTCACCACTGTATACTGTAATATACTGCTGTTCAAAAAAATAAATGCCCAGTGATAAAAAGCATTATCAAAGACTGAAGTACTTAAGCTAGCTGCTTTTAATATTAATATGTAACTGGTACAATATTTGTAAGTACTAAAGACGTCAGCCATACACCTACATATCTGGTATATAGATACAAAGATTCCATGTGAAAAGATAGAGTTTTAAATGAAGGATCACACTTTGTGCATCATGGTTTGTCCTGTAAAAGAATCATCACGGATGATGGAATACTGAGCTGTTACTCATGACTTTCTCAAGGCACGTTTGTAGTTAATGCAGAAGTCAAATTTACTGCAATAAAAACTCTAAAACTGTCAAACTGAGCAGCTCTTTAGTGATAAGAAAGTGTTATGGCAGTAATCATGTGATTATAATGACGTCTTACCCAATTCCTAAATTGCACCAATGACAAAAATGAGCAAATGTGCTCCCTTGTACAGAAAGGTGATCCTAAGTATCTATTTTCAGGCAGTGTTGTAAGATGATTCTTTCAGCAGTTATTGTTAGTTATTGGCTCCACCTGACGGTGACTCAGTGAAGTATTTCTATTAGGAGGCGCTTGAAGTCACCGCCGCACTCTGAGTTCAGGGCATCCTTTAGGGTAACATCATATTTCTCCAGGTACATGTCTTTGATGGTCTCCAAATCCACCTGGATGTGAACGTGAACATGGAAAGGAAAATAGAATAATTCTTTCCAGTATTTCCATAAAAAGTGTCTTTGTACTCATTGTGTTATCAAGCCAAGAATTATCTCTACCTCAGAGCGTCCCACAATAATACGTATGAGCGTGTCCTCATCTGTCCCAGCCCCTTTCATGGCAGCGTTCAGACGACGGGCGAAATATAGCTGCGGGTTTTTAGCACATCGCACTGTTCAAACAGAAACAAATCACAGTATGATGCGTGTTGCGAGTAGAAAAGGCTATCAAATAGCCCTATCCTTTCATAGTAGCTTACGGTCACTACTTTGAACAGCAATATGATTCTTTGATTCAAAAGAAAGAACAAATTTCCTAAGGGCTTTTCAGTGTTTTGAATAGTTTGGATGGTTATAGTTACCCAGAGTGATGTAACAGTCCTTTAATGTTCCTGTAGCCTCACTGTCTATAGCATCCAGGATATCTGTTCCAGAGAGCTATGGAAAGAAAACAAAAGAGAAACCAGAAACTCAGAAAGAATGTTGAAATGGTCCTTGTAAAGCAGAGATGGGCATAGCTGCCGTTTGACTGTACAGTTTCATATATCTTGAAGGTGGCCTGAAGCTGTAGGTAGTTCCTGTGAGCGAGGATGTTGCTGAAAGTGGACTCATCTGTTCCGAAGCGTCCTTCACCTGCCTGTTGAAAACCAACCACATAGTCATTCATTCATTCAATCAGCAAAATAACTAGGGTTGCCAGGTCTGTTTGACAAAGATAGTCAAATAACCAATCAAAAATAGTCCAAAACCAGCCCAATGACCAATAAAGACCAAAAGCTTCCCAATACCAAAACACAAAATATGATATATTCTCAGAAATAAAAAGTACAAAAGCTGTCACTGGGTGGTAGTACCCTTTTTTTATGTAGTTGTTTTTCATTAAATATTTCTATTTAGCTTTCATTTAATTTTATTTCAGTTTTAATTTTATTTAGTTGTAGTGTAGGTTTTTCATCCAATATTTATATTTTATTTTATTTCAGCCTTATTTCAATTACCAAAATGATTTTTGACAGTTTTAGTTAAAGGGATAGTTCACCCAAAAATGAAAATTTGATGTTTATCTGCTTACCCCCAGCGCATCCAAGATGTAGGTGACTTTATTTCTTCGGTAGAACACAAATGATGATTTTTTACTCCAACCGTTGCCGTCTGTCAGTCAATAATGCGAGTGGATGGGAACTTCTACTATAAGAGTTAATAAAACTTGCTTAGACAAGTCCAAATTAAACCCTGCGGCTCGTGACGACACATTGATGTCCTAAGACACGAAACGATCGGTTTGTGCGAGAAACCGAACAGTATTTATATAATTTTTTACCTCTAAACACCACTATGTCCAACCGCGTTCAGCATTCGCTTAGTGAGGTCTGATCGCGCTCTGACAACGACAGTGATGTCTAGCTCTCATTGAAGTATATGCGCGAGACATCACTGCCGTTGTCAGAGCGCGATCAGATTGACTCGCATTATTGACTGACAGACGGCAACGGTTGGAGTAAAAAATCATCATTTGTGTTCTACTTAAGAAACAAAGTCACCTACTATCTTGGATGCGCTGGGGGTAAGCAGATAAACATCAAATTTTCATTTTTGGGTGAACTATCCCTTTAACGATACCAACACTGATAGTATACACAAAGTAAGGCAGGGCAGGCTTAAGGGAGTTAAATGTATAATATAATATAATATAATATAATATAATATAATATAATATAATATAATACTCCTGTGGAGACCTTTTATAAGAATGCCAATTCTGTATGAAGATCATGGACTTGGCAACCCAATAATAATGTACCTATAGAAACTAATTTTAAACTACTTACATCAGAGTTTTAACAGCAGGGTAAACCTCACCTCAAACAAAGATGTTGCATCCTGCTCTGCCAGATCTTCATCCACTTCATAGGACTCATCCCTGCTGGCCTGCAGGTGAAGGTTTGACACATTTTTCTTTGCTCATTTTGCACTATAATTTGCAGATACTGTAGCATGCAAACACAAAAATTAGGAATGGAATTCTGCACCATTCATATTCCAGTGAACAAAAGCCTTGATCTTATCAGTCAGTGGTGATGGAATGGAATGCAAGTTTTCATGACTATCACAGGCTGCATCCGAAATTATAAATGCTGCCTTCAGAGGAAGCATTCCAAGGTAAGAAGGCATCAAGGCATGTCCGAATCTAATGTTAGCTTCACTTCCTGTCTCCTGAGATTCCTTCATCTGATCTATTTTTTAAGGCAGCATAGATGTATCCTTATCTGCCTTTGATATCCCACAATCCTATGCTTTGCATTCTGTGACAGTTAACCCTTAAATGCATGACTGTTTCACCAATCATTCTTACATATTCGGGTCTTTATCGACCCGGATCTATATCTAACACGGAAGGATCTCTACCTGTTGCGATAATATAAAACTCCTTTGATATTAGAGTAACAATTACAGAATAATAAAATAAAGCATATCTTGTTATCTTTTGGAGCTTGAAAGGGCTCAGTTTGTGCAGATGTTTTATGCTATCATCACTGTCCTTGTCAGAGCTCATTTCCCAGTAAATTCAGCAAAAAATGGCTAGTTTTATGTTTGAGGTCACGAAAATGAGTCCATTTGCGATCTCAAATGTATTCTCAAAATCAATATTTTGAACAGCTTCACCAGATAAATCCAGTAACAGTTACAGTCATATTTGATTGCGTTCAGTACTTGCTCTGCAGTAAATCGCTGAGCCATTTCATGTTTTTCTTATTATTTCGTTTTCTGTCTGAATGAGTCGTCATCTCAGCATTGTGTATCAGACATTGCCACCTTGTGGAATAAAGGTGAATTGCACTTATTCTGTCATCTAAGATTCAATTATTGTTGTGCAGAAAAAATATACACACTCATACACACCTCGGGTCGTTAGCGACCCTATACAATTTTTACAAAAATTGAATACAAAAATAGGCATTCTTTTATAATTTTATGATTTTTTTCTTGTTATATTCTTCATAATGAATTGATTGAGGAATACCAAGAAGGTTTATGTCTAAAAAATGAACGAGGAGGAGGGTAGTGAATGAAGTCCCGGGTCACTAAAGACCCGAGGTATACATTTAAGGGTTAAGCTAAATTTAAAAAATGCCATCTGAAAGTTGATATTGGTGGTTAGCTTGTGTGTAAATGTATGTTTTTAGCCAATGTTATCCACTGTTTATGTTATTTCTAGCGAGAAATTAGTAATGTAGTAATTAAATATTCACTTAGTTATCACTCAAATTTGCTCTGTTTTGCTGTAGATCATTAAACCGTTGTGCTGCCACAGAAGTCTGTCAAAAAGCAGTTTTGTGAGGTACCTTCATGCGCAAATGCTGCCTGCTGAGTCACTGTCTGATAGGGCAGCAAGGCAACAAGTCAGCTAAGTTTGGACGTAGCTATAGTCTTGTTATGCTCATAAAGTACTAATTTGTGATGTAAAAAATGGTATTGAATTAGGAAAATGTGTGGCCTCAGACCCAACTGAACATGTGAAAAAAGCATTTGAATGTACAAGTATCCACCCCTTCTACATTATTTCTATCAGTACAAATAATAGCTAAATACTATAAATATCAAACTCATTGGATATGAACTCATTACTCGTATTTTACCTGTAGGAGAGAAACTAGAAGATTCCTCACATCTCCACTAGTGTCATCTTCAATATCAGCCTCCAGATCTCGCTCATGCACTGATGATCAAAAGATCTGTTACATGACTACAATATTGCATTATTTTATTACTAATAATATTAGCATCACACACAGCACTTCATAGTGTCAATAATGAGCCAACAATAAATCATGTCTCTTTATAATTCATGATATCATACTTTTTTTTTTTTTATCTGATCAAAGCTTACCTTGCATATATGCCTCTTTGCAATGCAAAATGTCCTGTTAAAGAAAAAATATCTATTTTGTAAATGATGCTTACAATCAAGTAATGATTTCTTTTTCTTTTTTCAGATTTTCATGCTTGAAATTTGGTGACTATTCTTCCAATCTAATAAGTAATGATGTAAATAATGAATAACCTGATTGGTGCTGGTGCAGAGGATCTCCACCAGCACGTCCTCATCTGTCCCAGCACCCTTCATGGCTCTCCTCAATTCTTTAGCCATGAAGATGTGGGGTGGGTCCAGCATGGCAATAATTGCTTTCTCAAAGTTTCCTGTGAGTTCATTCTTCAAGACTTCCTCCAACTCCTTGACAAAGACCGAAAAAACAAACCGGAAACCAGACTCAAATAGATGTATATTGGTTCAGTCTATCAATAAATTATGATATGAAATAAATGTTTTAAATTTTAAAATATCAAATAAAAGTTTTTTTTTATGTTCTCATATAATGTTTTTCCAGGGATTTTATGTGAAGTAAAGAGTGATATGAAGAACATCTATGGTTCAGTACAATACTCCAGTTATCCATGAGCTCTGGATGATTTTTAAAAGGGTGAAAGCATAATGGTAGAAACTACTCCAGTTACATAATGCAGTCTAATGTGATGTAGGGAGAGGAAAATTAGAAACCATTGGTCTATGGCTTGTGTATAGGAGAATAGAATGTTTGTTCTTATAAGCCACTTTAAATTTAGATTTACACAAACTATATTTCCACCAAATTAGATGAGTTTAAATATTTTACTTTTCACAAAAACACAATTTCAGTTATCATGATAACACTCTTTAAGTATGGACTATTTTGTCATTTAACTGATATTTCAAAGATCTGACTCACATCGTCATATTTTTCAAAGTAGGCTTGTTTAATCTCCATACGCTGGACCGCAGAGCGGTTTGCTAGAATGGAAATGATGGTCTCTTCATCCGTTCCTGTGAACAATAGCAGATGAGCTCATACCTTACAATGTCAGTTATTCCTCCATCAAGTTAAAGGGTTAGTTCACCCAAAAATGAAAATTCTGTCATTTATTACTCACCCTCATGTTGTTCCACACCCGTAAAACCTTCGTTCATCTTCAGAACACAAATTAAGATATTTTTCATAACATTCGATGTCTTAGTGAGGCCTGCATTGCCAGCAAGACAGTTAACACTTTCAATGCCCAGAAAGGTACTAAAGACACGTAAATACGCGCTCTGAACCACTGATTCGAAACAAAAGATTCTTAAAGGTGCAAAAGAGGATCTTTTCGTCGACTGAGAAACCAAAAAGTTTTTGAAATGAGCGCATGCGTAAGAACAACCCCCTCCTTCAAGGGAACGCCTCCCAAAACTCGTGCACGAGTACTGGAACACGAGTGTTTACCACCGGCATTCACTGTGTCGTGTTAGTGGATTCATTATGTCGGACTCACCGCAGGTAACTCATAATCTGCAGTTGTTACTCCTGTCTCCGGACAAAAACATTGCATGCGGCGCCTGTAGAGTGTGGAAAGTTACTGGAGCGCGCAGCCGCGCTCGTCTCTCACAAGGAACGTCATGGCAGTGATTGACAAGCCAGAGGGCCAATCATTTACGCGATGATCGCATAAACAATTGGCTGATGTTTTTAAGGCCCTACCTCGTGCACAGATGATGTATATTAATATTATTCCTTTCAGTGCACCTAATAAATAGTCTTTTATCAGTTAGTAAAGACAGTTTCAAGTAATATTGCAAAAATGTATAAAACAAAACATCCTCTTTAGCACCTTTAAAGCTTTGACGCTTCATGAAGCAGTGTTCTGAAATCACCCATCAATAGATATTGTTGAATAAAGTTGGTATTTTGCTTTTTGGCACATAAAAAGTATTCTTGTCGCTTCATAACATTAAGGTTGAACCACTGTAGTCACATGAACTGTTTTAAATACATCTTTAGTAGCTTTCTGGGCATTGAAAGTGTTAATTTTCTTGCTGGCAATGGAGGCCTCACCGAGCCATCGGCTTTTTATCAAAAATATCTTAATTTGTGTTCCGAAGATGAACGGAGGTTTTACGGGTGTGGAACAACATGAGGGTGAGTAATTAATGACAGAATTTTCATTTTTGTGTGAACTAACCCTTTAACGGTAAGTTTACACAACAAAAATGTACTACAAAAATTTTGCATTTTTGAAAAGTTTCACGTACAGACGACAACAGTCAAAACAATCCCCGTTCATACGGATCCGTTAAAACAACTAAAAACGCTGTATTATTAATACATTTATTACAATTAATATTATTAATGTAAAGTTTTTTTTTTGTACAGATGACATTTCCAAAACTATTCCTGTTCACATGGATCCGCGCAAATGTCTAAAAACGCTGTATTATGCATGCCAGAGAAGTAGTTGGCGATGTCACTTTGTTAAGAAAGACTACGTGCCTGCGCACATACGCATTCTTTTACCGATCTTAGTCATTTTTTAGTCATTTTCGCAGATCCGTGTGAACGGGGATAGTTTTGATAATGTTGTCATCTGTACAAAGAAAAAACTTTTCCATTTTTAGTAAATCGTTGTCGTGTAAACATACCTTAAGATAAAAAAAAAAAACTTTCTTTAAGGGCCATTTACATGACACCATTTTCAACTAAATATGGAAAACTTCATGCCTTTTAGCCATTCATTTACACGACAACGGCAATTTGGGGGGCTGAAAACGGAATATTTTCAAAGTGCAAGTTTTATAAACGATACCAAGCTACTAAAACACCAATTTATGAAAATATTGACGTCATGCCCATGCATATTATGTGTTCAGTCTATAGGCGCATAGCGTTTCTTTACAAAGTGACATCGAATAACACAGCGGTTTTAGTTGTTTTCGCGGATCTGTGTAAACGGGGATCATTTTGACAAAAACACAAAGGAAAAGTTTTTCTATTTTTAGTACATTGTTGTCGTGTAAACATACTTTTAGTTAATGCTTAAAGTCAGCATGAAACAGTAGTTTTGATCATCTTTACTACTCTATTGTGACATACATCCACGTGAAATGTCTTCTTAGACAAGAAAAATGTAGGGTGGGACTTGATTTTGTCAATTGGAAATTGATTGGATGGTTGTGGATGGCTATTGCTGTGATGTCATGTGAGTGACAGGTTGTCCCGCCCTCGCGCCAACAAATACGTCATCAGAGAAGAGAAAAACAATGTTGCTGCAAGAGGAAGGGGAAGTTATTTTGATTAAAAATTATGTTTTTTTTGTTTTTTTTTAAATAATATTGTGCATGTGTAAATCATTTATAATAAACACTGCAATAATCCATAAAAAATAAGATGGCGAGGAGGACATTAAAATCAAGCCCCGCCCTCTATTTTTTCTTGTTCAATATTCTGTTTCACTCTGAAATACATCATAACACTGAAGTAAAGTTGGTCGCAAATTCTGTTTCATGCAGACTTTAAAAGTACTACATCCATTTTCATCATATTGCAAGTAAAAAAGGCAAACACCAATTAATGTCAGTGTTTTACATCATTGATTATTTTTATTCAACCTACCCATTCCTTTGCAGGCCTTACGGATTGCCTTGATGTCTGCCACCACATCGAAGTCCTCAAAGGGAGTTATTGTGGGCTGAAATAAAGGTTGTGTTAGAAAAATCATGTGTTATGCAGTTAGACTATACTGCAGTTTAAAATTAAATTTACATCTGATTTTGAAATAAGTTAAACAACTAATTCCTTTTATATTGTACAAAGATGTGATCAGGATGTTTTTCAAGGGTTTGGTATATTAGATCACAATGCAGTAGTCTGGAGGGGGAGGGGTTCTGTATCCAACACACAGCTGAGTCATGGGATCTCTGGGCAAGGACAGGAACAGAGTAAGCCTTCCTCTGCCTCGCCCACTGCCATAACAACAATGTCCACTTATTGATAACAAAACAGTTATTCTTTGATAAACATTCCTCTTCCTCTGACAAGAGTATAAACTACTGCTCAAATCACAGTAAAACAGGCTAATAGTAAATATAAAATTAATATATGGTAAAAAAAAGATAAAACACGTTAAAAAATAATTAGTTTAGTAATGTTAATAATAAAACTTATGGAAAAACTGTTAAAGCATCAAAATAAAACATCAAAGTTTCAACCTAAACTCGTCTGCGCATAAACATATTTATTTAGTCTACGCAATATGTTGCATGCGTAGCAACCTAATCAGTATCGTTGTCTGTAGTGAAAGAAACTGCGAAAAGTGAGAAAAGGAAACTTTAACTCACTTGAACGTTGCCCATCTTGTGATGCTGAGGTGAATCTCTGAATGCGCGCTCGCTCAATCCACCAGCCAGAGCATCTTTTCACTACATCACATCCCTGACGTCACTGTTGGTCACGTCATCAAATTTAAATGTTTATCTGATTTTTCTGCTCTCTTTTTGTCATTAACCATATGCTAAACAGAAATGTAAAAACATGTAAAATAAAATAGTTTAATATAGGCTCATGCCTATATTTGAAAAGTTTTTCCAAGACATACAATACATTTTTTTTCATACAACAGGAATGAAACAAATGTGCGTAGGCTGATACAAAATTTATGAGCAGAATCCTTTGAATTAAGACAAGAAAGTCTTTGTTAATTGTGTCCCAGCAGCATCAACCTACTTGCTGCATGAACTTGTGTTGACCAGAATACTAATATTTTCGTCATTTCGGCATATTTATGTTTCCTCGTAAAGTCAAATATATAGTAGGCCCAGCAGCAAATGATCAAGTATTTTTATATTAGCCTACATTTATCAAATTTATTATCAGAAGTAGCCTAGGCTACTGAAAAAAAGTAAGTAATTGCTAAATGAAGTAGCTAAATACAGAGGCATGCATGTGATCTCTTGTCCTGCCTGAATATTAGGATATAGTTCTATTTATAATCTGGATATAAATATTAAAAGCTCACTTTCAGAATTAATGATGGATACAGGCATGTTACGTCTAATTTGCAGCAGTTGTGATGATTCTGACCGATGAAGTAAGACACTCTTATTTCACGTGAGCTGATGCATGGGGTAATTTTGATCAAACATCTCTGTCTAGAACTGTGTTGGTCCATGACCTGTTTTCTGACATTGAGACTGAGAGCAGTTATTCACATCACGTCAGTATCCGCATTGTACTACGACGACGACTTGGCTCATAAATATTAATTAGTTCTGTTATTGGGCGCTTCAGTGAGGTTACTAAGCAACGTCACTTTACGTTATTAATATTCATGACCTGTTTTTTTTTATTTAGCATAAATACAGAAAGGAATATAGTATAATTATTTATACAATAATAAATTTAAATAATATAGACGCATTCTATCTTTTTGCTTAAACAAACGGAAATGCAAAATATTAGGTTGCGTTGTCGATTGTAGTACGCATGCGCACTGTCAACGCTGTCAGCTGACTTCCTGGCCGAGGGAGGGATTGCTGCTAGTGTCCCGCTAATCCATCAGATCCCAAAAAAATTACCACGGTCGGAGAGGGAACGGTCCATTCCGCGCCTATTCGTGCGGATATTAAGTAGGTATGGTCACATTTTTAAACTGAAAATACCCGAGGACAGAAAGTGTTTGTATTTAAGCCCGGAAGAATTGGTCTCATCATCGAAATGATCGGTGAAATTTCGATACATGTCTCGAGGGAAGGAACAGAGCAATTCACGAGCTCACTTACTATTAATGACTCTTCGTGCATTTGAATAATTAATATTAGTTACGAAATGAAGAACGCGCAGTTGACGATTTAAAAGCACGAATGTTCAATGGAACATGTCTTTCAGTTGGCAGACATCTTGTACTAATTATGCCGCGATTAAACCACACTGGACGGACACTTCCTGTTAAGCGCCTGTACATTGACTGAATACTAACATCATTTGCCGTTACAATGTTTGCAGAACAAACACTTATATTTACAAAATCTTGCGTTTTTGAATACATCACGACCTTTTGTGATTGAAAAACAGGTCATTTTGTCTGTCTAGTCATGGACCAACAGATATACTTTTTCAATTTTCAATATTTTATTATTATTATGTGCTTTTAACATGGGTGAATTCATTTCTTTTAGAATTAGTAAGTCTTTTTATCTCCTAAACTATATTATTTGGGTTGTCACAGAAGCCCAAACCGTTGAGACTAAACCATCCTGACTGCTTTATCTAGTCTCACTTGTAGGGCTGGATGCCTCTCAAATCTTATCAAGGTCTCACAGAGCTCTTCTATAATCAGCCAGTGAGCTTCATGTTCATTTTCATTGTCCTGTGAAATATAGGAGTGAGAGCCCACCATGGAATGTGAGGTCTGAGGGGCAGCCACCATGATTGGAGGACTGTTCATCTATAACCATAAAGGGGAGGTGCTGATCTCCCGCGTCTACCGCGATGACATAGGGTGAGTGAGTTCATCGTGGGTGGAAAATGCTCTTGAAACTGCTTCTGATTTCAAGGACTTGATTTTCTGTGTTTCTCAAAACCATATTATCTGGGGACAGGCCAGTAAACAGCCATCCGGAAGACACAACAACCACTAAAAACTGCTCAGAACACCTTAGCAATGATGATTACCTACTGATATTTGCACAGGCAAACACTTAATCTATTTATTTCTTAAGTTAGAAATATTAGAATACATTTTTTTGTTCGATGTAAAAATACTGGTCTTACTTTAATCATGCGTGCTCAGCAGGGTTTAAACTCCAAATCATTGCGGTTATCCTGTTAGGGAAGAGGAAAGATGACAGGATGTTAGAAAGCAGGAAACATTGCTCCATTCCATCATCATGACAAACTAAATTTCATTTTTTGTAACCATAAATGGGGAAGTATTGTTTTTTTTCCTCTCTCTCTTATAAAACCCCATATCAAATGTTCTCATAAAGATTTAATTGGTGTGTGTTTGCATTACTGTTGTCCATTTACACATGCACCCCATGTTTGTCTTTCTCCTCTTTCCTTGTCATTATTCCCCTCATGCTCTTTGTACTGTTTTTCTCCATGTTCATTGTGGCTACTGTAGCAGTAGGTAAGCGCTCCTACTATAAACAATGACCAAGCATGTTTTTAGACCCCGACAAACAACCAACCAATCACTCTGACGCATGTCACCAGTGACCCCCAATCTAGGGTTGGGCAATATAGCTGAAATAGGCCTTCTAAGCCTTTTAATAATGTTTCTCAACCTTTTTGTGTTTGCTTAAAGGGGCAATATGAACAAAGAACATAGATTTTGATCGATCTATCTATCTCTCTGCCCAACCATCCGTCCAATAATTTTGTCTGTCCATCTATCTTTATAACCATTAAAAAAGATTTAGAAAAGTAAAAAGACTTATAAATTCCATGTACATTTCATTGAATTATTGTTTTCAATGGATATATTCAAATGAACAAAAAAAAAAAAACTGATTTGTATAAATTATTCAAACTTTAAACAAAAACAACATTGACATGTTCTCAAACAATATTCTCACAAATTGAGGCACTAGTAGTGGGCATGAAACGTTCCTACTTGCATGGTTTTTGGGAAACTTAGGTTTACGGCCCCAAAAAAAGCTTGTAAATTTGCAATAATAACCATTTGTTTGTTAATAATCTATAACATAATATTGGATATATTCGTAAATATTCATATGATGTATTGCCCAGCTCTACTTCAAGCATGTCACCTGACATACTTCAGTCAATCAAATATTGTGAAGATATGCAAGTGCACCAGCAGCAGGTTTACCATGATGCCCTTTCCCTTTGATTGCACTCAGGCATGAGATGACAATCTTGGTCATTTCTGGGTTTGTGTATGTTGGATATTTTGACAAATTATGCACCTTTTCTGAAGGAAATGTTTGTCTACACATGAAACAGAACATTTTATTCGTTTTGGCCTTTATTTATTGAATCGGTTGCAGCAAATGGAGTAAAATATCTGGCAGGAAAATTAATTTAAAAAATAAATGAAATTGCAAAGAAAAAGAGGAAGTTTTATTGGAGTCTTTGTATAGTTCTCTTTTGTTTGTTTTAGACAACTCTTTTGTCTAAAGGACCTTGTAACTTGAGGTTCTTAAAGGTTTGAATCAGCAGGGAATATCCAGTCAAGTATTTAATGCTTTGTTCGCAAACTGAAGAAATATGTTTGTCTTAAAGGGTTTACTGGCAGATGGTGACCATGTGCTCACTCTTCCTGCCCAACTCCATTATCTCTTTCTTGACCTCACGTTCTTATCCTTCCTTCTCCACAGGCGCAACGCTGTGGACGCGTTCCGCGTGAACGTGATCCACGCCCGCCAGCAGGTGCGCTCTCCTGTCACCAACATCGCTCGCACCAGCTTTTTCCACGTCAAACGCTCCAACATCTGGCTGGCTGCTGTCACCAAACAGAATGTCAACGCTGCAATGGTGTTCGAGTTCCTGTACAAGATGTGTGACGTCATGACGGCCTACTTTGGGAAGATCAGTGAGGAGAATATCAAGAACAACTTCGTGCTTATCTACGAGTTGCTGGATGGTAAGGCTGTTTCAGAAACATGGGAATCATTTCCTGACACTGTTCTCTCAGTTATATCTGATCCTCCTGCCTGTGTTAACCGCATTACTTCAAACCAAACTCGCCCTCCTCTAAATGGCATGCTTTCCTGGCAGTCATCCACTGTTTGCGGTAAGGTGCTTCCTAAACCATAAGCTGTCCAGAAATCCTTGTCCTCCAGCTGAAAAAATTAAAAGGTTACCAAAATGAGACACATGGAGACAAAGTCTATTTAAAACTTAAAGTTGTTGAGGTGTTAAGTGTCTCATTCCAGAATAATGATTTATTTATGTCTTTGTGTTTGCGTTTGCAGAGATCTTGGACTTTGGATACCCACAGAACTCAGAGACCGGAGCACTGAAGACTTTTATTACCCAGCAGGGCATCAAAGGCCAGGCAAGAAGAGGCTCTTTTACTAGTTTCATATTTTTGATGTTCATATGAATTGAATGATGCTACTGTAGGACTTGTGTGGCATGATTTTTCAAGCAGGATCTGAAATACCCTTATATATATATATTATTAGTACTGTGCAAAAGTCTTAGGCACGTCAGTATTTTCACCCCCCAAAAAAGGTTTTAAGCCAGCCAATAGGAAATATCCGTTCACATTTCCAAACATTCATTTTGCTATTAATTGTAATAATCCAGTGAGATTTTTGAATAGACAAGGAATCTGACAACACAGAGATCAGATGGAGCTCACCATCATCGAATCCGTCTGTGATTACATGAAGAAACAGATGATTACATGAAGAGACAAACTAAATCCAGGAGAACTGTGGCCATGTCTCTAAGATGCTTGAAGAAACCTGCCTGCAAAGATACAGTACTGTGAAGAGTTTATGCACTTGTGTAAAAATGCTGTAAAGTGAGGATGTTTTTAAAAAATACTGTTATAAATAGATTTTATTTATCAATTAACTTATATTAACTAAATCAAAACATTATTTTGTGTGATCACCCTTTGCATTTAAAACAGCTCTTGTCCAGGTACACTTGGGCATCATTTTTCAGGCAGCTTTGGAGGCAGGTTTCTTAAAATCTCTTGAAGACACAGCCACAGTTCTTCTGGATTTGGTTTGTCTCAGTTTCATCTGTTTCTTCATGTAATCACAGACGGATTCGATGATGGTGAGATCAGATCACTGTGTGGAGCACCGGCTGTTATCAGTCTTAGGGGCCGTTCACACAGCAAGCGTTGCGAGTTGTTATATATATATATATATATATATAATTACATACACAAAATACAATTACATACACACACATGTATATGTTTCTTCTTCTTTCGGCTTCTCGCCACAGTGAATCATCTCTCTGCACCTATCCCTATCTTCTGCATCCTCAACACTTGCATCCACTAGCTTCATATCCTCATTTATTACATCCATATACCTCCTCTTTGGTCTTCCTCTTTGCCTCCTGCCTGGCAGCTCCATGTCCATAATTTTCATACCAATATACTCGCTATCCCTCCTCTGAACATGTCCAAACCATCTTAATCTGGCCTCTCTAACTTTGTCCCCAAAACATCCAACATGAGCTGTCCCTCTGATGTATTCTTTCCTAATTCTGTCCAACCTTGTCACTCCCAAAGAGAACCTCAACATCTTCAGCTCTGCTACCTCCAACTCTGACTCCTGTCTCTTCCTCAGTGACACCGTCTCTAAACCATACAGCATGGCCGGTTTCACCACGGTCTTGTACACCTTCCCCTTGATTCTCGCTGATATTTTCCTATCACACAGAACTCCCGACACCTTTCTCCACCCATTCCAACCTGCTTGCACTCGCTTCTTCACCTCCTTCCCACACTCTCCATTACTCTGGACTGTTGAGCCCAAGTACTTAAACTCCTGTACCTTCTTCACCCTGTAATCTTACTGTTCCACTTCCCTCCCTTTCATTCACACACATGTACTCAGTCTTACTACGACTGACTTTCATTATACGTGCGTGTGTTAAAGGTATTAGTATTAAGTATTATTATATTATTATTGTAGTATTATCTTACACAAATATTTTGTTTTCATCAAATTTTAAGTTCTTAAACAACATATAAAATAATGTAAATGCTGTAAATACAGATATCATGATCATTCTCATTTTACCTAGCTGACAAGTTGACAACCAGAATTTTTTGCAATCAAATGTTACAGAAAACCAAATGTTTACATTTGAATTGGATAAATATGCATGTACATAATCACCTTTTTTAATGTAAAAGTGGGCATGGCCATCTGTATCTTGAAAGTGGAAATGAATCAGTCAGTGAAGTTAACATTATTTAGTGAACTGATTTTCAATCTGATCAAAAATTATATAACAAGCATGATAAATGTAGCCATTTAAAAGAAAAAAAAAAGATGTTTTGTTATCACTTTTGTAGCAAGGGCACTGCCATCTTGCAGTACAACTTGTAGTAACTTGTTAGTCTCAGCCTCAGATGTCACGCCCACAGACCGCTGGCTGAAAGACCTAGTTCTATAAAGCACACAAAATGGAAAACGCTTCAGGAGTTTCGAAGTTGTCATCTGATTAGTTGAATTCTCCAGAATATCTGGGAGATATGTGCGTTGCATTCTTTAACAGTCCACGTGTAAACAAAGCCGTCGTGACGCCAAACCAACTCATGGAAGTGGAAAACCTTCTTGTTTACAACTGAGACAATGAGTGCTTATCAGGATCAACTAAACGCTGGATTTTCAAAAGTATGTGAAGTTTGCAGCGTCATTGTTGCAGTAAACTAGCACAAACCTTCTTGAATGAATAATTTATTAGATGCACACCGGTCTGTTATCACATAGCACATCGAATTTACATTTTCACACCCTTAAACATGTCGCGGAACAAAACAAACTGTAATTGGTTGCTTTACATGTCAGTCAGATGTCGTCTTGGGCAGTAATTGGCCAATGAAAGCTGCAATGGAGTCTAGACCTTCTTCTGTCCATCTGAAGATCTGGCTACGTGATACTAGTAACTTATACCAAAGACTATAGAATAACACAAGACGTGTCACTCGTATTGTTTTGAATGGGAGAAAGTGAAATGCGCAATATGGTGGAATAAGTCCCGCCTTCTAAATAAGAGCCAATCGCTGACTGGTAAAGTCATCGTGTCACTGCAGCGGCCGTTAGAAGCACTGGTTTCTATAGAAACAGTCAGACACACGCCTCAGAAATGAGGCACAGGAGACGCGCATTTACGTCTGCGCATGCGCATTAGCTTGATCCAGCAAAAAAAAGGTTTTTTTGTCATTATTCGAGCGTTTGGAAAAATAATTATGAGACAGTTGTTGTTAGATTTGATTTGTGATTACAAATATGAAATTTAATTGAAAGCTTGGCAAACAGCTTTGGAGAATTTGATGTTTTCCCCATTCAAAGAGCTGCATGATGCCCAGGATGCCCGAGAGGCGTTTTAAAGATGGCTGCCGAGTGAAATGACTTGTCTTAAAGGGATAGTTCACCCAAAAATGAAAATTTGATGTTTATCTGCTTACCCCCAGCGCATCCAAGATGTAGGTGTCTTTGTTTCTTCAGTAGATCACAAATGATGATTTTTAACTGCAACCGCTGCCGTCTGTCAGTGGTATAATGCAAGTCAGCGGGAACGTGGACTATAAGAGTAAATAAAACACGACAGACAAATCCAAATGAAACCCTGCGGCTCGTGACGGCACATCGATGTCTTAAGACACGAAACGATCGGTTTGTGTGAGAACAGTATTTATATCATTTTTTACCTCTAATACACCACTATGTCCAACGGCATTCATCACTCGATTCGTTTGGTCTGATCGCGCTCTGACAGCGGCAGTGATGTCTCGCGCATATACTTCAATGAGAGCGAGACATCACTGCCGCTGTCAGAGCGCGATCAGACCAAACGAATCGAGTGATGAATGCAGTTGTACATGGTGTATTAGAGGTAAAAAATGATTTAAATACTGTTCGGTTTCTCACACAAACCGATCGTTTCGTGTCTTAAGACATCAATGTGTCGTCACGAGCTGCATGGTTTAATTTGGACTTGTCTAAGCAAGTTTTATTTACTCTTATTGTAGAAGTTCCCATCCACTAGCATTATTTGACTGACAGACGGCAACGGTTGGAGTAAAAAATCATCATTTGTGTTCTGGTGAAGAAACAAAGACACCTACATCTTGGATGCTCTGGGGGTAAGCAGATAAACATCAAATTTTCATTTTTGGGTGAACTATCCCTTTAAAGGGACTTTGCTTATACACTTCCAGTGTCGTTCACTTTGTTATTTTTAGCTGTACAAAGGAGCTTGTTATGCTGTTTGATATTTCAAATGGGTTTTTCTTATCATATGTATTGTTGTCATTGTAAACACACTGGTTTGTAACATGAATAGTTTTACTAATTACTGCACTTTATTTTTCTTATTTGCCAATAGTGGCTAATGAACACGGAATAGCTTACTGCCATGTTGCAAAACTGGCTCAATTGAGCAAGTGACAGTTCCATCAACTGTTCTGAAATGCTCTTACACTGGTCCCAGGACAGTGGGCCTTTTTTTTTTTTTTTTTTTTTTAAAGACCTGTCCATATTATCTGTGCAGATTCTAACATAAACTGTTTCTGTGTTTCATGCTTTTCTGGACGTGTCTGACTGCAGCATCAGGTATGTGTAATTGTTTTCTATTTTAAGTTTTTTCAGATTACATTACAGTGCTAGTGGCCCCCAAACGTATTTAAACCACAATCTTCCTGAACTGTCTTTGGTGGTCCATTATTGTCCTCAGACTAAGGAGGAGCAGTCTCAGATCACGAGCCAGGTGACTGGTCAGATCGGTTGGCGTCGTGAAGGCATCAAATACCGCCGCAACGAGCTCTTCCTGGATGTGCTGGAGAGTGTCAACCTGCTCATGTCTCCACAGGGTAAGACAGCATTAACTGAGGTCTCAGGACTGTGTGTTTCAGTTATTATTGTCAAACCATCCACACACTACTGCGTGTCATCCTGACAGGTCAAGTCCTGAGCGCTCACGTCTCCGGTCGTGTGGTGATGAAGAGCTACCTGAGTGGAATGCCTGAATGCAAGTTTGGCATGAATGACAAAATTGTCATTGACAAACAGGGGAAAGGAGGAACTACTGATGATCCTGGGAAAAGGTTTCAAAGTGCTTTATGTTCATGCAGTTGTTTGGCTTGTCTGTCTCCTCTCTTTGTTTGCTTTGAAAATTTTGTTTGTCTTTTGTCTGGATTTTGTTTCTCAATCCAGAATTTTTAAAACATGTTTGATTGTAAAGTGTGTGGTTTATTTTGATTTTTGAAGCTGTCTGTTTTTGTTGCGTCTCTTTTTCTCTGTGCTCCCACAGTGAGTTAGGGGGAAGGTATTGTATATTTACATTTCTGTGTTCAGTTTTATGTTTGTTGTGTTGTTAATCTGCAGAACATATGAGTGTCTCATTACTATTCTTATTTATTTTATTTGGTTTTTAGTAAGGATGCTTAATATATTGGCCAATATCGTTACATTTTTAAAAAAATTATTATTTTCAATTCCATCTAGTTACTCTTTTTTTTCTTTCTTTCTTTTTTTTTCTCAATACCAGGTAACATAAGAACATTAATAGATGTTTTGATGACTGATTTTACTTTAAGCATCTAAATAGAAGACTTCATTTTAAAACTTTTTTAAACAACAGACAAAGCAAAATACACTACCATTCAAAAGTTTGCAGTTGCTAAGTTTTTATTTAAGAATCTCTGTTGCTAGGCACCAAGGATGCATTTATTTATTCAAAAGCACAGTGAAAACAGTAATATTGTGTATATTATTTTAATTTGAATATATTTTAAAATATAATTTATTCCTGTCATGGCAAAGCTGAATTTTCAGCATGATTACTCTATTCTTCAGTGTCACATGATCCTTTAGAAATCATTCTAATATGATGATTTGCTGCTAAAAACATTTATTACTATCAGTGTTAAAACTGCCTTTTTTTCTTTTACCATGAAACCATGATTATTTTTTTTTTCAGGATGAACAGTTTAATAGTATTTATTTGAAATAGAAATGTATTTACTGTCATTTCTGAGCAACTGAATGCATCCTTGCTGATTTTAATTATTAATTTTTCCAGAAAAAATAAAATCAGACCCCAAGTTTTTGAATAGTGGTGTAGGTTAAATATTGGTAAATAATATGGTATTGGTTAATGTCCATAATCAAAATTATGAATAAAACTTTCAGTCCATCCCTAGTTTTTCAAAGTAGAACATTTTAGCATTAAGTGGTTTTTATATGCTTTAATTTTGATTATATTTTGTCAGTGATGATTTCATTGTATGTACAGTTTATTCTAGTACAGGGGTGTCTAAACTCATTCCTGGAGGGCCACCGTCCTGCAGAGTTCAGCTCCAACCCCAATTCAACACACTTGAACCAGCTAATCAAGGTCTTACTAGTTATACTAGAAACTTCTAGTGTGTTGAGGTAAGTTGGAGCTAAACTCTGCTGGACAATGGCCCTCCAGGACCGGGTTTGGACACCCCTGCTCTAGTATTTGCTGCTTTTAATGTTCTATTATATCAAACACTCAACATCTTGATTTGTCTACCAGTGGGAAGCAGTCCATAGCCATCGATGACTGCACTTTCCATCAGTGCGTGCGTCTCAGCAAGTTCGACTCTGAGCGCAGCATCAGCTTCATCCCTCCTGATGGGGAATATGAGCTCATGAGGTTAGTTCAGCTTCAGTCTGTCTTCACACTGCAGAGTCTTGATTCTGTCTTAACACATCCTCGATCTGTGTGTGCAGGTATCGTACCACTAAGGACATAATTCTGCCCTTCCGGGTCATTCCACTGGTCCGGGAGGTTGGACGCACAAAGCTGGAGGTCAAAGTTGTCATCAAATCTAATTTCAAGCCCTCACTCCTGGCACAGAAAATAGAGGTAAGTTTAAAAAAAAAAAAGTTAAGTAGGGGTGTCGCGATATACTGATATATAAATGAAATATTGTTATCATGTTAATTAGGGGTAACGCAATACGCCGGTATTGGTGATAACCATAATATTTCAAATAAATAGTACATGAATGATAATATGGCACGTGAATTATAAAGCAACAGTATCTGGGTGACATCCCAACTTACAGTAGGTGGCGATATTGCACCTTTACGCTGATTGCAATTTGTCATAAACACAAGCAGTCACAGCGCGCAGCTGCTACTGCCTCATAAAAACTTGTCATCGGATATGACAGATGAGACTCTACCCGCACTCCAATAAAGTGAGCTCGCCAGTATGGACGCTTTTTGGGTTCTGCGAAAATGACTCGTTAATCAGCCCAGTCTGCAGGACCTGCCGAACAACAGTGAGTGCAAAAGGGGGCAATAATACCAACCTCTTCACCCATTTCCACTTCCGATATCTTGCAGATTTGGCCACTGTGAAAGATGCCAGATTTGGCCACTGAAACTGGAAATGTTACATTAACCTGTTACCTGATGATGCCTTTTTGTGTTTTATATTTACACCCCTATGGGCTTTTAGTCCAAAAGTATGCTTATTCGGATAAAAACTTATGGATTATCATATGTTTGCTTCAACTATCTTTAGAGAGCAGTATTTTTTTCTATTTTTACCCACAATAGGACGATGTGAGCATTATGGAGCGCTAAACTCTCACATGTAATTTGTTTAATTCATACTCAAAGCCAGAGGGCGCCCTCCTGCAGAAAGTCCACAAGTGAGACTCCATGAGTAATAAGTTCCAGGAAATCTCTAATATGGACAAAGACGTCCAGTGAATGCTGTAGCTGAATAAAACACAGATAGAGACATTCTGACTATTTGAACATGAAATTAATTAACACACCATTGTGACACTATTGTGTTTTAACTCAGATATTTTCAAAATGATAATATATAATTATAATGCAATGCCAATCGACATGGCCTTTATCACTATGTATAATACTACAAAATAATATAACTTCTGTTTGACTGAGCTTTTTTTTTCTTTTTTTTTTTTCTGCAACATATCGTTATTGTAAATTCTTTTGGCCACAATGAGTGAAAAATCTGATACTGTGACAGCCCTATTGTAGACTTAACATTATGTATTTGCACACACAAGACTATATTTTAGTTTGTAAAAGAGTTTGTCAGATGACGTGTGTGGTGAATGTTTCAACAGGTGCGCATTCCAACACCTCTGAACACTAGTGGAGTGCAGGTGATCTGTATGAAAGGAAAAGCCAAATACAAGGCCAGTGAGAACGCCATTGTGTGGAAGTGAGTGTCACCGTCTTCGCGTTTCTCTGCTTTCGGTGCTTGTGTGCATGTATTCATGTCATCCTGTCTGTCTCTCTGCTCAGGATCAAGCGCATGGCAGGAATGAAGGAGTCTCAGATCAGTGCTGAGATTGAGCTGCTGCCCACTAATGATAAGAAGAAGTGGGCCCGTCCACCCATTTCCATGAACTTTGAGGTAAGTGTAATGGTACAAAGTAATGTCTCAATCATTTTTTCTTCTACTTTTTTTTTCTTTCAAGTGATCAGCGAAAAGGTGGTTCTTAAATGTTTTTATTTTACGTTATTTTATTTTATGAGGTTCACTAATTGGACATGTTTGGATACAGTTTAAAACCTTTTTTTGTGTGATTTAATTTAGCAATAAATATAAACTTAGATTAAAAATGAAGTAAAACCATCTATTAACTTGTATTTAGCATAAATTAAATTAAATATTAGTTTTTTTATCAACATGCCGAGTAACAAGGTTGAATCAATTGACATTTCAATATTTTTATGAGGTTTGCTGTGCTATTGTTAGCTTAACTAAAATTTGAATGTAGTTTGGATACAGTTTAAAACAAATATCTATTTACCTACTTATAATAAATAAAAGAAAATATGGCAACATATTACATATTACAGTAAGGTCCAATTAGTTAACATTAGTTAATTCGTTAACAATGATCAATACATTTACAGTATACATTTTTGTTAATAAAAATACAACTGGTTATTGTTGCTCAGGTCAAATAATATTAGAAAATGTTAGAAATAATAAAATGTTGAAATTAACATGAACTAAAATTAATAAATGCTTTAGAAGTGTTTTTAATTGTTAGTCCATGTTAACTAACGTCAACATATGGAATCTTATTTTGAAATGTTTAAAACATAATTTTTTTTTTTTTTTTACTCAATAAGCTCATAAGTAACCGTTTAATTAAAGGTGGTACAGAGGATGTTTTGTTTTATACATTTTTGCAATATTACTTGAAACTGTCTTTACTAACTGATAAAAGACTATTTATTAGGTGCACTGAAAGGAATATTATTAATATACATCATCTGTGCACGAGGTAGGGCCTTAAAAACATCAGCCAATCGTTTACGCGATCATCGCGTAAACGATTGGCCCTCTGGCTTGTCAATCACTGCCATGACGTTCCTTGTGAGAGACGCGCGGCTGTGCGCTCCAGTAACTTTCCACACTCCGCATGCAATGTTTTTGTCAGGAGACAGGAGTAACAACTGCAGATTATGAGTTACCTGCGGTGAGTCCGACATAATGAATCCACTAAGTGTGTGCGCGGCTTAACGATTGTAAGGCCGATTATGAATGTAAATTGATACTTATAACTGATCGCGCTCAAACACGTCCAGTCAGAGCCAGTTGCTTTCAGTCTGTGATTACAGTCGGTGTTCAAATTCCATGTGAAAGAATATAAATCTGCTTCAGGAGCAGGAAACAATCGCTGTATGTTGAGCACAGTCAGAATGTTTTAGCTAGTCGTTAAATGTGTGCCCGGCTTAATAAAACAGCGAATGCCGGTGGTAAACAAACACTCGTGCACGAGTTTTGGGAGGCGTTCACTTGAAATGAGCTGTGAAGGAGGGGGGTTGTTCTTCCGCATGTGCTCATTTCAAAAACTCAGTCGATGAAAACATCCTCTGTACCACCTTTAATATTTGAATATCAGTCACCTTTTTGGGGAGGTAAGTACAAACATTAGATGTTAAAACTAGACACTATTTTTATATTTTCATTTGTATTGTCTTACATTTTATGTAACGTAGTAGTTTGTCTGACGTATCCAGTTTTGTACTCACGGTACACATTTCTGTTGTATTTCATGTTATTTTCCTCGTTCTCAGGTTCCGTTTGCACCCTCGGGGTTGAAGGTGCGTTACCTGAAGGTGTTCGAGTCAAAACTGAACTACAGTGACCACGATGTGATTAAATGGGTGCGGTACATTGGACGCAGCGGAATCTACGAGACGCGCTGCTAATGAGCCACTGAGCAGAGGGACCAGCTTTTACTGTCTTATAAATATACTATGTTTCCCTCCTTCCCTCTCCTCAAGATTTGTGGATGAATTAAAAAGGCTAATTACAAAAAATATGCAAAATGTGAAATGTAGTTACCTGTATGTGTTTGTTCGAGTGCTGTAATGAACAGATCCAGTGGAGAGCAGTGAGTGGTCTACTTTAAAGCCTGTGCAGTTAACGTCTGTCAGTCAAAACTCAGCTTCCTGATTCGCTGTAGTCGGTCTTACGAGGACCCCTGTCCATTTTGTCGTTGGTTATTCTCCTATTGGTCATACTCTCAGTATCTTATCGCTATCTCTCTCTCTCTGTGACTATTTAGTTCGGTATAAATATATAATGGAAAATAACAACATTGTGTCGTGTGTATTTGCTGTTTCATTTTTCTTTAGCTATATATTTCATTTCTATCGTGATGAATGAGGACCACTGTCTGCATAAACATCTTGGGAGTAAAAAAGAAAATTACACACTTTTACATTAGACACTATTTATTTGTCTTCCTGTCTCTGTTGTCATCCTGTACAATCAAAGGCTGACAGGATAAAGGAAGGCCAAGTTAATAAAATAATAATCTCTCCTAGATTCACTTAATTTGTGCAAAGGAGAAAACAGACATTACAATGAAACTGAAGCATCAACTATGAAGAAAAATTAACTGAATTCTGAAATCAGTGCAAGTCTGGACAGCAGTTTGATGAGCCTCTGCCTCTTGTCAAATTATGAAATGAGACAACAAAAATAATCACTGGTGGTACAATCTCAATTTAAACACATACTGTCTAAAACTGACCATTGCATATCCATAGATGTACATAAAAAAAAAACTATTCAAAGGTAATGTTAAGGGTTAAATACAAATTAAGATGTAATGCTGTCATTCACCACAGAATGGAGGGGGGTATTAACAAATCATTTCAACAACTTACTTATTTGTTCTCTTGTTTTAGTAAATCATGGCCATGTTGTAATTTGTTTCATTGTTTTAGTTAAATTAAAACAAGGGATCAAATTAGTTCAACGTGGCAACAGTTTACTAAAATGAGAGAACAAACTCTCAATTCGTGGCCATGTTGTATGTATTTTTGTCTGCATGTCATGATCTAGACTCCATAAAAACAAACAATTACACAGTTCAGTGATTGCTTCATTGTTCATTGAGGCAAAATCATTTTCTATCATACTGGACAGCAACTATTGAGTTGATATTGTATTTAACCCAGAATATTCCTTTTAAGTGGTTTCATTTCTTAATTATTGACAGCTCAGTTGGTTTGACTTCAAAATGTGCACAATTAATTTTGCAGAACCCAATTGGGCAATTATCAAGTTTGAGTCCAAAGCTCATCTAACACTGAACTTGGAAAAGCCCTTTAGCCTTAGCCTTCGGATGATTCAAGAGCTCTATGAGAACAATCACAGTGACAGAGAAACGGCATTGTGCGGTGATGAAATTACATAAAAACAGGGATTTGCTTCACTTTCTCATTACAGTAAAAACAAAACTTTTTCAAACCCTTTTTTTTTTTGTTAAGCATATATTTTTTTTTCAAATAAAGTTCAAATTTGGAATCATGACCTGTACTAAAGCACAACAAATTCAAGTAGGTGAGCTGAGCGTCGGGAGACCGACTCGATTATGTTGATGGTACAGTTACTTAATGCATTGATGGTAGTTACTACCTCATTTTCTTATCAGTCATACTTGAGGTGCCTTGGTAATATTGGTGTATTTTAGCTATTCAATACATTTTTTAGAACTATAAACCATGACAACACTGATTATGCGCCTTGCGATATGGACAAATAACAATTTTCATTATTATTATTTTTTAGCTCTTTTGTATAGATAAAGGCATTTATCTTACAATTCCTTACGGAAAGAGTTGCAGTGTTTTCGACGTTACAAGCCAATCTCGTCCATTCCAAGAGACACATGACCTATGAGATGTCTAACTTTTATATATTATGATAAGAACATTAAAATCACTAAAACTGAAACATTAATACCATGTGCACTCATTCTAAAACAATCCTGCGTGATTCAAAACAAGACGCTGAAGTTTGAATACTCACATCCCATGGCTGATAACAACTTTTAAAACCTCCACAGTCACTACGTTATACACGTTGTTGCATTTTAAACCTTCACATCTGTTTATAATACGGAGTGCGAAACTGAGGGATTGTATAAGGATTGCTTCGTTTCTGAGGTTCGATTGCCAGTATTGGAAGACAGATGCATGGTGTGCTGTGGCACTCTAATCTTCGTCATCCTCCTCGTCTTCGCTGATGGCCTGTCTGCGGGCGGCATAGGTGTAGCCGGACAGGGCGCTGCTGTGATGTGAGGAGGGGGAGGAGGGTGGGGAGGTCTTGGTGAAGAAGGGCAGACGGAAGGTTGGAGAAGGGGAACGCTCACGTGTGGGACTGCTGCTGGGACTATGCCTCGGACTGATGGCCTGAAGCATTCGACCTTTCCCTTCCTTTAGCATGTGTTTCTGTTAGAGAGGAAGACCAACACATTGCCAATATGAGACCTTGAATGAAGTCATGGATATTTGTGATGAAACCAATCCCCATGGAGACCTTGATGGCTTCTCTGCTCATATATTCATGACTTTAAACCAGTCATTCTCAACTAGTGGACTGCAAGATGGCTTAAAATCATTTAAAACAAAATAAAATAAGCTTTAAAATAAGCTAAAACTGCTAAAAATCAAGATGTAAGCAAAAAAAATCATATTTTAATTTGTTCCCTTAACAACTGCTGTTTTTATTTAAGCATCAAGGTTCTCATAATCTAGGTAGGACAACCTGGATATACTGTATGAGGGAATTCAAGACCTGGAAAAGTCAGGTCATTTTTTAATTTTTTTATAACAATTTTCAGCAGCTAATAACATCAAATCAAAATGGTTTTCTTCATACAACTTCATACATAGTCTAAAAACTAGGCTGTGTAACAAATTTACACAGTTTCAATGAGTTTCTATCATGCACGTCTTCCTATCGGATAAAAAATGTATCCGCTTTAATTAAGCGCAGTTTTATGTGCATTTTTAGCACATTTATGCACATCTTGGCATCTTTCCATCCAGTGTTTTTTATACAATATTCCAAAATGTGCATAAAAATTGGTGGATAGAAACATGGCTTCTGTTGACTTTGCAGTAAAAACAAATAATATTTGGGAAGATACATGACAACTGAATCACCTATTGTCTGCATAAGCTAATGGTGCTTGGACATTGATAATTGCCACATACATATTTCTGATTAAAAATAGGTTATTTTACCTAAACTATGTATTTTTTGCTTAAAAGAATATTGCACCATGACAACATGCTAACATTTTGAGCGGCTTGCAGCCCATGTAGAGCGTTACAACTCAGATATGAGGATTGGATACTGACAGCTATTTTTAGTTAAATAGATATTTTAGTTAAATTTATTTAAGAGATACTCACCAAAGCTCCCTCTGGTCCAAACATCTGCAGGAAGTTGCCAATGAACTCACGGGACTTCTCTTCCCATTTCTGGATCAGGTCGATGCTCTTCTCCTCCACCTTCTGCACAAACTCTTTACTCTTCTCCTCTACGTCCTTCACCTTCTTCTTCACCTTGTCCACACGCTCCTGAAGGTTGTACTTCTTTTCCTGAGTGTCGGAAATAGTGCACAGCAACTCATTATTATGAAGAACTTTTAGTTATTGGAATTATGGAATCTAATTATTTATAATTTCTTAATTGTTTGAATATACACTGCTCAAAAAAATTAAAGGAACACTTTTTAATCAGAGAATAGCATCAAGTCAGTAAAACTCCTGGGATATTGATCATGGTCATTGAACCAGCTTTTGGTACCTTTGTCAGTGTGGGCAGGTGCCAAATCCTGCTGGAAAATGAAATCAGCATCTCCATAAAGCTTGTCAGCAGAAGGAAGCATGAAGTGCTCTAAAATTTCCTGGTAGATGGCTGCGTTGACTGTGGACTTCAGAAAACACAGTGCACCAACACCAGCAGATGACATGGCAGCCCAAATCATCACTGACTGTGGAAACTTCACACTGGACTTCAAGCAACATGGTTTCTGTGCCTCTCCACTCTTCCTCCAGACTCTGGGACCTTGATTTCCAAATGAAATGCAAAATTTACTTTAATTTGAAAAGAGGACTTTGGACCACTGAGCAACAGTCCAGTTCTTTTCCTCCTTAGCCCAGGTAAGACGTTTCTAACGTTGTCTTTGGTTCAGAAGTTGCTTTGTACGTGGAATGTGACAGTTGTAGTCCATTTCCTGAAGACGTCTGTGTGTGGTGGCTCTTGATGCACTGGCTCCAGCTTCAGTCCACTCCTTTTGAAGCTCTCCTAAGTTCTTAAATCAGCTTCGCCTGACAGTCTTCTCAAGCCTGCGGTCATTCCTTTCACTTGTACATCTTTTCCTACCACACTTTTTCCTTCCAGTCAACTTTCCATGAATATGCTTTGGCACAGCACTCTGCGAACAGCCAGCTCTTTCAGCAATGACCCTCTGTGGCTTACCCTCATTGTAGAGGGTCTTGATGATCGTCTTCTGGACAACTGTCAAGACAGCAGACTTCCCCATGACTGCTGATGGGATTACTGACCTAAACCCAGTATTTATACCCTGAGAATAGTAATTTAATAGAACTTGAAATTAAATATTCTAATAATTTGAGATACTGATTTTTTGACTTTGATGAGCAGCAAGCTGTAATCATCAAAATGAAAACAAACAAGTCTGGAAATATTTTACTTTATGTCTAATAAATCTAGAATATTTTTAAGTTTTACTTTTTGAATTAAATTACAGAAAAAAAAACTTCTTCATGATATTCTAATTTATTGAGATGCACCTGTATGTTTCGGTCCATCTGATGCCGCCAGGTTGCAGCTCAGACTGTCCAGGAGCTCAGGGAGGAAATACCCTACGACACCATCTGTCCTCTCATTAGGAACATGCCCCGACATTGTCAAGCACGTGGGGGCCATACAAACTACGGAGTACCATTTTGAGTTACTGCAATGAAATTTCAGCAAAATGGACTAGCCTGCTGCATCATTTTTTCACTTTGATTTTCAGGGTGTCTTTGAATTCAGTCCTCTGTAGGTTGATAATTTTCATTTCCATCAAACGATGTGGCATTCTTTCATTCCTAACACATTACCCAGTCCATATCAGTATAGCATGATATTTTTCCTCATTGAGATCTGATGTGTTTTCAAAGTGTTCCTTTAATTTTTTTGAGCAGTGTATAACACTGAGAAGGAAGCTGAAGAGAAGACTGACTAAGCAAATCTAATTTCTGGTAACTAGTCCGGATCTTGAGATCATGCTCTACCAGTAAACAAAAGCATATGACGAAAGATCACTCACATTAATAAAGCTGACGTTAAGCTCTTTTGCGGTGTAGCCGCGTTGTAGATTCCGTCTGACGTACACATCATAATCTCGAACAATGCGTGTGATGATGTCAGAAGTGGAAATGCCCTCTGTTCGTTGGGTTGGTGCAAACATTCCTGTGAAAGCCCAAAAAAGACAAAACTGTTGGATAATAATACAAAAAAGTTGGTTTGGATAGATGCTAAATGGCCTCTTATTTAATTGGTAGGTTCTTTATTGGATGTACTGTAATTCATACTCTGAAATTTTAGATGCAGAGATTGATTTCTACATCAAAACCACAAAGGTATGGAAGCTTGTTTCTGACACAGAATAAAAAATATTTAAAACATGATTGCGACTTTTTATCTCACAATTCTAATTTTTTTTTCTCACAATTGCCAGTTAAAAAAAAAACTCGCAACTATGAGGAAAAAAAGTCAGAATTGTGAAAAATAGTCACAATTCTGACTTTTTTTCTTGCAATTCTGACTTTTTTCCTCATAGTTGCGAGTTTATATCACGTACTTCTGAGCAAATAAGTCAGAATTGTGAGATAAAATGTCGCAATCACCTTTTTTAAATATTTAGTTGCAGAAACAAGCTTCCATAGTTTCTGAAGCTGTTATACTCACCTGCTTCTTTAATGTGCTTGTAAACATCATCACTGTCAGCTGAGGAATATGGGATATCATCATGGGCCACAAAGTCAATCTGAGGAATCAAAATTCATTAAAAAAAGAGCACATATAAGTGGCCGAATGCTTGTTTACCATTTTACTTTCTTCCTCCAACACAACACTACAGAATATATGAAAGTATATAGCACGGCTTTGAGTGTCGTATTATACTGCTGCTCAGTTCTCTCTCGTCTTACCCGATGCTTGGTGAGGAACTCAGGCGTGAGAGTCCACGGAGCATTCCGGACCACCTCGTCCACATAGCGGCAATGACTAATCGCATCATAGCGTTCATCCTCGTTCATGACTGTGAAGCCCTTTAACTTGTGTGTCAGGTCATCGCTACACACTGCAGAGAGGTGAAAGAGCTAAATACAGCACTGACATTAAGATGGACTCTGTGCTAAATGATCAGAATGATAAACACTTCAAATTCTGAATCCCAGGATTACTTACCACCAACAATAAGGTGAGTGTTTGGAAAAAGGCATTTAGCTTGCATGAGAGCACGGGCATGTCCTGAGTGGAACATGTCAAAGATACCATCAGCATACACCCGTACAGGCCTGTCGGCTAAAAACGAAAAGAAGAAAATCAGCTTTCGTGGTATCAAGGGAACTGTTTAATTTAGACACGCCTTAAATGTCAGTAGTCTAATAGATAAATGAGAAGACTGTGTTAGAATTTTATGTTTTGAATATTTGAATTGTTTGAATTTTAATGTTTTAAATATACAAATATTTTTGAAAGAAATTAATACTTTTATTCAGCAAGAAAAGATGCATTAAACGGATCAAAAGTGACAGTAAATACATATGTAATGTTACAAAAGATTTTGATTTTAAAATAAATGCTGTTCTTTTGAACTTTCTATTCAAAGAATCATGGAAAAAAACATGTTTTTTCACAAAAATATTAAAGGATTAGTCCACTTTTAAATACACTTTTCCTGATAAATTTACTCACCCCCATGTCATCCAAGATGTTCATGTCTTTCTTTCGTCAGTCGAAAAGAAATGAAGGTTTTTGAGGAAAACATTCCAGGATTTTTCTCCTTACAGTGGATTTCAATGGCTACCAACAGATTGAAGGTCAAAATTACAGTTTCAGTGGAGCTTCAAGGGCTTTAAACGATACCAGATGAGTAATAAGGGTCTTGTCTAGCGAATCGATCGGTCATTTTCGAAAAAAAAAATACAACCGTTTATGCTTTATAAACAAAATATCGCCTTGAACGTACTTTCCGCTTCCGCATTCTTCATAACGCTTACGCTGAATGTCCTACACCTTCCCTATTCAAGTTACGGAAAAAAACGAAACTGGCACCGCGTTCGTTCAGTAAGTAGAATAGGGAAGGCATAGAACATTCAGCGTAAGCGTTCTGAAGAATGCGGAAGCGGAGTACGTTCAAGGCGATATTTTGTTTATAAAGCATAAACGGTTGTATTTTTTTCGAAAATGACCGATCGATTCGCTAGATAAGACCCTTATTACTCATCTGGTATCATTCAAAGCCCTTGAAGCTGCACTGAAACTGTAATTTTGACCTTCAATCTGTTGGTAGCCATTGAAATCCACTGTAAGGAGAAAAATCCTGGAATGTTTTCCTCAAAAACCTTCATTTCTTTTCGACTGACGAAAGAAAGACATGAACATCTTGGATGACATGGGGGTGAGTAAATTTATCAGGAAAAGTATTTAAAAGTGGACTAATCCTTTAAGCAGCACAACTGTTTTCAACATCGATAACCAGTGTTGGGGAAAGTTACTTTTAAAAGTAATGGATTACAATATTGCGTTACTCTTAGTTACACTCTTAGTTACTTTTGTATGGAAAGTAATGTGTTACATTACTTTTACGTTACTTTTTCTCACCGGGGCTGGGCTTGCTTGTTTTTTTTGTTTTTTTTAATAACGACAGAAAAGTTCTATTTTTGGCAAATGTAAAGGCCCTTTCACACCAAAAGTGAAGTGAATAAGCCTCAAGATGAAGGAAATGCAAATTCATGCCTGTACATTAGAGGGCGCAGCTCAAACAAACCTTTCAGCAGTGCTGCCATTCTTGATTAAAGAGGAATAGGATGCAGGAGAATAAAGTTCAATACCCTTATTTCAGCAATAAAGATGTAAAGAAATGTGATGTTTAACTAAAGTCATTTTTGCTTATTAGTATTGTTGAATTGGATCATCGAAGGTCAGCAGCTAAGACATTGGTTAATAAATTAAGATTAAATACATAAAGTATATTTGTTTAATTTAACATTTAATTATTGCAGGTTTGTGCAATATTCTGAAATTGCATTTTACTTTTTTTGTGCAAGTGAAATGAGTATATTCATGTTCACATTTAGCCTAGAACTATAATAACCATCATGTTTACACAGCACACACAATACCTCCGCACTTACTCACAATTTCTCTCAAATGCGAAAAAAATAACTTGCATTACTATTGCTAAGAAAAAGTAACTCAGATATTTTGTTGTAAATTTAAAAGTAACGCTTTACATTACTAATTACTTGAAAAAAGTAATCTGATTACGTAACTCAAGTTACTTGTAATGCATTACACCCAACACTGTTGATAACAACAAGAAATGTTTCTTGAGCAGCAAATCATCATATTAGAATGATTTCTGAAGGATCATGTGACACTGAAGACTGGAGTAATGATGCTGAAAATTCAGCTTTGCCATCACAGAAATAAACTACATTTTGAAATATTTTACAATAGAAAACAGCTATTTTAAAAGTTCATAATATTACTGTTTTCCTGTATTTTTTTAATCAAATAAATGAAGCTTGGCAAGCACAAGAAACATTTTCAAAAACATTATACATTTTTTCTGACACCAATCAGTATAGATTTATAACAATGCATGACTAATTTCTTTGGTTTAGTTTGGGCCAGGGGTGGCAAACGTCCTGGAGAGCCACAGTCCTGCAGAGTTTTGCTTCAACCCTACATACCTGAACAAGCTAATATATTTCTGAAGGTTTATTAGAAAGCTACGTGCAGGTGAGTTATTATCAGAGTTGGAGCTGAACTATGCAGGACTGTGGCCCTCCAGGACCAAAGTTTGCCACCCCTGATTTGGGCTGTTTTAACCCAGTGTCAGAATGATGTGTCTCAGACAATGTTATTGTTCTTCCAACAGGACAATGACCCTGCAAACAACAATGACGCATAACAAAAACCTGGAATTGTTGAAAACAAAACACTACACTATTCTGCAGTAACAGGTCCAGATGTGTTTCCTACTGAATACCAATAGCAATGTCTGAAAGCAAAATATTAAAGATGAAAAGTGGGCCAAAATGCTATTAGAGAGAATGTCACAAACTTTTAAAACAGACGCTTATTGACAGTAATGCCATCTAAAGGTTGTAGTAGCAAATTTTAAATCAAGGGTGCCAATAATATTGTCAAAGTGTTTCTGTAATAAGTTTTTTTTTTAGCCTTTCTGTTTTTGTTAAAGAAATAAAAGTGTGGATACCAAAAGATGCTTTAATTTCAAATTGAAATGAAAAATTGCTTCAAAATATGCAGTATTTCTGGACATGTTTATATATAATGGCCAATGAATATTTAATTTCAACAATGTTGAAATAATGCAAAAATTTTGCAATTCAAATATGCAATATTTCTGGCCATAATCATATATAATGGCCAATGGATCAACCTAAATGCAGTCATACAGTCAGTGAATGAAAGTAACAGATGACACGTGCATATCTGAATGTGTTTGTGGGAGGAGTTCACCACAGGGGGCAAATATCTTACGTGGAGTGCCTCTGCGAGCTTCCTCCATGGTGACACGCTGATATGGCTTATCTTCCATTGACTCGAGCTGATCTGCATACGGAGCCGGATATTTCAGACCCTGAGGGACAAGAAACATTGCAGCCTTTGGTCTCAAATACCATCTCTCATCTATAAACACGCTTACACCATTATCTCACTCACCACTGTGCATCGTTTTAACTTCACGGGTTTCTCGCCCTCCTCTGCCTCTCCATTTGAACCTTCTCTCTTTCTCTTCCTGGACAATCGTGCTGAACCGTGGGCCTCCATTCAGGATCTATGAAATGTTATGGAGAAAACAACAGGAATTAAGATAATAATTAAAAGGCATTTAGTTGTACACAATCTGGGAAGTTCCTTCTGAAAAAAAAAAACAAAAAACATAAGTCAATAACAGTATAACCCCAGATGTTGGAAAGAGTATTTCGTAACACCAAGTTGCAGAAAAGATTAAATATGACTGTGTCAAGAAAGTTGGCTGAGGTGCAAACTATTCGGCCATGTTGATGATAAATGTCCAGATGTCTTTCTGATCTTCACAGGCCAGATTTAAGGGGTGAATCAAATGAAACCTGCCAAGAACATGTCCACATCCAATATTTTTGGATGAAATGAGAAATTATTTTCTGTATAAAGAAAATAAAGCCTATTTTACAAGTAAATCACTTCCTAAGTGGATCCACCACCACTCTTAGTACTGTAAAAAAAGTAAAGTATTTTTACATAATGGCAGTGTTTGCTGCCACAAAGGGGCAGCGTTTAAATTAACTAAATGTCAATGAAGTCAATAATAATAATAAGATATTTTATTTTTTAAGAAAGGGGCAGAGTTTAAGTGGAGTAAACGATTTGTTAAGTCCTGCAATCGTCACCAACAGGGTTGCCAAGTCTGAGGTTTTTCTGCGGAATTGGGCTTTTAAACAGTCGCCGCGGGTTGATTTTTTTTCCCCGCAGGTTAAAGGTTTGACGTATTGCATAAATTTGACTGAGATGCTTGTATTTAGGGTTGTCACTAAAGACTATTTTGGTAATCGAGTAATCGGTTACCATTTGTAAACATTTCTAAAATACATAATGTAATATACATAATACAAACATAATCAACTTACTACACGCACTGAATTAAAGAGACAGTGCAATCTGTGAAACTGTGTTTCACAGTCAACATATAGCTTTTTGCACAGAGTAAAGCAAGGAAAACTACACCTTACATCACATTTAGACAAGGCAATAAAATGGATGGCACTTGTCTCTTTGTGGAGGTGAAAAATCAAGTTCTTTATGATCCGCAGGATTTCTTGTATAAAGATTTAAATGAAAAAGAAAAGGCATGAGAGTTGGATTTTGTCAATTGTAAAGTTTAATTTAAAATGTTTGTGATTTTAACATAAGAAAAGTATTAAAACGTACTTTTCTTATGTTAAAATCCTGCGGATCATAAAGAACTTGATTTTCCACCTCCACAAAGAGACAAGTGCCATCCATTTTATCGCCTTGTCTAAATGTGATGTAAGGTGTAGTTTTCCTTGCTTTACTCTGCGCAAAAAGCTATATGTTGACTGTGAAACACAGTAGAGTTTAATTATATGCTTTTTATAGTGAAATGTGAATAATGCGCTGTCTCTTTAATGCGCTGTTGCAAATGCTCTGTCTCTTTGTTTTGCCACTTGCTTGAGCAACTTAATACATAATGCACTGAATAATGCGTTGTTTCAGTGTGTTTAAACATGGATACGTCTATGAAAAACTGTATAACTTGTGCTGTGTACAAAGAGAATCAAAATGCTGCACAAACATTCAGTAACAACATTTGGATTTGAAATAAAAAAATGAATGTTCTGTTTGTAGTATAGAGCCGTGGATCTGCTGCACACCGCAAACGTCTCAAATGTGAAAGCACAAGAGCCCGTGTGGCTTTTCTGCACCGCATACGCACTGCAAACAGAGTATGTGTGAATGTGGCATTACACTTTACAGCATGAATAAACTCTTGTTTATTATTGACCGAACAACATTTAATTCAAATGTCCAATCAATCTTTAATATTTGGCCACTTCTTTAAAGGAACACTCAATTTTTTTTGAAAATAGGCTCATTTTCCAACTCCCCTAGAGTTAAACAGTTGAGTTTTACCGTTTTCAAAATCCATTCAGCCGATCTCTGGGTCTGGAAGTACCACTTTTAGCATAGCTTAGCATAGTTCATTGAATCTGATTAGACCGTTAGCATCTCGCTTAAGAATAACCAAAGAGTGCAGCAGGCGCAATAATATTACGCAGCGCCTCTCAGAAACGTCTCCATGGTTGCAAGGCATGCTCCCTGTGCAAGCAGGGGGTCACAGCCGCTGCGTTATATCATTGCGCCTGCTGCACCCATGGTACGGCAGCAAAGTTCCTTGATTATTACGCCGGAATGAGAGTATAGGTCCTAGCCATATCGGCCTAGAAAATCGCAGCTTTTCATTTTCCGTCGGTCTTAGTACACAATGTAAATACAGAAGAGTCAAGTTTTAAATATAAACCCGATTCCAAAAAAGTTGGGACACTGTACAAATTGTGAATAAAAAAGGAATGCAATAATTTACAAATCTCATAAACTTGTATTTTATTCACAAAAGAAAATATAGATAACATATCAAATGTTCAAAGTGAGACATTTTGAAATGTCATGCCAAATATGGGCTCATTTTAGATTTCATGAGAGCTACACATTCCAAAAAAGTTGGGACAGGTAGCAATAAGAGGCCGGAAAAGTTAAATGTACGTAAGGAACAGCTGGAGGACCAATTTGCAACTTATTAGGTCAATTGCCAACATGATTGGGTATAAAAAGAGCCTCTCAGAGTGGCAGTGTCTCTCAGAAGTCAAGATGGGCAGAGGATCACCAATTCCCCTAATGCTGCGGCGAAAATAGTGGAGCAATATCAGAAAGGAGTTTCTCAGAGAAAAATTGCAAAGAGTTTGAAGTTATCATCATCTACAGTGCATAATATCATCCAAAGATTCAGAGAATCTGGAACAATCTCTGTGCGTAAGGGTCAAGGCCGGAAAACCATACTGGATGCCCGTGATCTTCGGGCCCTTAGATGGCACTGCATCGCATACAGGAATGCTACTGTAATGGAAATCACAACATGGGCTCAGGAATACTTCCAGAAAACACTGTCGGTGAACACAGTCCACCGTGCCATTCACCGTTGCCGGCTAAAACTCTATAGGTCAAAAAAGAAGACATATCTAAACATGATCCAGAAGCGCAGGCGTTTTCTCTGGGCCAAGGCTCATTTAAAATGGACTGTGGCAAAGTGGAAAACTGTTCTTTGGTCAGACGAATTAAAATTTGAAGTTCTTTTTGGAAAACTGGGACACCATGTCATCCGGACTAAAGAGGACAAGGACAACCCAAGTTGTTATCAGCGCTTAGTTCAGAAGCCTGCATCTCTGATGGTATGGGGTTGCATGAATGCATGTGGCATGGGCATCTTACACATCTGGAAAGGCACCATCAATGCTGAAAGGTATATCCAAGTTCTAGAACAACATATGCTCCCATCCAGACGTCGTCTCTTTCAGGGAAGACCTTGCATTTTCCAACATGACAATGCCAGACCACGTACTGCATCAATTACAACATCATGGCTGTGTAGAAGAAGGATCCGGGTACTGAAATGGCCAGCCTGCAGTCCAGATCTTTCACCCATAGAAAACATTTGGCGCATCATAAAGAGGAAGATGCGACAAAGAAGACCTAAGACAGCTGAGCAACTAGAAGCCTGTATTAGACAAGAATGGGACAACATTCCTATTCCTAAACTTGAGCAACTTGTCTCCTCAGTCCCCAGACGTTTGCAGACTGTTATAAAAAGAAGAGGGGATGCCACACAGTGGTAAACATGGCCTTGTCCCAACTTTTTGATGCCATGAAATTTTGGGCCTTGTCCCAATTTTTTGATGCCATGTGTTGATGCCATGAAATTTAAAACTTATTTTTCCCTTAAAATGATACGTTTTCTCAGTTTAAACTTTTGATATGTCATCTATGTTGTATTCTGAATAAAATATTGAAATTTAAAACTTCCACATCATTGCATTCTGTTTTTATTCACAACTTGTACAGTGTCCAACTTTTTTGGAATCAGGTTTGTAGGAAAAATATTGAAACTCTTTGGTCATTTTTGAGCGAGATGCTAACAGTCTAATCAGATTCAATGAACTATGCTAAGCTATGCTAAAAGTGGTACTTCCAGACCCAGAGATCGGCTGAATGGATTCGAAAACGGTAAAACTCAAATGAAACTTTAGGGGAGTTGGAAAATGAGCCTATTTTCAAAAAAAGTTAAGTGTTCCTTAAAGATAGAAATGGTACAGACATTTCTTCATGAAAATCAAAAACTGTACCAGAAAAAAAATTCTGAAATTAAAATTGGTTGATAATATGATAATGGTTTCATATGCAAGCCAAAAGTTCACATAATTATATCACAAGTAAACCTTGGAAACCTTGGCTGAATCCTTCCTCATTCCAAGCATTCCTTTATCTAAACAGAGAGCCTTGAGTCTTATCTGGGTGAATGCATGAGCGAATGAAGAAAAAGGTGAGGAATGTGATCTGGACACAACATTACATCCACAATAACACAGTCATAACTGACAGATCAACTATATAACTATACGACCCTGCTTAGAGATCTGGCACTGACAAACAAACTAAACTAAGGCAAGATCATGTTTCAGAGCACACACTTTGCACACTTGCACACATGATAGATGGATATAGATAGATATAAGGTGTAATAAGAATAGTGATCAGTTCAGAGACAATAACCGTTATAAAGCTCCACATTCCTACCAAATACAAGTATAAGTTGCTGGATTTAAAGTTTAGGAGCTCTGACATAAATATAGAAAATATGGGAGGTGGGTCTATGAAACAGGATGAATTAACAGTGGGAGTGTCTCAAAAAGTGACAGTAGTTTAACTATTTGAATAGAGAGCTAACTTAGATATAATAGATAACAGACATAATAGTTATAATATAATAGATAAATACCATGCCTTGAGCTGGTGAGACGACACTTTTGTCAAGCAGTTCGAACTGGTTCTTGTTGACTATCTTTAGGACACATATACAACATGAACACGCATTAGCTGCTTACCCTTTTGCTTTAATGCCGTTATGAGCTCAGATGGTGTTAAAAGGGTGGTTGAAGGTTTAGGTTTATGTGTTTCCTTAGGTCCAAATGTGACAAGAGTCGGAAGTGTCGATTTAAATGTCTCAATGTTTAGTGATCTCAGACCTTCCGATTTGACAGAAGCTACAAAAGAGACTGGGATCAACTTTATTCAGCTCCAAGATGGCAGCAAAATCATGATGATTTTAAAATAAAAGTCCCACCATCGTCACCGCAAGTTTAATCAGATTTGCTATCCAGTGTTATAAATTTAAAAAGTGTTATCCATCCATAAGTGTTAATAATTACAAATTATTCTTTGTTCATTTGATTAATAATTTGATAAAACTAGACATACTTAGTAGAATTTATGTTTCTCTTATTATTCTCTTTTGACCTAAAACGGTACAGATTTTCTTGGTAACTTCATAGAATGCTTTTAAATTTTTACTTAAAGGGATAGTTCGGCCAAAAATTAAAATTATATCATCATTTGCTCAGTCACCCTCATGTCATTCCACCTGTATGACTTTCTTTCACAACCAAAACTCGGGTGAACTATCCCTTTAATGTTTATTCACATAGTTAGAAATCTCATTTAAAATAGTTTAAGGTTTTTGATCCTGGTTTAGGATCAAAAGGGTTAAAGCCTCTTCTAGTCTAATTTAATACAAATTCATTCTCTCTCTCTCTCTCTCTCTCTCTCTCTCTCACACACACACACACACACACACACACACACACACACACACACACACACACACATATAAATATATATACATGCACACAGAGACAGAGCTGGGTAGAGTGAACAGTGTGCAGAGCTGTAATCTAGACATTTGTATTATTTACAAAATGTTGAAAATAATAATAATGAACAATGAGTAGGAGTGTCCAACTTTGAACTTTGGAGTAGGTTGAGGAAACAAGTATAATTTCACTCAGGCACTTTCAGAGACGCCTACACTGGGTCCTTCATTGCATCCGAAGCGAAGGACTTTTTTGGTTAGTGTCCACGTGGAGCTGAACCAGTGTTACCACGCGCTCTTAAAGTGGCGGTTTCGTTGCAAATGTTGAAAGTATGTGGGTGAGTAGTAAGTGTTGTTTGTATATGGGCAGGTTTTATAGTAAATGTTTGCTTTAGTAGTACGACAATGTAAAGGGAAGTTTTGATTGTTTGTTGTACAGTCATCGTTTTAAAATATTCCTTGCTTATTTTAGTTACTTCTCAGTTTAGATGTGCAAAGAAATTTTTCTGGCGTCACATTTTAAACGGGTATTTCTGTGGCCCTTTAGCAGTTGTAACCATCCAATTAAAATGTGTAGCTGGACGTAGCTCGTCATTGGATTTTTATCTTTCTTTTTGCCCTCGTTGTTTCATTATTTAATTATTTGTCGTTTCTTTTTTCAGCTTTATATTGAAACACGTGGGCGTGTAACTGTCACATGTTGAGACCATGAGGGCCAGGAGTTGCTTTTGAACCCTCCAGGTTTGATTTTACATTTGATGTAAAGTGGTATTTTAGATAAATTACAGCAGATTTTAAATATTTATTGTAAAAAAAAAAAAAAAAAAAAAAAATTAAAGTGATAGTTCACCCAAAATTTTCACAAAATTCTGTCATTTATTCACCCTCAAGTTCCAAACCTGTACCTGGGGAAAAAAATACTATGGAACTTCAGCAGAAAAAATAAATGTATACAGGTTTAGAACAACTCGAGTGTGGGTAAATGATGTCAGAATATTAATTTTGGGGTGAACTATCCCTTTAAGCTTTTGTAAAGTCTTGCCTTTGTGTTGCCCATTCATTTTCACATTCATGAATGTGGTGTCTACTAAGGCGCACATTAAATCTTGAAATGGCCAAATTTTTTGAGAGGACACACTAATTGTTCCTCTTGCTTGTGCTAGGACAAGAACAACATTCACAATGAGCTATATTCATGACCTGATCTTCTGCGTTCATGCTTTTGACAATCATATTCTATTTTCAGGTGAACAACCAATGCGGTAAAAGGCTGCTGTTGCAACATGGGCAGGGTTGCATGACACCTGGTATGCAGCTATCAATTTTTTTTTCTCTTAACTGCTTAAAGTTCTAATTACTGTCAAAGTAAGACAATCATGCCTTAAAGTGTTGCCTGTTCATTGCTGGTCAGATGAATGTGGTGTCAAATAGGGCAGACATTAACACATAAGGTGGCTGCTTAAAGGTGTTCATATATATGCCTTTCAGAAGTTTCATTTTATGGACATTAATACATCATACACTATGATCATGTATAATACACAAGTCTGGTCATAAATGTGACGCGTAATTCTAATCACATTTCATCCTGTCTATTACAAAGGGTCTACATTCTCCTTTCTAGTGGAGGCAAATTACCCAGAATTCAAGGATTAGTGGTGTGTGAGGTGAGTTTTAATAACTGACTCAAAATTACAATCTTGATCCCTCTTTTGCCATTTTATATTTTGCTGCTTTATAATTTGTATTGTAAAAGGCACTGTGTAAAATTTGAATTCATTAAGGGTTGACTGCTACACATGAATGCTGCAAGATTTAACTTTCATATGTTTGTGCTGCATTTTGAAGTGTTTCTGTGGATTAATAGTTTTTTTTCTCTCTCTCTTCCAGATGCTGTTTTCTGCATATGTGTTTCTGCAGTACATACTTTTATAAATAAAACCTTCTGCTTAACATTTTGTTGTTTGTATGTGGATGTTTTATGGTCCCTTAATCAGTCTGAATATTTTGTGGTACACATCATGAAAAGCAAATAGCCAAAACATTTCTCTTTTCAACTTTCAATTTCCATGTGGTAGAGTACACTAGGTCGTGCCACTTTTTACTTTATTGTTGTACTCTAGGCAAAGAGAAACGAGCAAAAATAAATCATGATGTCTACAGAGTCATAGAAATATGACGCTTAAAAAAAAAAAAAAAAAAAAAAAAAAGTGGGGAATTTTGTTATTTAGCACCAGAATGATTTACATTTGAAATACAAATATTTGAGATGTGTACACAAAGAATGTATTGACTCCTATTCTCTAACATAAGCCAGTCAGGAAAATTCAGAATATTTGAATGTAGTGAAACAATTTTCAACACTTCACTTTTTGGGTATGTTTACAAAACAGAGATGTACATGGAAAAACACTTCTCTTTTTAGTACAGATGACAACCTTGTCAAAGTGATCCCTTGTCCTCAAACTATCCTATAGACTGAACACATAACTACATTACCGTTTTTCAAATTCACATTTTTGTAGTTTATACAGAAACGATAACAGTATTGTTTTCAAAAGTTTGCATTTTCAGGCCCCCAAAATGCCATTATGTAAATGAATGGCCAAAACACACAAGTTTTCTGTTTTTTAGTTGAAAATGGTGTAGTGTAAATGGTTAAATCCTTTAATAAAAGTTTACATAATCTTTTAGTGAACAAACTAAGGTGTTATTATTCCACATTCTAACCATCAAGTCTTCAGAGAAATATTATACATTTCCCATAGAAGCAAACTCCTCAGTGTTTCCTTTACACTTTACTTTAAAAACTGTCTATAATGCATCATAATTTATGTATTTGTGGTCTGAGATCTGGCAAACCGTATTGCCGTCTAATCAGCCAATATTGTCATAAATATCCTGCGTAGCACTTCGTCTTTTATAACATGAGATTTTAACCAAATGTTGATTTTGGTAAAATGTTGCAACATTGTTAATTTTTTTTTTTGTGTGAAAAATTACAGTTTTGGATATAGGATAATAAAAAATAAATGAAAAAATCCCTTAAAGTAACTACAAATGAGCATGTAAAGCAAATAACTAAATAAAAATTCTGTGCGCAGCATGCCCCCGCCCCATGCGATTATCTCACCTTTTTCCCTCTTACCTGTTTGCATCCCTGATTTCCCCTTTTCAATTGATATTAGTTGAGCCACTGACAACTTTAAACCCAAAGCATCTGACACACTTTACCCCACTGCTACTATTTTGGTGAAAATTATTAATTTAGTAATTCATGGCTAATATTTAGCCAATAAAATTTCTTGTTTTATGCATTGCATTTATGCAACAACATGTATGATATGTAGTTTACACCTTGTCTACATTTGCTTTCTCTTGCTACATTTACACTAGGGCATAATTAATACACACTTTATGAATTATCAAAAAAAGTGATATTTAAAGGACATTCTGGGAGTTGATGTGAACATTTCATGTGACTAATGAATATGAGCAACTCATTGACTAAACCTAAAGCATTTCACTGAAGTTCTGTGACTACACAGTGTTATACGTTAAAGCTCAGACTAATCTGCCTGCAAACCACAGCAATTATAAACCAGGTCAGGTGCTTGTATTTTCTCTAATTTTATCTAACCTACTTTAATGTGGACCGTATACAGCTTTGATTTTATCAAGAGATAAAACTGTTTTTATCAACAGATGTGGTATATTGTGAAGATGTGAATCGACAAAAAGTATTTTTATTAGTGGAACAAAAGGCAATTAAGACAAAATGCTAGCTTTTATCTCAACAAATTTTGTTTTCATAAAAAAATCACTACTTCGTTATTTTCATTACAAATTTCATAGTTCCTACTATTTATATTTCACTAAAACTTTGATTGATATGTGAAATAAAAATGTCTTTCAGAAGGATTTTATAAACATTTAATCTATTAAGAAAAGCAAAATGTTTCACTACATTGAACTATTAAAGGGATAGTTCACCCAAAAATGAAAATAATGTCATTTATTACTCACCCTCATGTCGCACAGAACACAAATTAAGATATTTTTGAATAAATCCGATGGCTCAGTGAGGCCTCTATAGACAACAATGCCATTGTAACTCTCAAGATCCATAAAGGTACTAAAAACATATTTGAAACAGTTCATGTGAGTTCAGTGGTTCTATCCTTAATATTATAAAGCGACGAGAATACTTTTTGTGCGCCAAAAAAACTAAATAACGACTTTTCAACAATATAGTGATGGGCCGATTTCAAAACACTGCTTCAAAGCTTTACGAATCGAATCAGTGATTCGGATCTCCTATTAAACATCTAAACTGCTGAAATCACATGACTTTGGTGCTCCGAATCACTGATCCGATTGGTAAAGCTCCGAAGCAGTGTAATATTAATATTCATAATATTAAGGTAGAACTACTGAACTTACATGAACTTTGTTTTTAGTACCTTTATGGATCTTGAGAGTTACAATGGCATTGCTGTCTATAGAGGCCTCATTTAGCCATCGGATTTAAAGGGATAGTTCACCCAAAAATGAAAATTTGATGTTTATCTGCTTACCCCCAGTGCATCCAAGATGTAGGTGAATTTGTTTCTTCAGTCGAACGCAAATTATGATTTTTAACTGCAACCGCTGCCGTCTGTCAGTCAAATAATGCTAGTGGATGGGAACTTCTACTATAACAGTAAATAAAACTTGTTTAGACAAATCCAAATTAAACCCTGCGGCTCGTGACGACACATTGATGTCCTAAGACACGAAACGATCGGTTTGTGTGAGAAACCGAACAGTATTTATATAATTTTTTTACCTCTAATACACCACTATGTCCAACTTCGTTCAGCTTCCGGTTAGTGAGGTCAAAAAACGCGTTCTGATGACGGAAGTGATGTCTCGCCCATATACTTCAATGAGAGCGAGACATCACTTCCGTTGTCAGAGCGCGATCAGACCTCACTAACCGGAAGCTGAACGAAGTTGGACATAGTGGTGTATTAGAGGTAAAAAATGATATAAATACTGTTCGGTTTCTCGCACAAACCGATCGTTTCGTGTCGTAAGACATCAATGTGTCGTCACGAGCTGCAGAGTTTAATTTGGATTTGTCTATGGAAGTTTTTTCGACTCTTATTGTTCAAGTTCCCAATCACTCCTATTATTTGACTGACAGACGGCAGCGGTTGCAGTTAAAAATCATAATTTGCGTTCGACTGAAGAAAAAAAGCCACCTACATCTTGGATGCGCTGGGGGTAAGCAGATAAACATCAAATTTTCATTTTTGGGTGAACTATCCCTTTAATCAAAATATCTTAATTTGTGTTCCGAAGACGAATGAAGGTCTTACAGGTGTAGAACGACATGAGGGCGAGTAATAAATGAGATTATTTTCATTTTTGGGTGAACTAACCCTTTACCCCTCTTGGGTATTTGTGGATATTTTAAAGGAAAAAGGAATGATATGCAGCAAAAATAATACTTTAGATTGGGATAATGCATTAATAATTATTATTTGTAAAAAAAAATAAAAAATAAAAAATTAGAATGTAAATTGTTCATATGTGCTTCAATGACATCTCGACGTGACACAGTTTACCCCTAACTGAACACAGCATGTTGTGCCACTGGACCACTTTTTTAAGTTGTGATTTTTATGGCTGTATGTATGTGATTCCATTTGATATTAGACATCCAGAAATATAATTAGGCGCATTTCTCCTTGCCCAGGGGCCAATTTAGATAAGCGACACAGCTTACCCCTCTCTCCAAATGGCATCCGTTTAGTAGAATGACCCCCACGTAACAGTTTTCACACCTACCACCCCTCTCCGCTAGGGGGAGCACGTTTCCCCGGGCAGTCGGCGTCAATGAAAGCAATACAAAACCCTCTGTAAGGAGAGCACAGGGAAGCTCTCCGAATAGCCACGGCATTCCTGACCAAAATAATCTTCTTTATCACACATTTCACGGATTATTCTCTGTTCCCAACAGGCGGGATAGAGTGAAATAAGAGTATGGACCAATAATCGTCCCTTAAACCAGTCAACTCATGGAATATTTGCGCTGATATAGAAGATTCCTGGGAACTCCGGAGGGAGGCAAGGAAGGAAGGAAAGAAAGAAAGAACGGGATTAACAAAAAAGTCAACTGGCGGGTAAAAGCGAGCAAAAGCCCATTCTGGAGGGGCATCAGGGGAGCCCCTGCGCTGGATGACCGCCGTTTACTTCTCCCCAGCGGTCTGCAATGGGGGAGACTAAAGTTATCTACCATCTTGACGACCAGGAAACTCCATACCTGGTCAAACTGCCCATCCCTGCCGAAAGGGTCACCCTTTTGGACCTGAAAAATGCTCTCAAGAAACCAAACTACAAGTTTTTCTTTAAATCTATGGACGATGACTTTGGGTGAGCCTACCGTACATTAGTTTTCTTAGCACTTGTGCATGTTTTTTCGGGTTTAACATACAATTCCAGCTCTTCACACGTTTTCTCCTCTTGTTTGGATCACGGATTGACTGCCATGATCCTTCAGAGGCTGATATAATATCCCTCATTAGTTGTGTTGGACGCGCTTCTGTGTGAAAGGAGTCAAATGTACAGTGTATGTGTGCGCGCGGAGTTCAGCAGGGGTGAATGTTAGGTCTTGTTCAATTGACGACGGCATCCATTTTAAGACTGGATTACTCTCAAATATGGCTTTTGGCCTGACGGCACGAGCTTGGGTGTAGTTAGTTATGTGAATGGTTGGAGAGCACAGTCAAAGTATCACAGGAGGGAGTTGTTTAGTACCCTTCCTTCTTAAATGTTCTCCAGCGTCAGTCTAAATTACCATGACTACACAAAAAACACTCGCGGTTTGGGGGTTTCTTTACGCTTATTGTGCTCAGATCCGGTTTTCTAAAGTATTTTCTTCTCTTTTTCCCCACAAAGCACCTTCGTGTCAGAACATTTAAGAGCGAGTATCGCCGAAACCAACCCGTTTAACTAACACTTTGAGGAATTTTCCACCCCGATTCAAAAGCACATCTGAGAAGTACAGTAGAATCTTTTTTTAATGTGCCGTGCGCATGCGCGGTTCAACGGCCATATGTCCCCCAATTCCGAACGTACCCCACAAGATTTTTTGACTAAAGATTTTTGGATAAGCTAAACTAGTTTTATTTACGGTCTTGGTCATTAGCCATAAACACATTTCTCAACGTTTCCATCCTTTAAAAGACTTTTGGAATTGCTGTGAACTCTTTGACCTCTTATTTGGGCCTTCATTAACATGGTCACCAAAAAGCAGGCCTGTACACATATTTGGATCTGTAGACCAGGTGTTGCCAGAATGTTAAAATAAAGTGATGTACAGGCCTGGAAATTAGTTATGTGTTTTTTCAAGCTTTGCTTTGCGATTAAATATATAATTGGTTATATATTTATCTTGTGAGTGCTTGTATAGAGTAAAACTTGCTTACAAGGCAGTGTGTGAAATGTCTTAATGGAGACAGGTATACTTTATATATTGCAGTATGATCATTAAGTTAACATCTGGCCAGCAATATCTCTAAAATGATTTCTAAATAAAATAATTTCTCAATAATCATGTGGCCATGGAAACGAATTGATTAAAATAATATTGATTTCAGGTTGTTTGAAACTTTTGAGCATTTTCTTCATATCAATATATAGTGCTTAAAGGATTAGTTCATTTTCAAATTAAAATTTCCTGATAGTTTACTCACTAATGTCTTTGTTTCTTCAGTTGAAAAGAAATGAAGGTTTTTGATGAAAACATTCCAGGATTTTTCTCCATATAGTGGACTTCAATGGAGCCCAAACGATTGAAGGTCAAAATTACAGTTTACAGCATTCCCAGACGAGAAATAAGGGTCTTATCTAGAGAAACCATTTCTTATTTTCAATTTTTTTTTTAAAGGTTTTATAAGTTTTAACCATAGATGCTCATCTTGAGCTAGCTCTCTTCTTCTCTATTTGAATTCCAGCAGTGTAGACACTGCTAAGTGTATTACTGCCCTCCTCAGGTCTAAGTTTGAACTAAATTATCATATACAATATGCTAGTGCAAGTATATAACAATTAATTCAAACTTTGACCTGTGGAGGGCAGTAGTACACTTAGCAGTGTCTACACTGCCGGAATTCAAATAGAGAAGAAGAGAGCTAGTTCAAGATGAGCATCTATGGTTAAAACTTATAACCTTTTTTAAAAAAAATTTAGAAAATAAGCAATGGTTTTTCTAGATAAGACCCTTATGCCTTGTCTGGGATCGTGTAGAAACGTCTTTTCGACTGAAGAAAGAAAGACATGAACATCTTGGATGACATGGGTGTGAGTAAATTATCAGGAAATTTTAATTTGAAAGTGAACTAATCCTTTAACATCACATGTACACTGAAGTGATTGAAAATGTCATGAAATGTTGCATTTTTTTTTTTTTTTTTTTTTTCTAATCTCCAGACTTCAGATTTAAAAGTGCATGAATTCTGTCTGTTAAGCATTAAGCATAAAGTGTTGCCTGTATCTTTAAACTAGCTTGTGAATCAGTCACATTTGAGGTGCTGGCTAGTGTTCTTGTCTTGTCTGTCTGTTTCATTAGGCGAAAGAATGTTGACTTGGAACAACTGCAGGCAGTCACTGTGGAATGCCCTGATCGCTTCAGCACTGGCAGCTTTACAACCTTTCCCAGTGAAATATGTCGTAGTTTGATCGTCCCACTCCCCTCCCTTTAACTCCCCTTCAAAAAAGCTCATTAAAAACTTAAAGATGTTCGTCGTTGAAGGGCAGGCTCAGATTTCTGCCAAATGGAAACGAATAGCTTAATTGAATCTGTCTCTATTGATGTTTTACATGTCTGTCAATGCAACAAAGAGTCTTTTTACACATTTTTAAATGCCTTTATTGGATTGGAGTGTTTGTGAATGAACGGAAGATTCAAAACATCAAAACAGGTAGTTTGTTACAAAGGGGTCGTATAGAATTAAGTAGTCTGAATTTAAAATGTTAAACATCTGTAGCGTGGTGTTCAATACCACGGACAATCATTTTGATTCGTCCCACAGTTTGTAGAAGATAGTTCACATTTGGGAAGTTTGTCTCATGCTGTGTAATGCTGTACTCTGTAATACAATTATACATAATAATTATATTATTAGTAGTGACTGACTATACACTATAGCATTGAAAAGTTTGTGGTCAGTAAGGTTTTTGTTTTAATATTTTTGAAAGAAGCCTCTTAGCCAAGACATTTTTTAAATGAAAAATACAGTAAAACAGATCGTAGAGACTACTGGTTCTACTATCTACTTAGGCTTACGATGCTTGTGGAAACACATCCCTGGAAAAGTTAAGGAAATCACTTCAGTGATTATAAATTTACTTGGTTATGCTCTAAATGTTGGCTCAAAATCTCAGGCTGTTTTCGTTTACACAAATAAATGTGACACAAATAAGTGTAATTGTTTATATCTATTCATTTCAAGCATTACTAGGTGAACATATGGGCGAGTCTAAAATATTATTGTTTGGATTTGGAGTGTCACATTACAGTCTTGTTGGTTGTGAGCATAATGTGAGCATGTACTTGTTTTGAACAAACAGGTTTTTTCATACAGACATCAAAAACTCAACATTCTTGTGGTAGATTTTATTCTACATCTGAAATAAGGTTGAATTCATGAGTTTGGAATCTTATCTGGTGGAGTCTCCCTCAGCTCTTTTCATGTGTTCAGTCCTTTGTGTGTTCTGTGAGCACATGTGTGTGCATGCTTATCTGATTTATGCATTTCTGATCCAACCCGTCCTTTCTTTCATCTAATGGCATTGTCTCATTTACGTATTCTAATTTATTCCCAGACACTCTGGGGATCTCTTAAGCTGATCTTCCTTTTTTTACACTTCACACACAGACTGTAGTTGGAAAATAAGACCTTGTTTGTTCTTATTCTTTTTCTCGGTTTCTTGTGTTTCTGCAGGGTGGTCAAGGAGGAAATCACCGACGACAATGCAAAGCTTCCCTGTTACAATGGCCGTGTGATATGCTGGGTGAGAACAGAGAACACACACACACACATCCCATCCAGACCTGCATCTTAATTCCCTGGTGCTCCTTGCATAATAGATTAGCTTTTTAATTCAGCCCATTCCCGGTTCTCTTGAGTGCTGACACTGCTCTATTTGTATTTTTCAAAGAGGCTGCCAGTCAGTCCTGCTTAAGGTTCACTTTGGTGTGATGCAGCTAATCAAAGACTTTAGTATGCTGCATAAGCTTTGTTTTATGAGCTTCTCATTTATATTTAAAGTGTAAACTCGCAGATTTTCAACCTGCTTTGTGTTGTTGCAATGTCTGTAGTATATGTAAATGAACGATGAACAGCTCATTCTCTGTGTTAGCTGGACAGAGAAATTCACGTTTATTTGTCAGCAAAAGTCTGCCGGATGATGTGTTTTGACAGCTCCGGGGCTTTTGTGAAAACTACAGATTATTCTTCCACATTTTTGTAGCCCCGCCCATGGGCAGTCGAATTGACAGAGGGTTATTAACAAAACCATTATTATAAGGGTAGGTTTATCACTGAAATTGTGTCATACTTTGTCTCCTCTTTAAACAGCATTATGTTCAAAATTGAACACTATGGCAAAAGATTTCTTACCTGTACGTGATGCCGTTTTGCTTCTGGGTGTTGGCGGAACTGACGGAACGGCAGTTTCTTTCAGTTTTTTCCCCTCTGTTTGGCCTAAAACACCGTTTGTGGTCATCCAGTTTTAAATGTTGACTACAAACACTGAGGTTTTTCAGATTTCCCATCACGGTGTTCTCTCCATATTTACGATTCTTTGCAGCCTTTACCTGCTGCCTACAACACACTGGAACCTTCATTGGAAACCAAAAATAACCCCGTCCTGCAAAAGTTTAGTCTTTGAATTCTTGCACCTGGGAACAATACAAGTCAACACCATTATGACTAAAAGTTTGCTAAGAAGTATTTCCTACTAAAGCAAGGTGGTATTTGACTCTGGTCAAGCGTATCCACATCAGACTGATGGGAGTGGCCTCGGACGGCAACATGCCCAGTACGTTATGAGTATTGAAGTTTTCCTACCTATTTGACAAAAGGGAAGACAACAGCCTTCCTTCTCTGTTTTCTCTAGTCAGGTAGCACCGATTTCCAAAAATGTTTTGCCTTTCTATTGTATAGGCAGTCAAATTTTATTGAAAGCCCATTTTGCCAGCGGTGAAGTACCACATTAAATGCCATGCAACCACAAAGAACTTATTTTTCATTCTGAATGACAGTATATGCAAAAACAAACTCACATGAATATATTACTTTTTAAAGGGGACCTATGATGCCCCTTTGTACAAGATGTAATATAAGTCTCCGGTGTCCCCAGAATGTGTCTGTGAAGTTTCAGCTCAAAATACCCCACAGATCATTTATTATAGCTTGTCAAGTTTGCCCCTATATGGGTGTGAGCAAAAACGTTTTTGTGTGTGTCCCTTTAAATGCAAATGAGCTGCTGCTCCCGGCCTCCTTTCCAGGAGATGGCGGAGCTTTAACGGCTCGCGCTTTGGTTGTTCAACAATAACAAAGCTGGAGAATCTCACGCAGCCAAAATGATGATTGTCAGTAACGGTGTTCAGCTTTACATTGTTCAAACCAGAGTCTGACACTGATGGAGAGACTCAGGAAGAAGTTACAACTTTTAGAATGCAACTGGACATTTCTGAATGGTTAGTGGATAAATTAATGTAGTTGCTGGTATCTTGGGAGGTTTAGGACTGCTGTGGACTCCTGAAGTTACTGCATTTTAATAGAGTAAATCATGCAATGAGAGGGTGCACTGCATTCGCGCAATAGTCTGAAAAGGCTACATCACGCAGTGTATGCACTCTCTAGGTGTGTTTTTGCAAAGTGAGGGACATGCTTGATAATGTCAGATGGCACATTGGTAAAACAAATTTATACCCCCCCATTCCCCCCACCCCCCTTTTACATTCAACTCAACTTGCCATGTTTTTATAGTGAGAGGGCAGTGGAAGGGTGTTTGCAGTTCTTAGTACAGGAATATTGAACTGGGAAGTAGGATGACCCCTTACATTGTTGAGCCCCATTAATCTGCTTAAAGGGTGTATTTCTGATTGAGAAGCAATTCTAACAATTTTTAACCATGTATTGGTAAATGCATCAACACTTCAGCTTCCAGCGAACTGCTCAAGACAATACTTGTTCTTTTGTGTGTGTTAATAGCTGGTGTCATCAGACGGCTCCCACTCAGATGGATGTTCAGTGGCAGAGAGTCAGTCCGAGCATCCGCCATCTTACGAGAGAAGCCAAGGCATTGGAGATTCCAGACCCCCGTCCTTCCAGTAAGTTTTTCGCTGTGTTAAATGATAAATGATCAGATCATATAACAAGTTGGCAGTAAAACTCAAAATAAGGAACATTTTCTCACAGTCTTTTTTTTTTTTTTTTTTTTTTTAAATCTTCTCTCTCACACAGTCCAAAGGCTGCAGGCAGCCGGCATGGTGTGGATGATGAGACGGAGACGGATTCAGTGGTGTCACACCGGAGGGAGAGGGACAGATCGCGCAGGAAACACTCACATGAGCACTCTGGTATGTGTCACCTCACCACCTAGATTTCTCACTGCATGTCTTATGCTTTGTGAGACCTGCCATGGTTTGTGTCAGTAAAAGGTTCATATTTAATATAAATAATTATTCATATTTAAGTATTTAAACAAACACAAATCACCACTTGTATCTGATACTGAATTGATGTTGGTCTCTGTAGGAGGAAGGCAGAATGGCTACTCACGGGGAGGCAGAGGCATGGATCTGGGAGGTTATGACATCTGTGACAGCCGTTCTTCCCTCATGAGCAGTGAACTGGAATCAAGCAGCTGTTTTGACTCGGATGACGGCTCCACCAGCCGGTGAGTCTCACAGCATTTGTTCGTTTCCAAACCAATGCGCTCAAAATGATTACGATCACAGCGAGACCCAATGGTTTTTCAGAGCTTAGACTTGAGCTATTTGACAAGCAAATGTGGGCAAACATAAATATAGTTTGGGGAGATTGTTTAAAGTAAATGTAGATTAATGTTGTCGATAGGGTTGGGAATCGAAAACTGGTTCTTTCTCAGAACCAGCTGGAGTGGTTGTTTTGAGATAATAAATTTTGTGGTGATAAATGTACTTTAATTATAATAATAAAATTTAAGAGATGCAAAATATTTGCTGTTTTGAGTATTTGTTTTGGTATTCGGTATTGGTTTAGTATTTTTGTGTAGCATAAATTTATTGGTTGCTCCCTGAAAAGTACTAGAATCAGAGCTGTTAGAGGGATAGTTTATTAAAAAAAATGAAAATTCTGTCATTTACCCTTTACACTCACCCTCATGTCATTCCAATCCTGTTAGACTTTTATTCATCCTCAATATTTTTAATGAAAGATTGAGAGATTTCTGTTCCTCCATTGGAAGTCCATTCCACCAAAACTAATAACATCAAATATGATAAATGGCAACTAAATTGTACTTGATTTTCAAGAACAAACTTAGTTGGTTCTTGCGGAAGCTCAAACATGCTTGCACAGCGTAAAAAAATGGAAAAAACTGTTGTTGTTTTTAATAAAAAAAAAAATAAATAAACTCTTTACATAAAACTTCAAAATATTAAAGGTGCCCTCGAATGAAAAATTGAATTTATCTTGGCATAGTTAAATAACAAGAGTTCAGTACATGGAAATGACATACAGTGAGTCTCAAACTCCATTGTTTCCTCCTTTTTATATAAATCTCATTTGTTTAAAAGACCTCCAAAGAACAGGCGAATCTCAACATAACACCGACTGTTACATAACAGTCGGGGTGTACGCCCCCAATATTTGCACAAGGGCAGGCAGTATTAACGTCTGGATCTGCACAGCTGAATCATCAGACTAGGTAAGCAAGCAAGAACAATAGCGAAAAATGGCAGATGGAGTATAATAATAACTGACATGATCCTGACATGATGATATCATGATATTTTTAGTGATATTTGTAAATTGTCTATCTAAATGTTTCGTTAGCATGTTGCTAATGTACTGTTAAATGTGGTTAAAGTTACCATCGTTTCTTACTGTATTCACGGAGACAAGAGCCGTTGCTATTTTCATTTTTAAACACTTGCAGTCTGTATAATTCATAAACACAACTTCATTCTTTATAAATCTCTCCAACAATGTAGCATATTAGCCGTTAGCCACGGAGCACAGCCTCAAATTCATTCAGAATCAAATGTAAACAATATAACAGTATACAATACTCACATAATCCGACGCATGCATGACGAATACTTTGTAAAGATCCATTTTGAGGGTTATATTAGCTGTGTGAACTTTGTTTAGGCACTGTTTAAGGCAAGCGCGAGCTCTGTGGGCGGAGAGCACGAGATTTAAAGGGGCCGCACAGCATAAATCGGCCCATATTTAATGATGCCCCAAAATAGGCAGTTAAAAAAATTTATAAAAAAAAATCTATGGGGTATTTTGAGTGGGGTATTATATTTTCGATGGCACCTTTAATAAATACTAAAATAACACTGGCTTTCTTGACAGGTGAGAAAAACGCTCATCGGTTCTTGACCCTCAGTCGAGCATGTTTGAGCTTCCATTTAACCGTATTTGAAGTGCTTTATGTATGTGTATTGATCAATGTTTATATATGAATTAAAGTAGGGCTGTGCGATATATCGCATGCGATTGTCACGCGCATTTCGTCAGTAAAGCCGGTTCCCTGATTACCGCTAAATCGCCATCACCTGCTTTCAAATGGAGCGGCATTTAATAGACAGAGCCATAGATCACTGACAAGCCACGCAATATCGCGTTCATTATCGAAGGCGATTCATCTGCGATAATGAACGTGATATTGCGTGGCTTGTCAGTGATCTACGGTTCTGTCTATTAAATGCCGCTCCATTTGAAAGCAGGTGATGGCGATTTAGCGGTAATCAGGGAACCGGCTTTACTGACGAAATGCGCGTGACAATCACATGCGATATATCGCCCAGCCCTAAATTAAAGCCTAAATGAAATCTGTTCATCTATTAATCTGTGTTTTCAGAAGACTTGGATTAAACTGCTCAATTTATATAGATTACTTTTACAATCTCTTTATGAACTTTTTGAAGCTTCACATTTTTGGTGGAATTTTAATAGAGACAGACGTTTCATTAAAATGTCTTCATTTGTGTTTTGATGATGAATGAATGTCTAGGAACAACAAAAAGGGTGAGTAAATTACAGAAATGACATTTTTTGGGTAAACTAACCCATTATAGTCTTTGCAATTCCTGTTCTTAGTAATCAGTATGTTTCACATTCTCTTTGCCTGGAAACACAATGAAATGCTCATGTAATCTCTGTATTGTGACACTTGTTTCTCAGTTTTAGCAGTGTTACAGAGCAAAGTGGCTCGTCCAGGCTAATGAGACGACATCGCCGACGGAGGCGCAGACCCAAAGCCCAGCAAATGGAGAGGGTAAGACAGTGGATAGATCTCTTCTATCATTTTTTTTACACAACGCTTCCCCGCCATTGACAGAATTCTCTAAGTGTAGGAAAGTGTGGGTATTTCTAAGTAATGGGCGTGACAAAAGGTTGGGGCATGCTGAAAGGTAGGGGCATGGAGAAAGGTCTTTATCATTGGTCGTGAAAGCTGTTTGTCAGGGTGTGGGGTGGGGTTAGGGGTTAGTTTCAACTGTTATACAGTAGGGGGCGCTATTATGCATCTACTGAAAGAGAATCTCTCAGAATCAAAACACAGGCGAAGAAGCAGCAGAAACGAGCAATAAAAAATTGCTTATGTACATGTAAAATAATGCGAACATTAAACATTCTGGGGGCCATGAACGTTTTGTGAAAATTATTAGAAAAGCTGGCGCTGTCTGGTAACTTAAAAAAAAAAAAAACGCTGGCGAGGAAATAGTTGTCAAATAGTATATATAAAACATATTAAAACCCACTTCGTCTCTTTCTTTCCTCAGTCTTCATCTTTCAGTAGCATCACTGACTCCACTATGTCGCTGAATATCATCACTGTCACTTTAAATATGGGTGAGTCTGCATTATATGGTTTTGTTGCTTTTTAATTAAACGCTGAATGTATTCACAATACAGCAGCCTTGAGTGCCTTAAAAATATTAAGGGCATATGTTTTCTTTTATTATTTTATTAAGTTTAAATTTTTCCTGCCTAAAGACATAGTCCTTGAAATATAAATATGTTACAGATGTGCAAAACAACATACTATTAAAGTCTTGCCTTAACCCTCTCTCACTTTACCTCATTTAGAGAAGTATAACTTCCTGGGCATCAGTATCGTTGGTCAGAGTAACGAGCGAGGCGATGGAGGCATCTACATCGGCTCCATAATGAAGGGCGGAGCGGTGGCGGCCGATGGGCGGATCGAGCCTGGTGACATGCTGCTTCAGGTGAGGATTGGATGAAGACATGTTCAGGTTAGGAATCTGAAAGAGAAGCTGGTTGTATCAGTTCATATTACCGTTTCCTTTCACAGGTGAATGACATCAACTTCGAGAACATGTGCAACGATGATGCGGTACGAGTGCTGAGGGAGATTGTGCATAAGCCTGGGTGAGTCATATTACAAAACATTCTTATTCATGTTTAGCTGATCCACAACAGTGTGTAAACAACTGCACAATTTTTTGCAGACCCGTGTCGCTTACGGTGGCCAAATGCTGGGACCCAAACCCTAACAGTTGCTTTGCTTTGCCGAGGAGTAAGTGTTCATTTTTTTCCCTCACTCATTCTCACAAACTCATTTACACATAAATGCACCATAATATACATTACTTTCAAAATTTTGGATACGGATTTAAAAAAAAAAAAAAAAATTGTTTTAAAAGAAATTAATACTTTTATTCAGCAAGGACTAGGGCTTGGAATCGAAAATCAATTCCAATTCTGGAATCGGATACTTGTTATAAAATTAAAATTTTGATTCCTTTTATTGGTTCTTTTGTGCATTTTAATATCACTTTAAATCATTCAACTGCAGGAAGACCTGTGCGCTGTTTTCTGTGCTGCACACACATCCAAAGTGTGCATACAGAAGTGATTTTAATGTGATTTTTAAACCATTCAAGCACAGGAAGACTCGCACGCTGTTTTCTGTGCTGCATGCACCCAGCCAAAACGTGTGCACAGAAAGCTGCCTCTCATAAAGTCCTGCAACGGGTCGGGTACCCGCGAGTACCCGTTATAAAAGTGACTAAAACGGGTGAAACGGATTGTGAAATTCCTAAAATTCAAGGGCGGGGATGCAGGCGGATAATTAACTCCTTGCGGGCGGGTAGTAATGTGGATGAAAAATATGCGCCATATTTGTATGTCTAAATTACCATTACACATACGCAACAACGATATGACATTTGACCCATCACGTCACCACCACTGCGACAGTGCGACTTTTGTTGATGCTTCTTGTAGCCTAGTTGGAGCGAGCGTTGCAGGAGTAGCTACTGCGAGTGAGAGAGACTTTTCCACAGCTGGATTTGTAATTCAAGAATGGAGAACGCAACTTAAACCTGGGACTGTGGACGATATCCTTTTCCTGCATAGTAACCTTAAGGAAAAGTAAATGCATAGGCATAGGCCTATAGGCTATTGTTTGTGAGCGACAGGCTCAGGTTGTATTTTTTCTTGTTCTTTTTTTTTTCATTAATAGGTCTATTTGCGTATAGTTATCAGGTTCCATAGCCTATTTAGGTGCCGATGGTAGTCTACTTGAATGGCGCAAAACAGATCGCACTTTAGCCTGTTTCATTAGCCCATTCATGATGCTGTTGTGATGTTGAGAGATGTGCGAGATAAAAAATAAAGCACTTTAATTGTAATGATTTTAGCATGTGTGATTTATCGCGGGCACGGATCGGGTAACGGGCCAAATATTAACGGGTCTGGGCGGGTGCGGATTTAATTTTGATATTATCACGGGTGACGGGTCGGATCTGGTGCTGAACTTTGCGGGTACGGGCGGGGGCGGGTCTCCAAAAATGGACCCGTGCAGGACTCTTAGCCTCTCATACTGAATAGTGTGCAATACTGAACTCAGTTCTCTTCTGCGTCTTTTTGCATTTGAAAGGACAAATACACACAAAAATGTCAAAATATTCTCATAAACGGTTGGTTATGTCTTAGGTGAACGTAAACGGTTGGCAAAGAAATCACATAAAGTGACAGCAGCCTAATATTCCTGCTGCCATCTCTATAATAACGTTAATCAAGTAACAAAAGACAAAATTCACTCGCTGTTCTTGACTGAATAGCTTTTGTAATGTTTATTTTATTTATAAAGCGCAATGTTTTTTACATTTGATTACAGTTTCTTGTACCTGAATACCTGAAAATCTTAAAACACTGTTTATTTCAATCATATCTTTGTTCAGTTGTATTTATTTGTGCGATTGCCAATTTGTTTATTTGTTCTTCTTTTTTAATTTAATGAGTTTATTCTCAACATTTTATCTCAACCTTTTTCTCAAAATTTAACGAGTTTTTTCTCGTAATTCAATGAGTTTATTCTCAACATTTTATCTCAACCTTTTTCTCGAAATTTAACAACTTTAATCTTGAGATGGTTTTATTTTTTTATTATTGCTTGGCCCTAATCCTCTTCCGTAGTTTACTTGTCTTTAATAATGCTTGAAATTTTATAGACTAGTTGTTTTTGCTGTGTTTTTTTTAAACCACAGGCAAAAGTTCCTTGTGGAAGTGTTCTTTAGCCTGCTGATTTTTGTTCGCTGTGTTCATCTATAATGAAATGTTTTGCAACAAGGCAGAATAAATGTGAAAGATATCTTAACACGCTAGCGGCGCGACAATAGAACCAATTATAATCAGTGATATTGTCTACCCTGGATGCGGTGCGACACAACAAATTCCTGACAGTAAATGGATTCCCCGTCCTATTTCTGAAGTGCTTTGTCAGTGTAGACAGCTTTTAGCTGTTGCGGCATGTCATGATGCAACATGACAATGGTCACGTCAGGTGTAGACACGGTTACGTTTTTTTCTTTACCTTATTGGAATTGAAATTACGAATCAATAAGAATCGGAATCGTTAAAATTCATAAGAAACCCATTCCTAGCAAGGATGCATTAAATTGATCAAAAGTGACAGTAAATTCATTTATAATGTTACAAAAGTTTTTTATTTCAAATAAATGTATACATCTTCTGAAATCATATGACGTTTTTGTGTCATTCAGTGATTAGCTCTCAAATTTCATTGGCTCTTTAACAGGTTTACACTAAGTTTAATAGATTTGAGAGCAACGTTGGAGCGAAAGATTTAAGATTGTCATTTTTTTATGTCAAAAAAAAAAAAAAAATTGTACATAAAAATTGATAAGAAGAATCTAAAGTGTTGCAAAGAACCATTGCAGTTTTTTTTTATTTTTTTTTTTTTATGAAAATTTTGTACAACCATTATATTGTATTTTTTTAACAATATGGTTTGAATAGTTCATTGTTCATCTTGTTTTCAAAAGGAGTTCTGTAAAAACAAATTTTACCATGAAAACTCACTCACCTGTTCTGTATAAGCTTTGATGAGTACTTGTTGCCTTCTGTCCCAGGTGAACCTATCCGGCCCATTGACCCTGCAGCCTGGGTGTCCCATACGGCAGCCATGACAGGTGTCTATCCACCCTACGGCATGAGTCCTTCCATGAGCACGGTCACCTCCACCAGCTCCTCCATCTCCAGCTCCATCCCAGAGACTGAGAGTAAGACATCTGCTGTTCACTCTCCTCCAGATGATATTGCACACAGCTTTGAAATCTTTAAGGCATCACTATTATTATTGCATATACTAAGGCTTAGGAATCTGAAAAGACCCCGGACCCCTACATTTTGGCGTCCCACAATATTTGTGTTACAGACATGAATGATATCTCAAATCATGCGGCTTGTTGAGAGATCTGTTAATTTTCTAAATGTTGTTACCTGGCAAATGGAAAAAATGGTGAGAGAAATCCCATTGACAATGCCATAACAACTATATTAAACTGTAATATCTTATTTAGTTGTCGTAATGATGTAAAATGTTAATTGTATATGAATATATTTTTTTATTGTTTATTTTTGCATTGAGTATTGCCTTTGATGCTGATATGGCATTAAAGAAACCTTAGCAACTGTGTAGCAGCAACATGGTATGTGGGAGGTCCTGGTTTCTCACCACCAGGCAGATGCTTTTGTAAAATGTGTGTTGTTCTTCTCGCAGGATTTGATGACTACCACCTGTCCGTCCACAGCGACATGGCAACAGTTGCAAAAGCAATGGCCTGTCCAGACTCAGGATTGGAAGTTCGAGACAGAATGTGGCTGAAGATCACTATAGCCAATGCTTTTATAGGTCAGGACACACTTTATATTTATTTATATTCTTTATATTTTTACCTTTAGTTTTACCAATATTCAAGTCAGCATGAAACAGATTTTTGGATTGTCTTTTCTACTGTGACATTCTTCAGAGTGAAACAGCTTTTCAAATGAGAAAAAAAAGTAGGGCGGGACTTGATTGTCCTTTAGGAATCGATTGGATCATTTGATCGCTGTCTTTTGCTAATTGCAGTGATCTCATTTGAGTGACAGGTTGCTGAAACAGAGATGTTATTGACCCGCTCTCCCACTGGAGGGACAGTAGAGATGTTGTGATGGGGAGAAGTTAATGTTTTGATTAAAGATTATGAGGGCACATGAATTTTTAAAAAATGATGTGCACGGATAAATCATTTACAGACCTGCCAACATGTACGCATTTTGCGTAGCGGGTATGCATTTTGACCTCAAAGTACGCTGGTACGATTTGTCAAATTAAAAAAACTTTAACAGTCAAAATTAGATTAACGAAGATATGTGTGTGTGTGTGTGCTATGTGTATTGTATTCTCAAAAATGTAAAACATTATATGCCCCCCCCCCCCCCCCCCCCCCAAAAAAAAAAGAACCTGTGTCCCGTCCCGTCACACTGGTACTTGAAAAAATACTTGCAGTATTCCATTTGAACCCTGACCATGTCCCTCCCTGTCTCTGTCCCTGTCCCTCAAGCTTGAATTCATTTTTTTTTTTGTGCGGCACCCACATCTCATAATCTGGTCAACAACCGATGCTAAGAATCAAGTCCCTGTCCTATTGGTTTTTTATTCTTTTTCAATAATATTTGTTATGTTCGGATGTATGTCACAATACAAAGGTAAAGATCTGCTACTTCCATTTTATCACAACTATAAAATAAACATTAGTAAACTGCTTTCTGTATATAACAATTGGTGCATATGTTTGTTTTTAGGCTCTGATGTGGTTGACTGGCTGTTTCATCATGTGGAGGGATTTGCAGATCGCCGTGAAGCACGCAAATATGCCAGCAATCTGTTGAAGGCCGGCTTCATCCGCCACACTGTCAACAAAATCACCTTCTCCGAGCAGTGCTACTACATCTTTGGTGATCTTTCTGGCAGTAAGTACTTTTATGACTACAGTTTGTCAGAAATTAGATTTATATTCATTTACTCACCCTTGTGTCATTCCAAATCTGTATGACTTTCACTCTTTTGTGGACCAGACAATAAAATATGGATCTCTGAGCTGTTCTTTGCCAGACAATAAAACCATACTGTGACCAGGGGCTGTCAAGATCTAAAAACGGATGAAAAACCATCATAAAAGTGGTCCTATGGTTTGAATATGCAACATGTGAGAGATACGGCTTTAAATTTCCATCCTCTCACAAAGCCATGAAATGGCATAGCCATGGACCTTTGGTAGCTTATTTAATCTAGAATGGCCCACTTAAGGCCCAGACTCACCAAACTGACATCAAAGAAATGCCAACGAAAGCCGACCGTGTTGTCGCCTTGCGTTGCCTGCGTCTGGGCCAAAAAGTTGTGCTTGAACACACTGCGCAGACTACAGCCAATGGCCTAGCATGTACATTCTGTGTCTTGGAGAGAGGAAATAAATCTCCAAAACAGCAGACTATATTAAAAAAGGGACTGCGAATATACAAACCGTAATCAAAGCAGCGCTTGCTTATCATTTTGAATATGACTCATGTTGATCAGTGGGTCCTCACTTTCTTCATTCCAGACGGCCATGTCATTATGAAAATGTTTGCGTATTGGAATGCTCAGATAAAAAGATGTAAAATGTGAAGAGCCTTCTTTGTGTGCCCTCTTGGCTCTGTTGTTTGCTTGCTTTTGTCACTTTCTTTTTTTCTTCACTAAGCTGAACAGCCAGTCAGAGTGATCTCTCTCACCATCTGCTGACGCAGATTCAACAGGCCTTAAAGAGATGGTTCAAAATGAAAATTTTGTCATTACTTACTCATAGGGTTGCAAAATTCTGGGAATTTTCAAAGCTGGAAACTTTCCATGGGAATTAACGGGAATATATGGGAATTAATGGGAATAAACAGGGAATTTGCAAAATTGCAGGTTAGCCTATAACAGGGTACTTAAATGTAGTTGAAAAAAACATCTTGCAACATAATTTTGGTTAAAACAACCAGATTTAATCCAATTTTTTTGAATTTTTACCCTGACATTCACACAGCACACTACTTACTGCTGGGCTATTGAGGCCACACCCCCTGCATGCACTGTGCATTCAGAAAAAAATGTAATATTGTGAAACATAACTACAATTTAAAATAATGGTATAATAATTGATATACATAAAAATATAATTTATTTCTGTGATCAAAGCTGAATTTTCAGCATCATTTCTCCAGTCTTCAGTGTCACATGATCCTTCAGATATCATTCTAACATGCTAACACAACTGTTTCCAACAATGATAATAACAAATAAGTATCAAATCAGCAAAATTAGACTGATTTCTGAAGGATCATGTGACACTGAAATAAATAACATAACAATTGCTGCAATAAAAATATATTTAATTTAAATATTTACTAAATTAGAGTGAATTGAATGCGAAAAATAAATAACTGTTATTTCATGTTATGACCAAACAAAATGTTTATATTTGTTTTATATGATACATTTTATATAAATATTATAAATCTGTATAAATTTCCCAAAATTTCCAATTAATTCCCATAAATTCCCATAAATTCCTGTTAAGTTTCCAAATTGGAATATTTCCAAAATTCCCCAGGTTAAGTTCCTGTGGAAAGTTTCCGGAAATTTACCGGAAACGTTCTGCCCCTTTGCAACCCTACTTACTCACCCTCAAGTTGTTCCAAACCTGTATGAGTTTCTTTCTTCTGTTGAACACAAAAGAAGATATTTTAAAGAATGTTGATAACCAGACAGTTGACGGCACCCATTGACCTCCATAGGACAAAAAATACTATGGAAGTCAAGGGGTGTCTGGTTAACAGCATTCTTTAAAATATCTTTTTTTGTGTTCGACAGAAGAAAGAAACTCACACAAGTTTGGAACAACATGAGGGTGAGTAAATGATGACAACATTTTCATTTTTGGGTGAATTATACCTTTAAGCAAGTTAGGACACAAGTCACATGGCTTGGTGGCTCCACTGTGCTTTCTTTGAATGGAAAAGAGCTCCACGGAAGAAAGGGAGTCATTTGGGTTCAGATAAACATTGTAATATATCCTATATATTAAATAACAACCAAATTCTTGGCTGAGCTAATCTTTTAACACAACGGAATAACACAGTTTACATTTGGTATCTGCCTATTGTATATTTAACTAAAACAAGTGCATTCTTTCATTGTAAGCTAGTAGGGGATTTTAAACCACTGTTTGGATTTTTGTTATTATTCCAGTTGTTGAATTTATGAAAAAGGTCATTTTGTGTTTGATTATGTAGCTATATAAATATTCTACTGCTATGTTTAGTGTAGGCTTGTCAATACAAGAAAATCATATTTCAATCTCACCAGAGCTTAACCATCTATTCATGGCACAATACTTCCATCTGTCCAAGTAAAAGTTTAGTCCTCTTTATTGCTGTCACTGTACATTCGGTTTTACATTGTGTTGACGCACTCTAACAACATGCCTGTGTTTTGTCGTAGACATGGCCCATCTCTCTCTGCATGACCATGACGGGTCCAGTGGGGCATCTGATCAGGACACTCTAGCTCCATTGCTTCACCCCGCTGAAGCTCCCTGGCCTGCCGCGTTCCCTTACCAGTACCCAACGGCCCATTCCCATCCGGATGCAGCTCACAACTACTCTGAAGCAGGTGGAGGCAGTGCAGGCAGCCAGCACAGTGAAGGTCAGTAGCCTCAAGTCATACTGCAACATATATCGAAATAAAATCTTTATTGTGATATGGTTCAGTGCAATTTTTTAAATCGTGCAGGCTGCGATGTAGTAAGTAAACATATGTGCTACTGGTTTCAGAGTAAAGCACAAACAACAGATGTTGTCTCAGAACAACTTGGTTAATTTACTTTGAATAACCCATCAAAATAAAAGCTTGATGGTATACTGTTTAAAAATGAAATGAATATTAGTATTGTAATTTTACAGTAAAATAAAATTAATTTTACAGTACAAATCATATTATATAAATACACTGCCCGGCCAAAAAAAAAGTCGCTGTTTGGATTTTAATAGGCAAATACTTAAAGGTACAATTTGTGATATTTTTTTCCGCTAGAGGTCGCTAGAAGCCTATTCAAAACAAAGGCGTAGTTTGATGACACCAAGTTTTAGAGCGGAAACTTGGGACATGTGGTCTCCATCTCAACGGACGGTGCAAAAGAATAGGGATTGGAGTCTGGAAGAACTCATGTTCGTGGATGCGATTATTAACGTTACTGTAGTATGAAGCAGAGCAGGACCGAGTGTTGCGGGAACTGAACGAGGAGCTGGAGCGATTGATCAACACACGCCTCACGAGCAGCGGGACTTTTATTATGACACAGTCGCCGGCGCCGCTTCCGCTTTTCCGGTCATGAGTTTACGGGAGCTGTCCTTGTCGACAGAACCAGCGGCAGATGGTAAACCGTAATTATGTTCCATAAATAAGTAACACAATCCACCATAAAACGTGCAAGAAGTAAATAAGGAACTGCTTGAAGCAAGCTAGTGGTTTGCTGGACGCTAGACACTACTTCCGCATTTGTCCACGGCACTGTTGTCATGTGGTTTCTACGTCAGTAAAGGCGGTAACAAAGGGTAACTGACGTCATTGACAGGCGACTGCACTGCCCCGTGTCACTGTTTAGAATGGGAATTTTCTCATGATTTACAAGTAGTTGAAAACATTAGAGATATTGTTTGTAATCAGCTGGACAAAATATATAACACTAGCCTAGTGGTTTTTGGATATTTTACTGCAAAAATTTTACATATTGTACCTTTAAGAATCTATCTATTATTTTTCTAGCATGTTATATGTTTGGCAGCGTTTTTTTTTTTTTAACCCTTAAAGATGGAGTGTGTCGCTTTACATTTCTTAAACAACCATGTAGGACGACACATCATGGCCATATTCCAGGATGACAATGTCAAGATTCATCAGGGTTAAAATTGTGGAAGAATGGTTCAGAGAGCATGAAGAATCATTTTCACACCTGAATTGGCACCTCTGAGTCCAGACCTCAATTTCATTGAAAGTCTTTGGCATGTGCTGGAGGAGACTTTACAGAGTGCTCACCTCTTGCATTGTCAGTACAAGATCTTGACCAAAAATTGATGCACCTCTCGATGGAAATAAATGTTGTGATGTTATTTCCATCAAGAGGTGCATATTTCTTATATTTTTTAAAGGTCCAGTGTGTAATATTCAAGAGGATATATTGACAGAAATGCAATATAATATACATAACTATGTTTTCATGGTGGATAAAGATCTTACATAATGAACCATTATGTTTTTATTACCTTAGAATGAGCCATTTCTATCTACACACACCATGGGTCTCCTTACATCGAATTTGCCATTTTGCGACGTCATGTTTCTACAGCAGCCCTAAACGGACAAACTGACTGGCTACTTTCTGCTGTCTCAGATGATGACATCTTTGTCCTGTGTCGGCCACCGTAGCTTCTCTGTGTAGTTGCGTCCCAAATGACGCACTATACACTATGCACTTATACACTATGTACTTGTGCACTATGCACTCATCCATGTAGTGCGTGAATTGTATAAGGTTACTTTGTCATTTAACAACGGTGTCCGATCCTCCCTTCCACTCCACTACGTAATTAAAGCTGCGACAGTTGAGTGCATGAAGTGTCCAACATTCCACACTTCGTTTTTTCCGTTAATTTAGTGCATCATCCGGGTATTTTAAGTGCACTTTTTCTTTTTGGAATTTTCAGTGTGAACGCACTACTCGCACTATTTATACTTAAAAACGTCACAGAATAGTGCATAAGTACGCGAATTGGGACGCACCTTGGGTTTTTGAAAGGGAGGGCTGAGCGGTGGACTGACCGGTGGTTGCAGTTCGCAACCTCACCACTAGATGCCGCTAAAATTTACACACGGCACCTTTAATATACTGAATAATAATCACAATAAAATCATAATAATTATTATTTTATAGTCCTGGGGGAATTATTATGTTCATGTTTTTCCCAAATCATTCAGTCCTGAAAGGATTTCGCACTTAATGTCTTCAGATTAAAAAGTAATTTTTCAGCAGTTTTTTTTCCTATGCAGATGCACTCCCCCCCAAAAAAATCATTAATTATTTTTCAAATAGACCTATTAAAATCATCTGATGAAACTTCCAGTATTTCTTCCATATCGCTATATATAAAATGCAGATCAATTAAATAATCAATTAAATAATGTCTCACTTGCGTTAACTTTGCTGTCCATAGGGAGCAGCGGTTCCAACTGCAGCTGGAGCAGGACCGAGGGGAAAACCGCAGCTGGAGACTTCAGGTTAGGAGGCGGAAGTGAAATGGGCGACGCTCACGAGTTTGACTTCCGCAGAGACAGAGCCCCCAGCGAGCGCTCGGCGGCACCACCCAGCGAGGGCAGTGTGCGAAGCTCACGATCTCACAGCTACAGCCTGAAGCAGGGATCTGCACGAGCCACCCCGGGGTCGCCGTCCGGCCGCCATCTCGCCAACATTCCCACTGAACTGACGGGCTCCCGCCGCTCGTGCAACACAGCCAACGGGGAGTTCTTCGTTGACATCATGTGATTTTTGCACGACTGTTGCAAGCAGAAGTGCCCAAACAATTTTTTGCCTTATGGATTACAAAATAAAAAGTGGCCTACTAGTGCAACCGATTAGAATTAGGATTAGTGCTGACCTAAAAATCAATAGCTTGTGAGCCCCAACATTACTTGGGTCTTAGAAATTAGTCTACTAAAGCATTAGGCAAACATCAGTTCCTGCTTACAATAACAGATTAAGACATTTCACTAAATGTTGAGTAAAATCACCTCAAAATAGTTGGGAAATGTTATTGGAGATTTCTCTAATGGACAAAAAAAAAGATATTTTGAGAGAAATAGCAATAATTGAATGGGATTTAGTTACAACACTATATGGGTGTGAGGATACAAGGTGAATGTAGTCCAACCAAGGACATAAATGTCAAAGTTTGAAGAGAAATTTCTGTTGTCATCTACCCTGTTTTAGCGCATATTAGGAGGTTCTTAACTTTTTTGGCCTTTTTTTTTTACATTTTTACTCTCAGTAAAATGTCTCTTGCAAATATTTCATTATTCATGGAAATTGTTTTTACTGAGAATATATTTTTCAGTGTTTGTCAGCAATATTGTATTGGGAGAATTTTTGAAGTACCATGTTAAGGAGATTTTCATTTTTTTAATTTATAAATATAGTTTTATTGTGACATGCTTGGAGTACATATGTGTCTGTGTGTGTTTTATGGGTTCAGCTTGTGGAATGTGAAGGTTGTCTTCTTCATCTGGAATCCAGATGTTTCAGGGTTTGGGTCTCTGTCCACATCTGCTTTTATTGTTTGTCGGCTGATATTTTGAGGTTCTCCAACCTTCAACGTTTTTTCAGAGCTTAAAAAGGTAATCTCTCAAGTATTGAATCGTGGTGTTGGTTTTGTTTTGGGACAATCTGATTTGGATGTCCTTAAAAGTTGCCACCAGATGCTAATATATATTATTTTGTGGAATGACAGTAAGTTACAGATGTTTAGTATTAGTATATTAATTAAATATATGTTTAGTTTCTGCATTAACTACCTACAAGAGCGGTAGTTATTAACTAAACTTCATAATTGTGCAGCATTAGGATAGCAAAGCAAATAGGCTTATTATTATTACCTTTTAAAAGTGAGAAAAACATCATTTTTTACGCCAAATATTTGCAGATTTAGAAGCTAGTCAAATTAGTCTGATGCCAACAACCAGTAGAATGTAAACTACACATAGTAAAGGAACATACAACCCATCCTAAATTGAATTCAGGTTTACAAGGAAGTTTAAATTTTATTTTTTATTTATTTTGTTTAATGGCCCTTTTTGCCTTGAGTATTTATGTATTAATATTTATATCTTTATCAAATGCCATCCAAATGAGTCTTATCGATCTTCATTTTTTTTGGAATTAGAAAATTTAGAATTAGAAGAAAACTTTGGCGACATTTACTTGTATAGAGAGATGCATGGATGCACATTATCTCTCTTATTTCTAAACCACTTACCAATATGCGTACATGTGCATTAAATTTTGAGTTGAAATGATTTTACTAGCAGATTTTATATTTCAATAAAAATATTCGGCTTTGCAAAAAGACTACAACAATATTACAAAATTAATTGATTTATTATATATCTGCAATCCAAGTTACCTGTTCCATGGACTAGTTAGTTACAGTGAAGTCTTTTTTTTTTTTTTTCTCTATTTCAACTTCTCTATCCAGTTTCCTTGTGTAGCTTGATTCGGTTGCCTGGATACAGCGTTACAATTTATTAATAACGTAATTTGCTGAAACTGTGTCCATGGTGTTCTCAGTTTCTCACTGACAGTCATTTTTTTCAGCAAGAAAGTGTCAGATTTGAAACTGCTGTACCAGAAACCAACGGCACAGCGAGTCTCTCATGCTACATACATCCGTAGCGTCAATTCACTTACAGGCGTATCCATATGTACAGTATCTCACAGAAGTGAGTACACCCCTCACATTTTTGTAAATATGTTATTATATCTTTTCATGTGACAACACTGAAGAAATGACACTTTGCTACAATGTAAAGTAGTGAGTGTACAGCTTGTATAACTGTGTAAATTTGCCGTCCCGTCAAAATAATTCAACACACAGCCGTTAATGTCTAAACCGCTGGCCACAAAAGTGAGCACACCCCTAAGTGAAAATGTCCAAATTGGCCCAAAGTGTCAATATTTTGTGTGGCCACCATTATTTTCCAGCACTGCCTTAACCCTCTTGGCTATGGAGTTCACCAGAGCTTCACAGGTTGCCACTGGAGTCTCTACCTCTTCCACTCCTCCATGACGACATCACGGAGCTGGTGGATGTTAGAGACCTTGCGCTCCACCCTTCCGTTTGAGGATGCCCCACAGATGCTCAAAAAGGTTTAGGTCTGGAAACATGCTTGACCAGTCCATCACCTTTACCCTCAGCTTCTTTAGCAAGGCAGTGGTCGTCTTGGAGGTGTGTTTGGGATCGTTATCATGTTGGAATACTGCCCTGCGGCCCAGTCTCTGAAGGAGAGCTCTGCTCATTCATGGTTCCCTCAATGAACTGTAGCTCCTCAGTGCTGGGAGCACTCATGCAGCCCCAAACCATGACACTCCCACCACCATGCTTGAGTGTAGGCAAGGCACACTTGTCTTTGTACTCCTCACCTGGTTGCCGCCACACACGCTTGACACCATCTGAACCAAATAAATTTATCTTGATCTCAACAGACCTCAGGACATGGTTCCAGTAATCCATGTCCTTAGTCTGCTTGTCTTCAGCAAACTGTTTGCGGGCTTTCTTGTGCATCATCTTTAGAAGAGGCTTCCTTCTGGGATGACAGCCATACAGACCATTTTGATGCAGTGTGCGGCATATGGTCTGAGCACTGACAGGCTGACCCACCCTTTCAACCTCTGCAGCAATGCTGGCAGCACTCATATATCTATTTCCCAAACACAACCTCTGGATATGACGCTGAGCACGTGCTCTCAACTTCTTTGGTCGACCACGGCGAGGCCTGTTCTGAGTGGAACCTGTCCTGTTAAACCGCTGTGTGGTCTTGGCCACCGTGCTGCAGCTCAGTTTCAGGGTCTTGGCAATCTTCTTATAGCCTATGCCATCTTTATGCAGAGCAACAATTCTTTTTTTCAGATCCTCAGAGAGTTCTTTGCCATGAGGTGCCATGTTGAACTTCCAGTGTCCAGTATATGAGAGTGAGAGCGATAACACCAAATTTACAAATTTACAAAAATGTGAGGGGTGCACTCACTTCTGTGAGATGCTGTAGATATGGAAATGCCTTGACTCTGTAAATGAATTGATGCTATGGATGTATGTAGCTAATGTTTATGCTCAATTTGCACAGAATATTTTCCAAAGAAGTAGGACAGAGAACTTGTCAGCTGTAGCTTTAGCCTAAGGAAAAACAAAAAACAATAGTGTGAATGAAGTATTCTTATTAGGCTGCATCTCAAGTGGAGAAAGTGGACATGACCCTGTACGTTCTTTTTTGTTTACTGGAGTTTGTTTTATATAAAAATCACTTAATTTACAGCTAGCACATAGCATATATTAATAAAAATATTTATCTAAATTAGCTTTTGGTTATTGTATTCTGCAGATCGGAAAACAACATAAAAGCAGCCCTTTAAGGAGCATCTGAAGCTGTTTCTGATGGATATTAGGCAACTGTAGATTTGTTTCCATATCAACAAATCCTACTAAAAGATATTTATAGATAGGCCTATACATTTTCCTTCAACACTCTTGATGTCAAACTCACTTTTAAACAAGCTCCACAGAATACGAACCAAACAACTAATATTTTTGGCCAGTAGACAAGAAGAATGTGGCAAATGGAGAAAAAACAAAACAAAATCAAGGTAAGTCATATTAAAGATGGACAACTGTGAAGACACAGGGAGTGCAGACGATTCAAATGGAAGCCGTTCATTGTTTTTGGTGGATATTGGGCAGCTGATGGACTTCAGACAGAGTCGCTTCTGTATCAATAAATCCTACTAGATGGCCATCATAGATAGACTGCTTATTTATAATGCTGGCTGTATTACATACAAATTATAGTCGGTTACTGATTCCAAATTACATAACAAAAATTGTAGTTAGTAAAGTAATCCATTACATTACAATTTTAAGGTAATGTAATCTGACTACTTTTTGATTACTTTTAGTTTACTTTTGATCTAACTTATCACATTGATTTGAATAGTGTAGTCTTTTACCATATTGATATAAAAATACAAAGTGAAAGAAAATATCCCTGCATTGCATGTAAAAATGAAATGATGTGAACGTGTACATTTTAATGTGTTTGAAAGACAAAAGCCTTCCAAAGACTGTAATACATGGGTAAATTAGTCGCTGAGAGATATTTCAATATAATAATTGTGTTGAGTTCATTCAGTTTGCAATGTTGAGAAATCACTTCTTAAAAGTAAAATGATTTCTGTAAATTCAGCGATCAAATGCTGTCTGGGTCTCAGTTTTCAGTGATAGGCTCATCACGACTAGTGTCTGGTCTGTGTGTGCAATTCCACAAACCTAGGCTTTTTTTTTTTGAAAGATACATTGAAAATATAACAAAGGGAGAATCAGTGAATTATTTATATTTATTTATATACTGATTCTCCCTAAGTCCCTTTGTTATATTTTAAATGTAAAAAAAAAAGCCTAGGTTTGTGGAATTGAATAATTCACTGCCATTGTGAGATCACATGTAATCAATAAAAAAAGTAAACATTTATTTTTAAAACATAATATAATCTAATTACAAATACTTAATTTTTGGAATCTGATTACATAATCCAGATTACATGTAATCCGTTACTACCCAGCTCTGCCTGTATATTTTCCCTCAAAACTTTCAAGCAGAAGAGCTCACTTTTAAACAAACACTTTATACACTTAATCATTTCTTGCCAATAAATTCGTAGGAAAATGCAAACGTGGCAAGCGGGAAAGTCATAAACATGGACAGACGGCAACAGTTAGTGCAGATGATTGGAATGGAGAAACATTTTAAGTTCTGATCCAAAGGTGACAGTAGAAATTAGAATCAGAAAGAGCTTTATTGCTGTTTCCTGGAAGCTTCCAATACACAGAGACAACAACAGTACAGTAAGATATATGAATAAGACACACACACACACACACACACACACACACAAATAGACAAATTTGTATGTACAGGTGTGCTATATACAGCAGAGTATAACATTTAGAGACTATTACATAAATAATATAAAGACCAATAACATAAAGATCAAATATATTAAATTAATAACCATGTTAATATATATATATATAAATAAGCAGCTTTGTCATAATTACAGCAGAAATACAAGAAATATCCTTAACCCTCTAGTGCACACATGTTGATGGCACATGAAAAAAAAATATTCCACATAATTTTTTGGTTCATTTGGGAACATTTTATTGAAAAAAAAAAATAAAAAAAAATTGACCCCCACCCTCCCCCAACCCCAATAGAACAGTCATAGAGAAAATTATCATCAAAATCAAAATTAAAAAAAATTCAAGAAATCATTAAGTAAAAAGGGAAAAACACTTGAAAGACATTGATATATTTAATTTGATACATGCATAGGTCTGTATCATGTAGTGTGTCATGCCATATAATGTACTTCATGTAATAAGATTTCACTCCTTACAAAACTTCAAAAAGCACTTCTTCTCTGCTGTGACATAGTGGTGTGTTACAATTTTTGCACATCACTTTGGGTGTTCCTGCACACCCAGGAACCCTGCATCTACCCTTCTTATAATACATTGTTGCCAATGTGAGCTATTGTCAAAAACCTCCTCGAAAAGTACCCCTTATCGCACAACGTTGCCCTGAGGCAACGAAAAGAAAAACTGAATTGCTGAACATGTAAAATAAAATAAAAAAACTTTATAAAACCTGACAAAAGGCTTCTCTACACCTTCATACACACACATATTTTTTATGTACAGTTCATGTCGTTTTAAATAAGATTACTAAAGCAAATAATATTGCCGCCTTCTCACACCATGTGCTCCTGTGACCATGTGTCAGAACAGGACGTCCCACCTTCAAATGGTGCTTGATATTGACTCCCACACTTTACTGAACTGTTCTTTGGTACTTTCTCGACCTTTCTAATTGGTTGTTAAAAAATTATTTAACATAGGGCTAAAGAAAACTTCCCTATGCTGTAGAGGGTTAAATATTGTGTTGAACGATGGGGCCTTCGAGTTAAAATTTAAAATTTAAAGTGTGTTGAACACAAGAGCTGCTGGTATTTGACCACAGGGAGGCAGTGTGACTCAAATGGCCAAAACTTGTACTTACTTCATGTACCACATTAGCTCTTGGCCCACTGCTGACTTTACTATGCAAGTGACATTTTGCTACTTTTTGTATCACAGTCAGATTTCGTTGTAATCTCATCCATGTGTTTGAGATGGTTTACTGCACAAAATTTGTTGTGAATGGACAAATGGAGAGCAACATAAATATGTCAAAACTGTGGATAGGAAATGCTGTTTTAAAACTAAATAACTGCAGAAAGACAACAGAACAAAATGCTTTAAAATCCTCTTTAAACCTATAAAGCCAACTGTATTATATTTGATGTGCAAATTTGAGGCCTCTAAATGATCAAAACTTGCCTGAAAACCTGTTGTACACAATCTATTGTCTGTGCCTGTGCCTGTGAATGCCTTTTAGTATAATTCTAACAACATTTAACTTCACATTGTGGTAGAGTTTCTTTTTGCTGTGAAATATTTACTTATGTTTATAATAAAGCAAATGTAAGATTAACATTTAGATTTTTAGTAATATTTCACTTATTGGACTGAAGCAACTTACTTGATTATCCATACATCTTATTTAAAATGTCAAAATGTGAATGTCATACATCATCAGACTTTTGAGGAACTATGAATTCCTAAATTTATATGAATTTTATGTAAGTCATCTGCTATACTATTATAAAGATCTCATTTATTTAAACGACAAGCTATTAGAATATCATCTTACTTTTCCACCATATAAACATCAGCAACTTCACCAAATTGCATATTTTTGCTCAGTTATTAATAAAAAAATTTTCCTCAAGTATGAGCTGCATTTTGTTTTTACTAAATCCTACTATGTGAGCGATAAAAGCCTGAAGTATTTAATATGATTAATACTTCAGATTTTGATAGATTTTGTCAAAATGTTCAATAAACTATTCTATTAAAAAGAAAAAAGAAAGAAAGCGTTTTTCAGACTATTATTTCATATGTCAGGCATTACAGGGTTAAATAGACCAACTCAAATCAGCAAACAGTATAAAACTGATTTCCCAAAGAAAGCGGTGAGAATTGTTTTATCTAAAACGTTTTCCAACATCCTACCATGTGACTGAACAGCCAAACAAAAACACAATACAAACGACTAGAAAAAGCAGTTTGAAATAACTTCCTGAACTCATTGTTCCAGAGTGCTTTATTTACAAGAACACAAGCATAAACTTTGATTAGGGATGAATTACTTGAGAAGATTTGACATGAATATAATTACTCACCAGCACTGCGGTTATCTGTTAGATATATGAACACAATCGGTTTATAAAGGACAGAATTATTGGAGATTTACAGACACAGATTCCATCTACAGTCAAAGTTCATAGTCCTGATGTGGATGATAGTATCCTCAAGTCATTATTAGCTGTCCACCTTCGATATAAAATGAATAGTTCACACAAAAAGTACAATTCGGTCATTATTTATTCCCCCTCATGTGGTTCCAAACTATTTTTTTGCTTTGAATTACAATAGTGCATTTCTGTAGAGTCTACATGTGGCATTTTAGAGTGAACTATGCCTGTAGAGGGTTAGTTCACCCAAAAATGAAATTTCTGTCATTAAGTACTCACCCTCGTGTCGTTCCAAAGACCTTCGTTCATCTTCAGAACGCAAATGAAGATCTTTTTGATGAAATCCAAGGTTTTTAATAAGAAAGTAATTATTTTTGTTTTGTTTTTGCGCACAAAAAGTATTTTCGTCGCTTCATAACATTAAGGTTGAACCACTGTAGACACGTGGACTATTTTAACAATGTCTTTAATACCTTTCTGGACCTTAAATGATGGAAATTATGTTGCTTTCTATGGATTTCATCAAAAATATCTTCATTTGTGTTCCGAAGATGAACGATGACAGAAATTTTATTTTTGGGTGAACTAACCCTTTAAGATCAGCACATAGAGACTGAGGAGTGAGGACCAAAGGGAATTCATGTGAAGAACAACGTCGTGAATTAATGAGTATGTTCAGCACTAGACATGTTCTGTACAGATGTGGCTGAGTCCAGTCCCAATAGTGTGCCTAAGTAGGACTGCTCTCGAGGGTCCAGCATCTGGTCTGGCCGCACTGGGTGCACTATGTTGGTTGGCTGAGGTGTGAGGGTGTACTTTTCTAAGAACACTAGGTCACTGGCGGACTGGTAGCCTGTCTGCTGTTGCTGGCTCACAGCTGGAAGGACGCCATGCGGTGCACCGTGCACTGCGAGCTCGGCGTCCTCAGTCATCTGGACGGGGACGAGTGTCACAGGAACGCAAACATCAGCCGCCACACTCTGCAGCACAGTCTTAGATGTGTTGTGGTATGGTTTGGGTGTTTCGTTTGATGGCAATGGCTCGGTCAGCTTGCTAGCGGGGGGGTTCTGCTGTTGCTGGTCGAGCGAGCGGGCGCTGTGCACGTGATCCACGTGATACTTGAGCTTGTCCTTACGTTTGAAGGTAGCACTGCAGTGCGGGCAGTTGAAAGGACGTACATCTGAGTGGATGACCATGTGTTTGGTCAAAGTCTTCTTGATGCGGAAGGTCTGGTTACAGATCACACACCGGTGGGGTTTCTCACCTGAGGACAGCAAAATATTGGATCAGAAAAAGTTGTGTAGCAGAAATGCCACAATTTGCCGGTAAAATTTAATGTACGCTACCGTTCAAAAGTTTGAGGTGGCCAAGTATTTTAAATGTTTTTGAAAAAAGTCTCTTATGTTCACCAAGGCTGCATTTTTTTGATCAAAAGGGCAGTAAAAGGTATCGTTACAATAAAAATTAAGCAAAAATGATTCGGATTCGTTACATATCACGATCATATACTGATCTAACGATACGATATTATTGCGATACTCCAAGACATACGGTAAAAGGTAACAAAAAATTAAAGGTGCCGTAGAACGTCTTTTCAAAAGATGTAATATAAGTCTAAGGTGTCTCCTGAATGTGTCTGAAGTTTCAGCTCAAAATACCCCATAGATTTTTTTTAATTTATTTTTTTAACTGCCTATTTTGGGGCATCATTAACTATGCACCGATTCAGGCTGCGCGGCCCCTTTAAATCGTGCACTCCCTGCCCTCCCGAGCTCTCGACTATAAGTGCAGTTATACAGTGCATAAACAAAGTTCACACAGCTAATATAAATGGATCTTTACAAGATGTTCATCTTGCATGCATGCATCGATTCCTGTGAGTATAGTATTTATTTGGATGTTTACATTTGATTCTGAATGAGTTTGATAGTGCTCTGTGGCTAACGGGCTAATGCTACACTGTTGAAGAGATTTACAAAGAATGAAGTTGTGTTTATGAATTATACATGCAAGTGTTTAAAAATGAAAATAGCGACGGCTCTCGTCTCCACGAATACAGTAATAAACGATGGTAACTTTAACCACATTTAACAGTACATTAGCAACATGCTAACGAAACATTTAGAAAGACAATTTACAAATATCACTAAAAATATCATGTAATCATGGATCATGTCAGTTATTATTGCTCCATCTGCCATTTTTCGCTGTTTCTCGATCATGGGCTGGCATATGCAAATGTTGGGGGCGTACAGTCGGTGTTATGTTGAGACCCGCGTGTTTTTCTCAACATTATATAGTAGTTTAATGTAGTACTGATACTAAAACTCTGTAAACTTGATTTTTTTTCTCACACAGTAGCGTATATGGTAGTGTATTTTACCTGAATGCGTTCTGAAATGTGACATGAGGTTGGTCTTCCCTCTGAACTCTTTCTTGCACACCTGACACTGATGCACTACTGCTTTATACCTGTTAAATTATAGAACATTATCATGAAATCACAGATCTCACACAACCAACATCAACTGCAGGCATTATTTTGTATTGCATAACAAAGACCACATGTATCATCACAAAAACAGTTATTGTTTCTGAAATTGGTGTGTGTGTGTTTGTGTATGTATTGACATGCCTTCGCCAGATCTTCTCTCCCAGGTGAATGCTTTTATAATGGACAGTCAGGTGGTCGGCACGTCGGAAGCATTTTCCACACTCTTCACACTGGTGCGCTCTCTCCCCTACACAAAATAAATGTTATAAAGCACATAAAGCAGTCATGGGCAGGATGAACAATCTCATGTGGGTAGTTTAATAGTTTTAAGGTGGATTTCAGTGTTTTTAGCCTTAAAGGGACAATCCAAAATGAGGGGCATCCAAAAATGAACATTTTGGTAACCAGTTTCAGTCCCTATTGATTTACATTATAGTTTTTGACCATACGATGGAAATCAATAGAAAACGAAACTCTTTGGCTACCAACATTCTTCAAGATATCTTATTTTGTGTTCCACAGAAAGTCAAACAGGTGTTGAATGACACGAGGGTGAGTTCACGAGTTTACATTTACATATAATTAAGTACAGTAAAAGTTATGCGTATTTGGCGTGCTGTCCGGTGGGAGGGCTCCGAGCTCGGAAATTTTGGCCCGAACCCAGTGTATTCCCCCCAGTTGTGGTAAAAGTAGATAGAACTGAAGTGAGGAGATGGGGTGGAGGAGGGATGCTGATAAACTGTCAGATGAACAGAGGTAAGTCTGCTGTATTTATACCTCTTGTCATTGGTTTGCGTTGATTAACTGAATGCTCTCCACCTGAGCTAATTAGGTTAAAGGGTTAGTTCACCCAAAAATGAAAATAATGTCATTTATTACTCACCCTCATGCCATTCCACACCTGTAAGACCTTCGTTAATCTTCGAAACACAAAGCAATGACATTTCCTCTCTCAAGATCCATTAATGTACTAAAAACATATTTAAATCAGTTCATGTGAGTACAGTGGTTCAATATTAATATTATATATGGCCGATTTCAAAACACTGCTTCATGAAGCTTCGGAAGCGTTATGAATCAGCGTATCAAATCATGATTCAGATTGTGCGCCAAACCGCCAAACTGCTGAAATCATGTGACTTTGGCGCTCCGAACCGCTGATTCAACACGCTGATTCATTATTCTCCAAAGATTCCTGAAGCAGTGTTTTGAAATCAGCCATCACTATATAAGTCGTTATTTTGTTTTTTTTGGTGCACCAAAAATATTCTCATCGCTTTATAATATTAATATTGAACCACTGTACTCACATGAACTGATATAAATATGTTTTTAGTACATTAATGGATCTTGAGAGAGGAAATGTCATTGCTCCCTATGGAGGCCTCATGGAGCCATCGGATTTCAACAAAAATATCTTAATTTGCGTTCCGAAGATTAACAAAGGTCTTACGGGTGTGGAACGGCATGAGGGTGAGTAATAAATGACAGAATTTTCATTTTAATTATCTGAACATGCTCCTCCCGAACTTTGTTAATAAAACTTCATTAAATGATGATACAATTTGGGTCGACAGTTTTAAATCCTAGTGAGTCATCCATCTAGACATTTAAGGCATCACTGAAGCTCTCCAGATATGATGGCTGACAAACAGTAGGGGAAATGATGTCACCTTGAATTAACTTAGCATGTTAAATCAAAGTATGTTAAAATTTCTTGCATTTATTCATAATTTATATCTGTGGTTTCTGAACTTGAATTTGAAAATTACCTGTATGAATTTTTTTGTGTTTCTTTAGATGATCGTGGCGAATGAAAGTTTTGCCACATTCCTCACATTCATATCGCTTGTCCTCATGATGGACACGAAGGTGAAGCCTAAAATATAGACAAAACAACAGCACTGGTAATAAATAAAACTATCCCATTTAAAGGGTTAGTTCACCCGAAAATAAGAATTCTGTCATTATTTACTCACCCTCATGTCGTTCCACACCCGTAAGACTTTTGTTCATCTTCAGAACACAAACTAAGATATTGTCTATGGAGGGACAGAAATCTCTCAGATTTCATCAAAAATATCTTAATTTGTGTTCTGAAGATGAATGAAAGTCGTACAGGTTTGAAACGACATGAGGGTGAGTAATTAATGACAGAATTTTCATTTTTGGGTGAACTAACCCTTTTAATCTTGTTCAAATGTTTGGGGTTAGTACAGTTTTCAATGATGCATTATACAGCACTTAAAATTATAAATGCTATTATTTGGAACTTTCCATTCATCAAAAATGTTTCATGGTTTCCACAAATATATTAAGCAGCATAACTGCTTAATATGATAATAATAAGAAATGTTTATAGTCAACAAATCATCAATTAGAATGACTTTTGAAGGATCATGTGATACTGAAGACTGGAGTAATGATGCTGAAAATTCCGCTTTGCATCACAGGAATAAATTACATTTTAAAATACATTCAAACAGAAAACAGAATCATGAATCATGTTTCTTGTATGTATCTTACATACATTAGTTCCGCACTCTCACAGACCTGTAGGAGCTTCCGTGACGGAAACTTTGTCCGCAGATGCTGCACAAGTGAGGTTTTTCCCCGCTATGGATCCTCAGATGCTCTCTGAGGGTTGTCCTAAAAATATGTTCATAAATTAGCTGAGAGAGTTTATTTTTGAATAAAACATCCAACAATTATTGCACTGGCATACGGTTTTGGTAATATCAGTGTTTTAAGCATAACAGCTGCATCTTACCTCTCTCGAACTGATTTGCCACAAAGAAAGCAGGTCCATTTCCTCTTCCCCCCATGTGTGCACTCTATGTGACGTTTGCGGTTTCCTGTGTCATTAAACTGACGACCACAGATGTCACAAGGAAAGGGTCCTAGATATTGGACATTTTGTCAGCATTAGGGTCTGGGTTAAATGCAAGTTAAATGCTTTTGGTACTGTTCATTACCAAAAAAAAAAAAAAAAAAAAAATTGTAAAGCTTTACCCAAATGAAACTTTTCTTGGTGCTTCAACCGGGCAAATCTCGACTTGAAGTAATCATCACAGTAGGCACACTTGAAGGGTTTGTCCTGTGAATGTAAGATCATGTGCTCCTCCAGATGGGGGCGACGACTGAATGACTTGTGACAGATCTACAAATACAGCAACGGGAAAGCAGTGATACAGGCAATTGTAAAATTGTTTGCAAACAGAATTTCATGTCAACTTCAAGGCATTTTGTGGCCATTTGAATATAGTGCATAAAATACATAAGGCAAATAACTCACGTCACATTTCCAGCCTTCACTCTTCTTCTTTTTCTGAGTGAGAAACTCCTGGAGGTGGTCAGGATGAAATCTATTAGCAGACAATGTGTTGGACTTTGGTCACATACTCAGGCAAGGTAAAGCATTTCATTATCAAAACAACAGTTCTGAAAATGTATTGGAAACTACAGCGAGTGACTTTGCAAAACACATTAAATCAAAAGACGTTTTTTCAATAGAAGGCTGAATAAACTGAGCAGGAAACATAACGTAAACAAAACAGAAGAAAGGACCCTTTTGAAATTTCCAGGATTCTCAGAAGCAGAAGCCATCATAGATGGGTACATTTGTAAAATGGTGACCGTGGGACAAATATGCAGCAAATTTGATTTTTTTGTATTCCCATTTGCTTCAGGAGCAAAAGAAAACAAATCCATGATAGCGCTCCACAACTTTCCAAAAGAGGACAAAATATAGAGAAATTTAATACAGCAGTCAGAAGAGAGAAAGATGTCAAATTTACAGTTACTCCCTCAGCTAAATATGTACTAGGTTTACAATGTTAATAATTGTGGAAATGCATGTATTTATTTAGTAGAAACAGAATACATAACAGCCATCTCTTAAAGGGATAATTTATGGGCTTATATTTATGGGTTTTTGTGCCTTTATTTGGAGAGGACAGTAGAGAGCAGGCGGGAATCGAACTCGGGTCATCAAGAACGCATTTGTGCCATATGTCGGCACACTAACCACTAGGCTATCGGCGACGACTTAAAGGGATAATTTTCACCCAAAAATGAAAATTCTCTCATCATTTACTCACCCTCATGTTGTTATAAACCTGTATGACTTTCATTCTTCTGCGGAACACAAAATAAGATATTTTGAAGAATGTTGGTAACCAAACAGTTTTGGTTCCCATTGACTTCTATTGTATGGTCAAAAAATATAATGTAAGAACCGAAACTGTTTGGTTACCGGCATTCTTCAAAATATCATCCTTTGTGTTCCACAGAAGACCATCATTCTACAAAAAGTTGGTATGAACCATTTCTATAACAAATTGTGCTGATTTAAAGGATTAGTCCACTTTTAAATAAACTTTTCCTGATAATTTACTCACCCCCATGTCATCCAAGATGTCCATGTCTTTCTTTCTTCAGTCGAAAAGAAATTAAAGTTTTTGATGAAAACATTCCAGGATTTCTTTTCCATATAACAGACTTCAATGGGCACCAAACAGTTGAAGGTCAAAATTAGTTTCACTGCAGCTTCAAATTGTTCTACACAATCCCAGACGAGAAATAAGGGTCTTATCAAGAGAAACAATTACTCATTTATACATTTTAACCAGAAATGCAAAATTCATCTTGAACTAGCTCTCTTCTTCTTCTCTATTAGAATTCTGGCAGTGTAGACACTGATAAGTGTATTACTGTCCTCCACAGGTCAAAGTTTTGAATTAATTTTTATATGCAATATGCTAGTTCAATAGTATATAACAATTAGTTCAAACTTTGACCTGTGGAGGGCAGTAATACACTTATCAGTGTCTACACTGCTGGAATTCAAATAGAGAAGAAGAAGAGAGCTTGTTCAAGATGAGCATTTATGGTTAAAACAATATAATTTTCCATTTTTTTCAGAAAATGAGCGATGGTTTCACTAGATAAGACCCTTATTTCTCACCTGGGATCATGTAGAACAATTTGAAGCTGCAATTAAACTAATTTTGACCTTCAACTGTTTGGTGCCCATTGAAGTCTACTATATGGAAAAAAATCCTGGAATGTTTTCATCAAAAACTTTAATTTCTTTTCGACTGAAGAAAGAAAGACATGGACATCTTGGATGACATGGGGGTGAGTAAATTATCAGGAAAATTTTATTTAAAGGTGGACTAATCCTTTAAGAAATCTAAGATGATACTTTACATGAACAAAATGAAGCCCACTTTGAAGACCATTAGGATTATTTTGTTTTACATTATTTTTATGACAATTAAGATCACACAATTTCCAAACTGTCCATGGTAATTTGTTCATATGTTATAATTTGAAATGCCCAGTATTCTCAAAGTTGGGGTGGTCTGTGTAATCAGTGTGGCAGTTGGCAGAGGTCAGAGATTTTTCACTGCAATCTTGCATCAAGGTTTCTCTTATGGCCACATCCAGTGAGGTTGGCTACAATGCCATGAGCATTAAACTTCTTGATAACATTATGTGTGATGAAAACAGGAACATCAAGGTCTATGGAGATGTGCTTGTAGCCTTGAGATTGTCCATGCTTGGCTATAATCTTGTTTCTGAACACTTAAAATAATTCTCTGGTTTTCTTTCTTTTGTCCATTCTCTTTGCAGTACACATAGTGAATATGTGATTAGAATTGAACAGGAGGGTTCAATTTTAAAGTGAACAAGAATCACTTGCTTGAAATGAATCATTTTTTACTACCTCTAGAAGGTGCCAATAATATTGTCCATGCCATTTTACGATTCCTCTGTGAAGCTACCTAAGATTTAATAAATTATTCATCAGATTTTGTTGTTTTGTTTAGCTGCACATCAAAGCCAACATGTTTTCTGGAAGAAATTGTGGCTTAGAAATTGTCACAATGCAAAAACAATCTTAATCATCATAAAATAGGCTTTATTTTCTTCATGGAAAATTATAATTTCTTTTTTTTTTCTTTTTATTTTGTTTTTTAAATTATGATTGCGATGGGATTCCCACTCACCTCTTCACGTGTCTGCTGAGAGTCTTCCTGCTGGCATGAAGCTTGTTGCAGAAGGGACATTTGTGCTCTTTCCTCTGGACGGGTGTATCACTGTCATGTTTCTTCTTGTGCACAGTGAGGTTTGATTTGGTGGAGTAGCACTGAAGACAGATGTCACACTGGAAAGGTTTTTCTCCTGTGTGTACTCTGGTGTGACTCTCATATTTACCTACAAAATGAGGAAAAGCAAAGCAGCAACTGAGACAAAGCCTGACATAAGCCATTACATTAACAACAAAAATGGCATTAATCTTTTTATTCAAATAATAATAATAATAGAAATGAAGCAAACTGCTGCCTTCCTTATGATATCAGGACAGTTGTATCGCCCTAACATTTTTGACTTACGCCCCAAAAATATCAAATATAAATTTTAATATAGAAATTAAAAACATGCTCATCATAGAAGAGGTGTATTCAAGTCACAGTATGCACACTGTTGTTCAAAAGTTTGTGGTCAGTAAGATTTTTTTTTTTTTTTTAAGAACTTAATACTTTTATTCAGTAAGGACACATTAAATTGATCAAAAGTGATAGTAAATACCTGCATGATGTTACAAAAGGTTTATTTCAAATAAATGCTGTTCTTTTAAACTGTCTATTCATCAAAAAATCATGAAAAAATATCACAGATTCCACAAAAATATTAAGCAGCTCAACTGTTTTCAACATTGATGATAAGAAGTGTTTCTTGAGCATCAAATCAGCATATTAAAATAGTTTCTAAAGGATCATGTGACTGAAGACTGAAATTATGCTGAAATTCAGCTTTGCATCACAAGAATACATTACATTTTAAAACATATAAGAATATAGTTAAGTTTTAAACTGTAATAATATTTCACGGTATTACTGTTTCACTGTATTTTGGATCAAATAAATGCAGCCTTGATGAGCATAAGAGACTTCTTTTACAACATAAAATCTTACCAACTTTTGAACAGTAGTGTATGTACTGCATTATTAATGTATATTAAATAAATTAAGAGAGAAGACAAAAAAGTCACCGACTACATCCTTCAGTCTTTACATTATAGTGCTCACCTATGCGATCAAAGGTCTTTTCACATTTGGGACATTTTAGAGTCTTTTTGTTATTGCTCTGGACCACAACAGGAGCAAGTCCCTCAGGAAAGACATGACCGGTGACCTCCGTCGCTTGGTTTTGCTCCTCAACAGCATGACTGGATCTCGGTTCGGTCTCCTTCTGGGTCTCAGCCTCCTCTCCAGCCTTACTGAGTTCAGCCACATGTTCCTCCTCTTGCTTCTCATCGTCTTCGCCTTCTGCCTCCTTCATGTCCACGGCAGTGGAAGTTTCTTCTCGGCCCTCCTTACTACTTTGCTCTTCCTGCTCATTCTGTTGCTCTTCCTCACTTTCGTCATCCTCTTCTTCCTCCTCCTCAAAGGGCGCATCGTCATCCTTTGAAGTTTTTTGACTGGGTTTTCCAGACAGGACGTGGATATTTCCGCTCTCCTGGCTCTCAAATTTAGCAGGGGTCCTCCTCTGACGGGCAGATCTGCGGGTAGTGGCTGCAGATGCGATTGCCGGGTTTTGCTCTTCCTCAACATGGCAACCAGCGCTGTGCGTCTTGGCCAGGTGATTCTCCAGAGACTTCTTGTAGCAGAATGTGCGATTGCAAAAGGAGCACTTGGCTCCTCCTGAAGTTTGGATATTCGGGACATCTGGGGTCTCCAGTGGAACCCGCTGAACATCACTTTCTTCATCAGCTTGAGCTGGAGTCACCCACTTTGCTAAAAGATTTACAGCTTCCATCATATCCAGAAAACAAGCAGCCTCAGCCAAAGCAGGAATCTGGCTTTCTGAAACTTCAAATTCAGACGTGTAGAGGAAGTTCAGCAAGTGTCCAAAGATGGAGCCCTCTATGTTATCAATGGTAACATGGTGCAGTTCAGGGTTTTCACTAAATCTGGCATGAAAATAGCCACTGCCAAAAGCCAAAACCACCTTGTGGGCATGATACATCTTCCCACTGACCGTGACAGTTATGTCACAGAATGATGGCAGTTTCTGACGGTCTTCGTTCAAGAACTTCAAGAAACAGCCATCACTTTGGGATATTTGCAGATGCCTCTTTTCCTGTGAAGAATCTTTATTGGCCACGTCAACATCGCTCTGGGCATCACACGCCGTTGGCCCATCACATGCTGTCTCTTGAGTTTCTTTGCTACCGATATCCTTTGCTTTTGACTGCTGGGATGGACTGACTTTCTTCTTCATGTTTAGGGTTTTCAAAACCAAAATTCCATTTTTAGAGCTGAAAAATACATTTACAGAAACACTGATTCTTTAGTAGTTATTTATGGGTTTATAGTTATTTACTTAATAAAGTGTATTAAACTGTTAATACATTTATAAGTATTTTATTGCAATGATTATTTGTGAATACTGTTATAAACAAAAAAAATGTGGACTGTCATGGTATTTCTTATAGATATTGCTAAATCATTCACCTGGATTAAGAATGAATTGAGAATATATGATGGTTTTGCCTCCAACTATTGAAAACCATATTTTACATATCACACATATTAATTTCAGAACCTTTTATTAACCTGTTCGTTCCGTCAGTATATGTTGTTTATTTAAAAAAAAACATACTATTATTTATTTATTTAAATTTGGAAACATAATGTTGAAACTATACATTTTAAATACAAATAAATTGCACATTTGTGTTAAGTACATCCTACTAGTGTTCAATTCTGGTTTACTTCAAAGTAGAAACAACAACAAAACTCTAATAGCAGGTAAAATTGTAGGACATATTTTGTCCAATAGCAAATTTTGACTAAACCATTAATGTTGATTATGCATTTATGATTATTGATGATTTATTCTAAATAACAGAATCATGCCACGGGAATGAACATACATACATATATATATATATATATATATATATATGTATGTATGTATGTATGTATGTATGGAGTTAGTGACATGCAGTCTGTAACTTCAGACAGAACGAAGCATTGACAGTGCCATTTATGAGGACGTTTTGCTTGCAGTGTTGCACTGGGTGAGGAAATGACACAAACGAAACAAACACATTACAACATGCTCAGCATGCATTACATTATACACACATTCCGCTGCGAATGAGAACAATGCAAATCTGAAGTGAACTACCCCTTACGGCCCCCCATTATGTCATGCTCCCACAGGGCCCCTCCAGAACAGGAGTGCGCTGACAAACGACCCTAAAATGGCCCATGGCAAACTACGAAGAGCGACTTGTTTCTCAGTTCCAGTCTTACCTTTAAAAAGATTAAACATGCGGTGGTGTTTTGAAGCGGTCTCTTATTTTACCTTTGTATACAAACAACAAAACTATAAGATTATAAAACGCGTATTGTGTCCTTTTTCCATCGTCCAGGGTTCCGACGTCTCAACAAACTGTTTTTTCATTGGCTAAAGGCGAAATGTCTTCCTGTTTCATTGGTTGACATGTACAAAGTATTCGTCCTCCGAAAATCCGTCCTCTGTGTAAAACTTGTAATTGAATGAAAGTTAATAATGTATTATTTTCATTTATAAATAAAAATAATAATAATATTAATAACAATGAATGTGCAACGACGTAAGAAGCATAGCATTATGGGTAATGTAGTTGCCTATTTGGTGAATGGAAATTCCAGGTTCAAGTTCAACATTGCACACAAACGTAAAAATATCTAAATGCAGTCATTATTTATTAGTTATATACATATTTTATTAAATTATTAATATTGCACACCAACGTAAAAATATCTAAATGCAGTCATTATTTATTAGTTATATACATATTTTATTAAATTATTAATATTTATAGAATATGACGTGTTCCATGGAAATATGTAGGATATTATCCATGTAAAATAAATAAACAAAACTGTAAATTAACAAAATTTCGAACAGTCAAAAGTTCGAACATCATTTATTATTTTACACATTTTATATAGGAATTAGCCAATATAGTGATCAAATGTTAAGCAATATTTTAGCTTCTTTACAGAGTTAATTTAGGATTTCTCAGTCACGTTCCAGTAGGATTCTGTCTCTCCGGTGTTCAAGGCTATTTTTTCTAACAAGCTTCTGATTACACCTTTGTTGCAGCAGGTAGGCTAAAAGCGTTTTTCCATTGTTGTCACATACAACTGAAAAACATTGAGAAATCCAGCCGTTTCGCTGCAAAATAGCATTCTGTAGGCCTAATTTACCTTAAACCATAATAAACATTTGAGTAGGCTAACTTTTTTATGACTGGAGCGCATTCACCGTGAACGCTGGACTGTCAGAGACTCATAATTTTAAAATAATCTTCATTAAAATCTAAATACTGGTTTATGGCTTTATAAAAGTGTTCTGCTGTCTAAGATTTGTTGATAACTGCATTCAGATCTGTCTTATCAGTCCATAAGGTGAGGATGCGTGAGTCTCTCAGATTAGCCGTTAGGACCTGCCCCTGGCCTCACACCAGTTCATTACACATGTAAGTGTATTACCATAATCCCAAAGCTGAGAAGCCAGTCCAAAACACAGATGAATGAAGACGAGCTAAGGAAGTCTCTGGCGGTAATGGTGCTGCCCTGTCCACTTCAGAGCTTGGTTTAGGTCTCCTGCCCGTTTACTATGTTTACAACTAAAATCATGTCAAGAGCGGCTATATTTTTCTGGATGATACTGTTGCTGTATGCAGGTAATAACAATTTTATTTTGTGGGATAGTTCTGGATTACATTAGAAACTTGCATGTGCGTACTTTTTGTAGAAGGTTATTGTGGTTATTTTAAGTTGGTCATACCAAATGGCCTACTATAAGTTAACTATATTGAACCTTTTCAATAGTGTTTGTCTAACAAAATGAAAATAGTTTTTTACAGTGATGCTGTCATTAGCATTTTTTCACTCAAATTGTTATGCTCAGAAACATAATGTGTAATGGGGAAAAACATTTAAAGGGGAAATTCACCCTAAAACAAAAATTCTGTCATCATTCGTCCTCATGTCGTTCCAAACTTAAATGACTAATAAAGATGGTAGTTTTGTCTGTACAATGACAAAACAACACTGGACCCCACTGACTTTCAGTGTATGGAAAAACAGCTGCCAAATTTTTCAATCTTCTTATGTGTTCCACAGAAAAAAAGCCATACAGGTTTGGAACGACATGAAGAGTAAATGATGACATTTCCAGTTTTGAGTGAATGTGATATTTATTGATTATGAAAAGTCTTGAAACCTGTTTCTTCTCTGCCTCAGGAGTCTCCAGTGAGGAGAATATTAATGGTTGTGATACAAACCCGTGCATGAATGGTGGTGTGTGCGTGAATCAGGATGGACAATACAAATGTCAATGTTCCCAAGAGAGCTATAATGGACACCTCTATGGAGGTCCATACTGCACAGTAGTCCTGCTTGGCTGTGAGCGTCATTGGTGCCAGAACAGTGCCACTTGCTATCCATACCTGGACAAAGGAAGACATCGGTACAGCTGCATCTGCCCTGAGGGCTTCACTGGAACAAAGTGCCAGACATCCACCACCTTCTCTTTTGAAGAAAGTGGATTTATGCAGGTCCAGACCATCCTCACTAATGCTTTTGAACCCTTGAATGTCACTCTGAGTTTTCGTACATTGCAGGAAGTGGCCACTCTGCTCCAGTGCCAAGTTGAAGATCAGCTTCTTACGCTGGAGTTAGTGGACGGAAGACTACGGCATACGTTGCAGAGAGCCCAGGAGACTGAAAGCATTCTTCTAGAGCTCCCGGGGATGGTTTCTGATGGCCGCTGGCACACGGTGAAGGCCTCGCTCCACAATAGCATGTTTGGGCTGAGTCTTAGAGACCCGTCTTGTCCTGGAGACACCTGTAACGTGGAAGTACAGATAGATAAAGCAGAGCCCGAATTGGGTTCAGGTCTATCAGAGTTGACTGTGATCCAGAATCTCTACATAGGTGGAAGAGAAGAGCAAGGGACTGCTGCAAGCTTTCTGGGATGTATGCGGGATGTGTGGTTGGATTCGCGCATAGTGGTGCCTGGATTGGGACCGAGGGCTCCCATTAAGCAATTTAATGTGAAACAGGACTGCAGTGACTGGGACCGATGCAAGGAAAACCCATGCCAGAACAGAGGCAGATGTGTCAAGGCAGGATGGAGGAGTTTTAGCTGCGAATGCCATCGGCCTTATGAGGGCGAGCGCTGTTTAGATGGTATGATTTTTTTTTTAAATTTCTACTCCAGTTTACTTGTAAAAAAGATATGGGTTGGACTTCATGTAGGATGAACAGAATTGTGGATTTAGACGCTCAAAAAACCTTCCTTTAGAGTGTAATGTAGAGCATGAAAAAGGTCTGCAAATTTACTAAGCAAAAAAAAAAAAAAATCACACCAAAGTGAGTTATTCTTTATATCAGTGAGCAATTTTTCTGAACTCCATGAAACACCTCAGTTGTAGTCTTTAAGTTTTCTTCCAGGAAAGTACTTGTTTTAAAGGTGCCCTCGAATGAAAAATTGAATTTATCTTGGCATTGTTAAATAACAAGCGTTCAGTACATGGAAATGACATACAGTGAGTCTCAAACTCCATTGTTTCCTCCTTCTTATATAAATCTCATTTGTTTAAAAGACCTCCGAAGAACAGGCGAATCTCAACATAACGTAACAGTCGGGGTGTACGCCCCCAATATTTGCATATGCCAGCCCACGTTTCCAACATTATAAAAGGCATTAGACAAGGGCAGCCAGTATTAACGTCTGGATCTGTGCACAACCAAATCATCAGACTAGGTAAGCAAGCAAGAACAATAGCGAAAAATGGCAGATGGAGCAATAATAACTGACATGATCCATGATAACATGATATTTTTAGTGATATTTGTAAACTGTCTTTCTAAATGTTTCATTAGCATGTTGCTAATGTACTGTTAAATGTGGTTAAAGTTACCATCGGTTATTACTGTATTCACGGAGACAAGAGAGCCATCGCTATTTTCATTTTTAAACACTTGCAGTCTGTATAATTCATAAACACAACTTCATTCTTTATAAATCTCTCCAACAGTGTAGCATTAGCCGTTAGCCACGGAGCACTATCAAACTCATTCAAAATCAGAAGTAAACAATATAACAGTATACAATACTCACATAATCCGACGCATGCATGCCGCATGCATGACGAACACTTTGTAAAGATCCATTTTGAGGGTTATATTAGCTGTGTGAACTTTGTTAAGGCACTGTTCAAGGCAAGCGCGAGCTCTGTGGGCGGAGAGCACGGGATTTAAAGGGGCCGCAGCATAAAATCGGCGCGTTTATAATGATGAAATAGGCAGTTAAAAAAATTAATTAAAAAAAATCTATGGGGTATTTTGAGCTGCAACTTCACAGACACATTCAGGGGACACCTTAGACTTATATTACATCTTTTAAAAACATAATCTAGGGCACCTTTAATATTCCTCATTTAAATAATTCCTGCCCAAGGCATATGTAAAAAAGGGGCATGGCCTGGTCGAGGTGTGTTAGTGTGTTGAAACTCATGGTTATGATAAGGGGCGTGACGTCCAAAACACAGTCGAAGCGATTGACCAATCACAGCACACTGGTCCAGCTGACCAAATGGAGGACACTTTTTGGAAGGAGGGGCTTCATAGAGACTAAACAGAACTTTACTGATAAACTGGAAAAGATGTGCTGCAATAATGTAACATATGTGAAAAAATGCATTTAAAAAAAAAAAAATCAATCATGAATACCTATTCAGGTAGTCCCCCAAAACAAAATCAAGACTTCATGAAAGGGCAAAATATGGCTTCTTTCAATCACATTTTAAAATGTCTGAATGACATTGAAGTAGATACAAAATGCAAATTCACAAGAACAAATTATTCTTTCTCAGAACTGACTTTACTTTGCAATGACGTTTTTGGTATTGCAGTGATTTTTAGTGCATGAATGAAGTCAGTTCTCCTCAAGTTCACACAGTTGACCTAACAGTGTGTAGTTCATCACATATGAACTTGTAAAGTTTAAAATTTAAAATTGTGTATAATTTAAAACGGGGGTCTCCAAACTCGGTCCTGGAGAGCCACTGTCCTGCAGAGTTTAGCTCCAACCCCAATTAAAGTCAAACTAATCAAGGTCTAATTGGGCATACTAGAAATTTCCAGGCAGGTGTGTTGAGGTAAGTTGGATTTAAACTATGCAGGACAGTGGCCCTCCAGGACTGAGTTTGGACACCCCTGATTTAAAACAACCCAAACTTCTCTGTTATGCAAAGTGTGCTTGTGCTATCTGGCTTTAAAATAATTGTCATTTATTTTGATAAGTGCAATAACATTTACACATTTTAAGTGTGGCTTGAGTGTCCAAATACTGATGGTTGAGCTACAAATCCTAATTCTATTTAAAGTAGCCTATTTCTGCTTATCCAAGATACAATTTTAAAACATTTAAAATGAACATTCATCTTTCCTGATTACTGTTTATCTCTACAACGACATCACTTATTACACTGCTTAGCAAAGAATCTAAACTCAGCGCCCCTCAGAGGGTCAAAATTAGTCTCAAGACGTAGAATGAGATTAGAGCGCTAAATAAAACAGCCATCCACAAACACCCAGACGTACACTCACACACATGCCAAAGCAGAATGACTGCCAAGGGAAGGTTAAAATCAGCCACACCTGAACTGTGGATTAAAGAAACGTGATATAAACAGGCGTATTTAATCCATGCTAACTTTAAATCAGATTTATCCTGACAAGAAAGTAGCCATCTATGATTTATTTGAAACTGATTTAATGGAAACATTCCATTTAGTCAAAATTGACTTTGTCTTATTATTATATTACAACCACCACAACAGCAATAATAAAAAAATACATTTATAATAATTTATGTATTATTAATTATTATAAATATATTTGTATTATTATTATTATTATTGTTGTCATGGTGGTTGTTGTAATTATAATTATTTCCAATAAACAATTATTTCCATTTTGTTACTTTTGACTGTCACATTTTATTTTGATTATTGTTATTATTAGCAGTAATAATAATAACAATATATTTGAAATATTAAAATGTATATAATAATAATATATTTTGAATAACATGAATAAGTATAACCATATTTAGAAATATTCAATGTTATATTTGACTGTCACATTTTATTTTGTTTATTATTGTTATTATTAGTAGTATTAATAATAATAACAACCACTATATTTGAAATGATATTAAAATGACTATAATAATAATATATATTGAATCATCTGAATAACTATGACTATATTTATAAATATTTAACTTTGTTATATTTGATTGTAGTATTATTATTATTACAACTATAATAAATATTATTATTATTATTATTAATAATAATAATAATAATAATACTTCTTTTGTTACATTTGACTGTCACATTTTATTTTTTTTGGATTATTATTATTATCATCATCATCATCAACAACACTATATTTGAAATTATATTACAAATTATTCCTCTATTTGGAAACATTCCATTTTGTTATATTTGATTTGATGTTATTATTATTGTTATCATTAACAACAACAATAATATATTTTGAATAATATTAATAATTATAACTGTATATTTAGAAATATTCAATTTTCTTTTATTTGATTTGATATTAAAATTACTATAATAATAATATATATTGAATCATCTGAATAACTATGACTATATTTATAAATATTCAATTTTGTTACATTTGATTGTAGTATTATTATTATTACAACTATAATAAATATTAATAATAATAATAATAATACTTCTTTTGGTACATTTGACTGTCACATTTTTTTTTTTATTATTATTATTATTATTATCATCATCAACAACACTATATTTGAAATTATATTACAAATTATTCCTCTATTTGGAAACATTCCATTTTGTATATTTGATTTGATGTTATTATTATTGTTATCATTAACAACAACAATAATATATTTTGAATAATATTAATAATTAGAACTGTATATTTAGAAATAGTCAATTTTCTTTTATTTGATTTGATATTATTAATAATAATAATAATAATAATAATAACATACTGCTAATAATAATAATAATGATTATTATAATATATTTTGAATAATATTAATAATTATAACACCATATTTAGAAATATTCTGTTTTGTTATATTTGACTTTGTTTGTTACATATTATTATAATTGCACACATTTTATATTTTGTATATTTTGTATTATAGAGTATGTAGCTGCAAGGTTTGGAAATGAAGATTTGGAGAGCTACGCTATGTTCACAGTGGATGACAGCCCAGGTGACAGTACTACCGTGTCCATGTTCGTTCGTACACGCCGCTCCCAGGGGCTGCTCCTGGTCCTCTCCAACAGTACCAGTCAGTATCTCCGTGTCTGGTTGGAGGATGGAAAGATCAAAGTTCAAATCAACAACTTTGAAAGCCTGCTAGGAAGGGAAGCAGTCAACGATGGTCACTTTCACCTCATAACTGTGCTTGTGGAACCAGAATCCCTATCCCTGTTTATGTCTGCTAAGCGCCAAGGTCGCATCCCTATCCGTCGTGTGCTGGTCCAGGCTGGGGATGCAGTATATGTGGGAGGCTTACCGGATCGGCGTGCATCGCTAGCCTTTGGGGGCTACTTTAAGGGCTGTATCCAAGACCCCCGTATAAATAGCAGACGCCTGCAGTTCTACCCAGTCAGTGTCCCGGTGAGCTCCTACAGGCTCGAGACCTTGCTGAACGTTACTCGCGGATGTACTGGAGACGACTCCTGCAGTGTAAGTAACATTTACAGATCCATGATTATGGTACTGGCATAAAGTGTGGTCCACTTGACAGGAAAGGTTGATCTGATTGACATGAAAAGTGAGCAGTAATAGCATATTTTGGTTTTATCTTCCAATTAGGGTGATACCAAAGTAATGGACAGGCATGGAAAAAAAAAAATAACAGAAACAATTATCAGAATTAGCACTCTCTCGATTTGCATTATCACTAACAATATTTGTGTTTGAATATTTTGTATATATTATGAATGATTTGATGAATATTCAAATATGATGAATAATTACATAATTTACAGTGTTCACAATTCTGAAATACTAATGCTTGACTTAAACCTGAATTTGTGTACATTTGAACCCTTTTAATAATATGCAAAACATTCATAAATATTTAAGAAAAATATATGAATTATCACACCATTCACTATACTGATTTCAACAAAACATTTTTATAATTTTTTATAAACATTCTAAATATGTTTAACAGTTTTGAATATTTTGTCAATTCTATTCATGTAATGAATAATTTTATAAACATTACAATAATTTTATAAACATTCACAATGTTCACAATTCTGCTTGAGCCATAGCTTTTTAGAAATTGGCTGAACTTTCTAAATATGTCTAAATATTTATTATTTATATATCATAAATATTTATTAATATATATTATATATTTATATATTATTACTAATATATATTATTCTATTCTAAATATTATAATATTTGCATATTTTGTAAACTTCAAATATTATGAATCATTTGATAAATATTAATATATTATTAATTATTATTAAACACTCCTATTAAAAAAAAAAAAAGCCAACAAATATTATATGAAATTGAAGGGGCAGTACTAGAATTAAAATGAATCTTTATTGTTTATAATGACAATATGTACCTTAATGAATGATTGTGTGCATCTCTTCTAGATCAATCCCTGCTTGAATGGAGGTGTGTGCTACTCCATGTGGGATGATTTCACATGCAGTTGCCCACCCAATACGGCAGGGCAACGCTGTGAGGAAGTCAAGTGGTGTGAGCTGTCTCCATGTCCCTCCACTGCCATGTGTCAAGCCCACAGTCAGGGTTTTGAATGTAAGTATGAATATGTAAATGTCCCAAGAGCAGTTGTCCTTATCTGAACTATTTTTCTGAGTAAAAGCGGTATGGAAAATGTTGATGACATCTAAGCATTAATACATCAATGGCATCTATCTACCTATCCTCAGCTCAGTTATGTAATTAATAATTGCCATGTGTAGCTATACTAGAGGATTTATGAAATCCTTGAAAGATTATCCTTTGTTGGATTTGCCATGCCATATGCGTCTGCCCTGAGACAGTGCACTGGAGCGTGTTAATGACATACACACATGATCTTAGAGAAATTGAATATGGTGCTCAGAGCTTACACTTTGGAGGTAAAAAGAAAAAGGGGTCTGTTTATTCATGTCTGCTGAAACTGGTAGCACCCATAGGATCCTATAAATCCCTTTTGATTTAATCATCTTTAAGATGATTATATATATATATATATATATATATATATATATATATACAGTACAGTCCAAAAGTTTGGAACCACTAAGATTTTTAATGTTTTTAAAAGAAGTTTTGTCTGCTCACCAAGGCTACATTTATTTAATTAAAAATACAGTAAAAAACAGTAATATTGTGAAATATTATTACAGTTTAAAATAACTGTGTACTATTTAAATATATTTGACAAATTAATTTATTCCTGTGATGCAAAGCTGAATTTTCAGCATCGTTACTCCAGTCTTCAGTGTCACATGATCCTTCAGAAATCATTCTAATATGCTGATTTGCTGCTCAATAAACATTTATGATTATTTTCAATGTTGAAAACAGTTGTGTACTTTTTTTTTCAGGATTCCTTGATGAATAGAAAGTTCAAAAGAACAGCATTTATCTGAAATACAAAGCTTCTGTAGCATTATACACTACCGTTCAAAAGTTTGGGGTCAGTAAGAATTTTTATTTTTATTTTTTTGAAAAGAAATTAAAGAAATGAATACTTTTATTCAGCAAGGATGCATTAAATCAATCAAAAGTGGCAGTAAAGACATTTATAATGTTACAAAAGATTAGATTTCAGATAAACACTGTTCTTTTGAACTTTCTATTCATCAAATAATCCTGAAAAAAATACTGTACACAAATATTTTGTACAATTGTACACATTAAATGTTTCTTGAGCAGCAGATCAGCATATTAGAATGATTTCTGAAGGATCATGTGACACTGAAGACTGGAGTAACGATGCTGAAAATTCAGCTTTGCCATCACAGGAATAAATTACTTTGTGAAATATATTCAAATAGAAAACAGTTATTTTAAACTGTAATAATATTTCACAATATTACTGTTTTTTACTGTATTTTTAATTAAATAAATGTAGCCTTGGTGAGCAGACGAAACTTCTTTTAAAAACATTAAAAATCTTAGTGGTTCCAAACTTTTGGACTGTACTGTGTATATATAAACTAGTTGCAGAGTTCAACTAGTTCATTTCTCATTTTAATTTAGTTTAACTTGATTTACCAAAATAAATAAAACTAAACTGAAAAAATAATTAAAAACTATATAGAAATATTTAAAAAAAATAAAAAACTTTATAATAGTATTATAGTAATAATACAATAATAGTATCTTAATGATACTAAAAATAACACTGGTACAAAACATTGCAAGAAAGCAGTTTAATCCATTTTAAACTAAGTAAACTTTTATGTAAAATAAATGTGAAACACTGCAGCTTTTGAAGGCAAATACGATATGTAAAGCATAAATATGGAAGTATATGCAAAGGAGACATTTGAATCAGGATTCTGGTTAAATATATTTATATATTTGCAATGGAAGAGCTTTGGTGAAATATGATCTTTTTATTTCTGTTTGTGAGTTGTATGCATTCATGCAGTCATTTTGAAAAGTAAAATATAAAAAGACATAACAGAAAAAAACTAGAGCACTGATCCTTCTTTCCTGCCCGCTTTGCAGGTGCGGTCAATGTCAGCCTCCGAAGTGACAGCCACATGATCACCTATCGTGGCAATGGGAAAATAAAGCGATACCTCAGCAGCATTTCAATACATTTCCGTACCAGGCAGCAGAATGCGACTCTACTACATGCTGAGCAGGATTCTAGATTTATTACCATTTCCATCCAAGATGGACACGTGGTTTTAGAGCTGCAGGGAGAAAAACAAACCTCCTATGTGTATATAACCAGTCTGGACCTGGTTAATGATGGACAGTGGCACAGGGCAGACTTCAGCATGGACAGCACAGCCATACAGTCATCCAGATGGAGAATGGTTCTGGATGAGCACTGGGAGAAACCCTCCATCTCATTTACAGCATCAGAAGATCTGGATTTCCTAAAAGAAGATGTGGACATCATCTTGGGGGGTTTGGGACCCAATTCGGAGGGCAACTTTGCTGGCTGTCTTGGTTTGGTGGAGATTGGTGGACTTGCATTGCCATATTACAGCGACATGGAGATGAACCTTCCCAGGCCCCAGGAAGAGCACTTTCTGAGAACCTCTGGAACTCCCTACTTTGGCTGCTGGGGATCAAATGTCTGTGAGCCTGACCCTTGCCAAAATGGAGGGGTTTGTGAAGATCTGTTCGACCTTTTCAAGTGCCATTGCCCATCTGATTGGGATGGCCAACGCTGTGAATCCACTCTAGACACTTGTGCCTCAAACCCTTGTGTTCACGGAGCCTGCAGAGTGGTGTCAGCAGGATACGAGTGCTCGTGTGACGTAGGCTACACCGGCCGACGCTGTGAATTGGAGGTGGACGTATGCGCCCACCACAAGTGCAGCAATGGAGGAACGTGCCTAAGAGGACTGAAACGCTACGCATGTCTCTGTCCGAGAAACACGACCGGACCTTTCTGCAGGTGAAGATGTTTCCCATGCTCACCCCTGAGATGCATCTCGACACATGAGTTCTTCAGCAATATCAAATGTTGACATTCTTAGATATTTGCATGTTAAATTCCATTTCTGTTTCAGGGAGAGAGTTCCAGAACTTCCATGGTATATCGACAGGTTTCCGTGAGTTTAATTTCTTATAATATGTATTAAAGGTGCTGTAAGCACCTTTCAGAACGTCAGAACATTTTCATTGAAGCGTTATATGCAATGAACCAAGCCAACCAGCTACAAGATGAATCACAACATTACAAACTTTGATTTGAAGAAATCGGTCGAAAAGACAATACAAGACTGTGTACTTCACAGCTTTAATGATGGAAAGAACTGCAATCACATGAAGCAAATGACATAAATTAAAAATGATAGTGAAATATAAAACTAATTATTTTATGTTTATTGAAAAATATGCAGGCATATAAATATATATATATTTATATATTACATGCATACACACATTTTTAAGTATTTTGAGAACATGGGAGTGGGTCAGAACTCTTTTGATGCAATTTGTTTGTCGCGACTCTCTGATTGGTGGAATCTTCTGTACAAAGCATCATGGGTAATGTAGTTTTTCACCATGAATTTCACTGTTAAACACGATTATTTATTTAGTAAGATGAAATAATGCAAACAGGTGGGTTCAACAAAATGATATACTATCAATTAACAACCTCTAAATGGTATGTCTGTCTATAAACATATCATTAAAAATACATTTTTCAATCAGATTGAAGTCATTTCAATCAGATAAAAAAATCAATAATTTTTACTTCCGGAACCCAAATGTTGCACTCTATGTAAAAGGCAATTATTTAATTTAGAGGACAATTTGTTTTTATAATATTAGTCTTACCATTCTAAATTATTTTTTAAATGTATTTTTAAAATCTCTAAATGTAAAAGAATTGCGGAGTCCACACCACAACTATAACAATAACAGAACAGAGGAACGATATTGTTGGAATCAATTTCACAACCATTTTTTTCAGTTAATGAAAGATAAAAACACTGATCAGCCAATCAGAATCCATTTAAAGAGGCAGACAACATAACTGCAGTATGCACTTATAATAAACAGAAAGATATTGTGCATTGGTGTGGATGATATTATAGTTTTTGTTATAGTTATCTTTAAAGTTATTATTCTTGGTGTGAACAGGCCATAAGACTTAAAGTCTTAAAAATGAAATTTCTGTCATTAATCACTCACCCTCATGTCGTTCCACACCTGTAAGACCTTCGTTCATCTTCGGAACACAAATTAAGATATTTTGATGAAACCCGAGAGGTTTTTTTTTCCTCCATTGAAAGCAACGGTATCAGTACATTCCATGTCCAGAAAGGTACTAAAGACATCATTAAAACGGTCAACATGACTACAGGGGTTCAACCTTAATGTTATGAAGTGACGAAAATACTTTTTGTGCACAAAAACAAAACAAAAATAATGGCTTTATTTAACGATTTTTCTTCTTCCCTGTCAGTCTGTTAAGCAGTTAGTGCAGTGCTGCATTTCCTTGTTTGTGTCCGAACACCGGCTCATTATTGGCCGGCTCCTGCGTCAACATCACACGCATGTCTGGTGCTGCTCACGTGAAGACCAATACTGAGCCGTCGTTTGGACGTAGAACCTGGAAGCTGCAACGAAAATTGCGTAGCAGAAGAGAAACAGGGAGAGACGAATTTGTTGAATAAAGTCGTTATTGTTGTTTTGTTTTTGTGCACAAAAAGTATTCTTGTCTCTTCATAACATTAAGGTTGAACCACTATAGTCACATTGACTATTTTAACCATGTTTTTACTACTTTTCTGGACATTGAATGTGGTAATTTCATTGCTTTCAATGGAGAAAAACCTCTCAGATTTCATCAAAATATCTTAATTTGTGTTCTGAAGATGAACAAAGATCTTACAGGTGTGGAACGACATGAGGGTGAGGAATTAATGACAGAATTTAAATTTTTGGGTGAACTAACCCTTTAATGGAACTGTATTAAGTCTTAATGAAGTCTGTACCAAGCCTTATCCTTTTGTCACATTTTTCTCTAGATATCCTAAGCTTCCTGTGTCTTTCTGTGGGAATGAGAGATGGAACTATAGTTGCTTCAATGGTGGGAATTGCTCCTCTGTAGAGGATAACTGTGAATGTCTACCTGGATTCACTGGACAATGGTAAGAACATTAAACCACAGAGGTTCAATTGTGTGATACCACAGTGAATTGGTGAAAACCTAATGTTATGGTTTGGTGCTCATGAAACATTTCCTATTACTATCAATGTCGAAAATGGTGATACATTCATTTTTTCAGGATTCTTTGATGAACAGACAATTCAAAAGAACAGCATTTATTTGAAAAAAAAAAAAAAAAAAAGTTGGTTTAAATTATATGTCTTTACTGTCACTTTTGGTCAATTTAATGCTCCTTGCTGAATAAATGTATTATTTACTTTCAAAAAAATCTTACTGACCGCAAGCTTTTGTATGGTATTGAATTTTGAATGGGTGCATTCAATGCCACCGTAGCTATAGCAAAGCATTATTTGTAATACTTGAATAAATCCCTAACCCTGAGTATTAAACTCCTGCAGCACTATTTGTCCTGCAGACATAAATAACACTTTAAAGTGCAGCTCATTGATGAGAAGTGTGCTATTATTTCTCTCTGCAATCAGACTTAATGGCAAATCGAGTTTTTCTGCCTACTGTTTGTAATAATATGCCGTAAGGTGGCCTTCTAGCGCTGCCCTTCACTGTGTCAATCTCTTCATCTGAAATGACTGATTTTCTTTGACAGGTGCGAGCTGGAGCTGGATGAATGTGCATCTGACCCCTGCCTTAATGGAGGTTTCTGCCGTAACCTGATCAACAGGTTCCAGTGTGTGTGCGAGATGAGCTTTGCAGGTGATCACTGTCAGATTGATGTCAGTGACTTCTACGTTTATGTGTTCCTGCTCCTGTGGCAGAACATCTTCCAGCTGTTGTCATACCTCATTTTGCGTTTAGATGATGACCCAGAGGTGGAATGGAACGCAGCCAACGATGACTAAAAACAATTCCTTCTCAGACATTCTGAGGAATCTGAGGAAGATGTGTGGTCATGTTGAATGGACACAATACGCGAAGGCCTTTAAAGGGATCCTATTATGCTTTTTTTTCATTTTCAACTTTTAGGGTGTAATGTTGCTGTTTGAGCATGAAAAAGGTCTGCAAAGCTACAAAGCTCAAAGTCACTCCAAAGGGAGTTATTCTCTATATCAGTGTGCACTGTTTCTGAACTCCCTGAAACACCTCAATTGTAGCCTTGAATTTTCTTCCAGGAACGAACATGTCACAAAATTCCCGATTTAAAGAATTCCCACCCAAGGTATACGCAAGTAAAGGTGGCGAGGCCTGGATGAGTTGAGTTAGTGTTGTGTTGAAACTCACGTTATGATAAGGGGCGTAACATTTCTGAAACACGCTCAAAGTGGTTGACCAATCACAACACGGTGATCCAGCCGACCAATCAGAGCTCATTGCACTTTTCAGAAGGAGGGGTTTCATAGAGACAGACCTGGAAGAGAGGTGCTGCAATAATGTAAATTGTGAAAAATAAGGCTTTAAAAAATCAATCATGAAATCATATTGTAGTAGACGTATTTACAAAGGTCATAATAGCTCCCCTTTTAATATTATTAGAGATCATTATGGGTATTGGTTTTCAAGATTGATTGATTGATTACTTTATAGATTGATTACTTTATTTCGAGCCATATAGAAATACAGGTATTTTTCACAGAAAAATATAATATATTGTGCAATTTTATACATCATACCCGCATTGGGTAAAAAAAAACAAAAAAACAAAACAAGAGAAAAACAAAACAAAACAAAAGAAGTGCTCAGAATAAATGTATCTATAAATATATTTCAGACAAGTTCATGGTTTATATATTATTATTATTATAGCTCGAAAAGGAGTGGGAAGAAGACAAACTTATTTAACCCCACCCCCTATTCATCTAATGACTGGTTACCAATATAAAGAAGAATATATTTATATACAATATCTGACCTATATCGTACCTTATAAAGAACAATATATAGAACATTATACATTACTACATTATTAACAACATTACGTACATTATATAGAACAATATAATTATATAAAATATCAGACCTATGTCATACATTATACACTCTAAAAAATGCTGGGTTAAAAACAACCCAAGTTGGGTTGAAAATGGACAAACCCAGCAATTGGGTTGTTTTAACCCAGCGGTAGGGTTAAATATTTGCCCAACCTGCTGGGTAGTTTTATTTAACTCAACTATTGTTTAAAAATTACTGTATTGCTTAATTAAAATTAACCCAAAGTATGTTGGAAATGAACATTTATTAATGTTCAATGAATAATTATTAAACAATAAACATTTATTAAATTGCTTATTAATAAATGTATATTAATAAACTATTAAACTATTACATTTATATTAATAAAATATTCAAGCTTATTAATAAACATTTACCTTTTGTCTATTATTGTTGCCTCTAATTGCATCTGGTTTTTAATTTCCCAACTATTTTGGGTTCATTTTAAGCTAGCCATATAGCAATTTTTAAACAATAGTTGGTTTAAATAGAACTACCCAGCAGGTTGGGCAAACATTTAACCCAACTGCTGGGTTAAAACAACCCAATCGCTGGGTTTGTCCATTTTCAACCCAACTTGGGTTGTTTTTAACCCAGCATTTTTTAGAGTGTATAGAAATATATTATTACATACAATATCTGACCTATGCCGTAAGATCAAATGTAGTTTAGGAATCATTCAATGAGAAAACTGATATACAGTATATAAACTGCAGCTTCTGAATAATAATTCAGATAAAATTAAAATGATTCTAGAATGGTATCCTCTAATAATACTGATACAAAACAGCTCAGATCTGTTCACATTATAGCATCTGACAATAAAAGGCTTTCCATGTGCCTTCCGTTTCCTCATAAATATCTATTTTTGAAAAATGTTTCTCATAACTTCTCAAAGAGTACAAAACACTACAAAAGTTTGCAGTTAATCAAATTATATGTGAAGCCCACTGTTAATTTTTTTTTTTTTTTTTTTTCATATTCTGATGGTAAGAAAAGCAGATTAATATTTTTAATCCCATCATTAAATGTTTTTTTTTTTTCTCAACTGGTGTTCTGATTTGTGAATTTATTTTGATGTTAATGTTCATTTTTGGAGTAAATATATAATCCTATAAGTTTTCCATTATTTTACTCCATATAGGAGATTTTGTTTTGAAGAACTATTCACAAAAAATAAGAGCATCATCAATATTTTTGTGATTTAGTTTCAATAAACTAACAAATATAATATTTTTCTATCCAGCAGCTGTGTATATTTGAGTTTTAGTTTTGCTTATAAATTTGAGATTGACAATAGGTTGAATGTCTGTTTTTGTTTTTTTTTTAAGATCAGAATATCAAAGAGATTAAAAGAGACTACAGTAAATGTTTGCAGATCTTGCTTAAAAAGAAACGAAGGGCAAACATTGGCCATAAAATAACAAATTAGTAAATATTCTACTCACTCCTCGTATTGCTTTTCACCAGTTGAACTGGATTTCCGCAATACTCGGGTAAATAGAGGCACTTCAGAAAAACAAGTTTACATGAAGTTATGTTTGCTTTTCATTGTTGGGTGTTTGATAAGCACCAGAAACAGCAAAAACACATTTAGAAGGATCTTTTAGTAATGGTTGAAATCTTTTTGCAAGTCAAATTGAAGATTTTTCTGATTATATTTCTTTAAATGGCACACTTGGTGAATTCATTCAAAAAAAAAAGCCCTGAAGAATGACTGGATGCGAGGATGACTGGACTGTCAGGTTCCATACATGCGAGTTCATTCACCAAGGACATGGTCAAAGTTTAAAAGCACGTCTGCTTCCCCAAACCAAACTTCAATTTGAACAAATTGCACAGTTACGTTTGCTTTGGCACTCAAAGATGGTTCATTGGTGTCATTTACGTAACAGAAATCAGAAAGTCTTTGCATTTACCATGTGGTCAAGACTAAAGTACAGCGTATCTATATATATATACACAATAAAACAAACCCTGTTACCTTCTATCCGCATATCGGCTTCACCTCAGGAGTTCAGGTTATTGCTGTTCAGCATGCAGCTTTGGGTTATAGCGCTTGTTCTTGGGCTCCTGGTAACGGGCTCATGGGTGCAGGGGGTGATGCCCACCTTCAGCTTGCCTCCCTGTGATACTCCGGAGGCTGAAGCAGCGGCTCTGGTGGCACAGGATTTCCTTAATGCTCAGCACACCCACGGTTACAAATATGCCCTGAATCAGATTGAGAAAGTCAAGATCCTCTCCACGGTAAGACAATGGATGATCATGAACAGTGCTTGTGTGATGGTGGATGTAGCAGTCATGTGAGTGTCCAAAACATCAGCTTTAAAAATGTAGACGGTAATATATGATTATTTCATGCACTGAGCTTTTTTAAGAATATGAAACCTGTGCAGTTCCATGATATTTAAGGAAATGTTTAATATAGTTCATATTAAATTGATATTCATTTTTTGCACAGGTGATGCATTTCTGAAGAAATTTGTTTTTATATCTACACTACAATTCAAAATAAGTTTTGCATGCATTTTATTACAGGGTTTTAAGATTCAATTGTCTCTTTGTAGCCAGGTCAAGCAGACACGTATTTTCTGGAGTTGGAGTTGCTGGAAACTACATGCCACGTCTTGGATAAAACACCAGTGAGCCTGTGTCCAGTCAGACAGAAGCATAGTACGGTGAGATCTGTTCAGTTAACTTTGCGTATGTTTACTTTTGTAAATATGTCATGAATTGCATGTATCTAAAAGCACATGGTCCTCTTCTAGGCTGTTGAGGCAGATTGTGATTTTGCTCTGAAAAATACAACTCAAGGTCTGTCTGTTGTGGCATTCAAGTGTAAAACCGAAACAGGTAAGAGGACAAAAAAATCCTTGTTAAAACAAATGCGCTTTCTGTCAGCTGATTAGGAAAGGAGACCCTTTGTTTTTTTGTTGTATCTAGAATCAGAAGACGTCTGCGTAGGCTGCGCTCACCTCGTTCCTTTAAATGACACAGATGGCCTCCAACTCATTGAAAACTCTTTAGATAGTTTCAATCAAAACAATTCTCTAAACACTAAGTTTGCACTCCTTGAAATAGGACGAATGGCATCCCAGGTAAATGGAATATCAAAAATTATTATTAGGCAATAAAGCTCCCTATAGACAATATATGATACCGTTTTCTACTTTTTGCAGATTGTCAGCGGCGGACACAAGTACTTTGCAGAATATGCCATTATTGGGACCAACTGCACAAGTCAAGATGATGATATATGCATCCCTCCAGATTACACTGTTGCTGTAAGAATATTTAAATATCTAGAGAGAGAGAGAGAGAGAGTTTGGCTGGCGTTCAGCTGTGTAAATATTTGTGTCAACACAAAGCCAGAAATGACCCTATTAACCTTCTTAACGCACTTTTGTGATCTTTTGTGCATAAGAAATTTGAAGTGACTTTGATTTCGCCAAGCCCTCTTTTCAAACCCCACTCCGTCCAACTGTCTGCCTCCATTCTTCATGCTCACTTTTAATGATCCAGCCAAATCCCGCGGATAAAAGTCTCGTCCTACATTTTTTCTTGTTGAATATCCTGTTTTGCTCAGAAATCACATCAGATTACAGAAGCAAAATGGGTTGAACAGTCTTTCATGTTGACTTCAAAGTGTCTAATCCATATTTGTGTCTATTTTTAGATTCATGGCTTCTGTCTAGCTGAAGGTTCGGCCAATCTGAATGATGTTGACTGCAAAATCTTCAGCCCAGTAAATACCTCTTTGTTATTTTACATGAACACAATTTGCACTTACACTGTAAAATATTTCAACCCACAAAACTTGAAAATGTAATGGCTGCCTTTAATCCAGTGTGATTTTAATGTAATTGAGATACTAGTTTTTATAGATATTTTGAATTAGCTTATATTTTTATATAATATATTTTCTATTTATTTTATATTTTCTTTATTTTTTTTTATATTTCCTATAATTTTAGTTAAAGTTTTAGTAAAGAGTTTTTATTGTAGAAATGGCAGAAATAATTAGGACAAGTTAAATAAATGTTAACTGAAGAAAAAAAAAATCACATATAGCTGCATTATTTTGGTCAATTAGGCTATACAATTTAATGTTAAACAGAAAAAGTGAAGTGTATAATGTATGTGCCACAAACAAAATTGTAACACCGAATTGCAAAAATAAAATTAGATTTCAAACACTTCCCCTCATCTCTCAACCCCAACTCAAAGTCAGTATGCTTGGTCAGTGTTGCTATGTATAACTCAGCACCAGAAATTACACACTTTACCTTTAAACTTTTTTCATTCATGACAGATCCAAGCTGTGGACCCAGTAAGCAACGCCACGGTGCAAGTCCAACCACTTCTGCATGCACATACCTTTGGACCTCACCACAACCCCACCATTCATGGCCTCAAACATCACAAGCTGACAGCACTTCATGACCCTGCGGCAAGCGGCCTGCTCTCTGCAGAATCTGCTGAATCAGCTGAGGCAGTGATTGTGCCAAAGGAAGCTCCTGTTGTAAAGAGGGAGGTTTCTGCAACAGAAGGGCCAGCAGTAGATGCAACAGTACTGCCAGAAAAAACATCCATTCTTTCAGATCCAATTCTCCTCGTCCCAATCTGTCCAGGACCAAAGAAACATTTCTGACTTGTTACCATTTCATGAACCAACCCATATAGAAAAGATTAAGTCACACTTGTTTAGGTCTCCAGACTTGTCCTGTTGAATTCTGAGATTGCCACCAAATATATAACTGCAGTCAGTCAGGAGTAAATGTTTTATAACAAAACAGGTACATGTATAAACAAAACTAGCTTTCTTGTAAAGAAAGAAATCAAGGATGTCCCTGTTTTACTGGTGCTGTAATAAAATGTTTACCTTGACAGGATGTCATTAAATATCCTGCATTAAGAGAAAACCTTTGAATGTCACTGTCATATAATGCTGGCTAAGAATTGTAAAGTCAAATTTCTGATTTGAAAGCATAAACAGCAATAAACAGCATATTCATATTACTAATTTGAAAACTGTCATGTGAAAAAACTGAGAAAAATAAATCCCTCCATGACATAAGTGAGATAGAGATTCTCTAAAGTTGTTAAAAATGCTGTATTTCCAAAGGGAATTTGTGCTTCACGTATTTGATAAACAAATCTTACCTTGAGCTTGTATGGTTTAAAGGTTGCTTATTGATTGAGAGTTAAAATGATCATTAATATGAAAACGGCTGAACACTGCAGGGCAAGTATATGAATGTACATGTAAATTATTGGTAACACTTCACAATAAGGTTTCATTTGTTAACATTAGAATTTGAACAACGCTGTTGGATATTGTTGGTATTTGAAATCAACCCAAAGAAACCAACCCCTCTCTTCATTGCTCCGCCTCCAAAACTCACACTCCAATCCTAACCACTCTGCTCTGTGTCGGTTTTGAACCCTGGCCCAATCGCCACTGACATGCAAGGCGAATACATTAACAATGACTCTAAACGCTGCATTCTCTAGCGGTCGTCAGTCAGTGTGCAGTAGTTTAACAGCAAAACTCTCACTATCAGGCCACTGTGACACACGCAATGCGAATGGATGTATGTTTATCACAGCTGACGCGCAACAAAATGCTTCACGAAAAATAAAGCGCAGTTGATGAATGAACGACAAGGAAGCACAAAAAATGAACATACAGTACACAAGCGTTAATTATAAATAAAAAGTGTTAACAGCACAGCAGCTCCAGACCATCGAAACGCAGTGTTAAGGAATCAAAGCAGCCTCTGTGTCTGTTTTCAGGCCTTCCCACTTAGCTCTCTACAGCGCTGGAAAGCTTTTCTAATATAAACGCAGGTCCTAAAGCGCTTGCCTAGGCATAAACCTTCATTCCAGTGATATTCTTTTGAGCTCTTTTGTATAGAGTGCCCCAGGGATGACGCGTTTTTGTAGGCCAACCCGGAAGTTAGCGGCGCAAGGGTTCCCTCGGTTGAAAGCCTATGCATTTTTCCCATAGACTTTTGGAAAATCGCAGAAAATAAGCTGTGTGTTTAACAAAGGGTTATGACACTTACACGTTTTGTCTATCAAGATAATCTTTACAAGTTAACACAACATTTATAGATTTTGAAGCCTAAATAAAGTGGTCAGATATAAAAGGCTAACAGTAGGCTATAAACGGACTACAGCACACCATGGTCGCAGATCAACGTCGTCACCACCAAGCTTCCTCAAACTGCATTTAAAAAACAACTTTATTTAAAAACATGCTCGCTGATTATGATCTGTGCTGTTATGAATACTTTTCCACTTTTTCATGAGAAAGGCTGTCCAAATGTCCAGTTTTTAGTGATGACATCTAAAGTCCCCGCCAAAGGAAGTAATCCCTTTTAGCAACTTGTTAGCAACCACCGATTTTAAGACACAGTAAAAGTTTAAAAAAAAAAAAAAAAAAAAAAAAATCACAAGTGGGTTATAACTGGTGTGTTTTATGTCATAGATCAAAACGTGAAAGTATTTAGAGGCTTTGTTAACCACAGACCTTATTTCAGGCGATTTAGCAAAAACCCATTCAAAAAACCCATAGACTTTACGGCGTTGGAACCTGAAGTCCTAAAATGCTAACTCGCTTCTGGGTTTTGCCTACAAAAATGCGTCATCCCTGGGGCACTCTACTGTATTGTGTCCATTCTCTCATTCTGGAGGTTTTTTTTCTCATTTTCAAATCTCCTTCTTGCTCGTTCTGTCTCCTCGACTGGCATACGCCCCCTAATGCTGATTGGTTAGACATTTGTTGTTAATGTCAGCCGACTAACTTTGTGTATTTGAAATAGTCCACCTTTAACCAGCATGAACTGTGAGCAATACATTTGTTACAGTATTAATCTTAACATTAGTTAATAAAAATATAGCTGTTCATTGTTCTTGTTAATACAGTGCATTATTTGTTAACTAATATTAATGCAACTTTTGATTAATAAATGCTGTAGAAGTACAGCTCAGTTAATGTTAACTAATATTTACTAATGAAACCTTATTATAAAGCGTAACCAAATTATTTTCTAGAACTTCAAAATTAAGCTTACTTTTGGATTTCTGATCATGTTGGCAATGGTAGCATGGACACAGGATGTAAAGCCCCAAGTGCTCAAAAAGTGCCACCATCCTTCAGAGCTTAGCTCCAAAACACCAATCCTTAAGACCTTGATTAGCTGGCTCTGATATGTTTAATTGAGGTTAGAGCTAAACTCTGCTGGAAGGTGATTCTGTAGGAACTGGTTTGGATACCCCACCCACCCAACATTTCTTGTTTCCGAGTGAATGCTAAATTAACCAGTCAGTATACTGTTGTGACATACAGCATTTAGCTCAAATCAAGTAAACTTGAGGATGAAAATCTCAACTTTTTAAGAACCAAAAGAACATAATGGTGTAAAAAGACAAACTACATTATCCTAATCAATAAGGACTCAAATGAGTCTAAACAGCCAGTGCAGACCAGACATTCTTTAAAGAAGAGACAATGACAGTTTTGTGTCAGTCACTTAAACAGTTTTATTAGTTAGCATAGTTTCCAGCTCTCCACATTCCTTGGTCTACTGTGAATGGATGCCTCATATAACCTTAAAAAAAAAAATAAAAAAACTACATATACACACACCTTCAACAGTGGTTATGCTGTACCATTTCATTCAATACATAGTACACAGAACTGATTCACTTACCATCTGGGTGATAGCTGGAGAGCAATGCATCCTGGTTAGACTGAACCGCAGGAACCCAATATGTGTCCCTAAAAACAGGAAGCACAGATTCTCCACTTTGAGGGTTATACAACCAAGGGTTCATTACTGGAAGGTTTTTACCACTAATTTGCTCTGGTTGAAGTGGTATGGTTAAGGGCTCAAATGAATTGTGATTATTGGATGGCTGAAGTAATGACAACAGGCTGACCGAGTCTTTTGTGGGAGAGTCAGATATAGGGGGCTTAGCATTTGAATAAGTTGCTTGATACCCATAATTCATATTTCCTTTTTTGTCATGAGCTGGAGGCATTGTAGGGTTTGAAGAAATGTCATGGGGCATTTTTTCAAAAAAGGGAAAATTATTTGGAGCAACTAGCATTGGCTGCATGTGATGTCCCCATGGGGCAACATTCTGTCCCATCTCAGCTTGGTAAACTGCAAGTTTTGGGCTTTGGTTTGAATAGACACGAGGTTCATCAACTGGTCCATTAGAGGGCCCCAAAGGGTTTATAACAGGAGAAACATTTGCAAATTTCTGTGTAGAGGCAGTAGTTGACTCCAACTTCCTAAAAATGGAGGGACATATAGTAGGTCCTGTCAAAAGCTTTGAAGTATCAGGGGCATTGGTACCCTTAATGATGGGATTCTCTGCCAAATATTGCACTGCTGTACCATCTGAAGCTAGTCGTACAGTTAGACCTTGTGAAGAAAGTGGGCCATAATTATAACCCAATCCCTGAACAAGGGGAAATGGGGTTGAACCTGCAGATATAACAGGAGATGACAGCATTTGGCCTCTAATTTTAGTCAGAATAGAAATGTCAAGATTAGGCATTGGAAGAGGAGGACCAAAATGGTGATGGTTGTGCTGGTGGTAGGATATTGAAGGTGGGCCAGGGCAGAAAGTTGGACAATTTGGAGTTAGGCAAGCCTTTATGGGGGCAGGGGTATTAACTTCAGGAAATTCAGGGAGTGAAGGGGTAGGATCAGTGCTTGGGGCAAAATCAAAGTCTAAGCTCATTGGAGGACCTTTAACAACTGGTTTCTGTGTGGTTGAATTGGAAGCAACAGCCCCAGAGGCGGGAACTGTATTAATCTGGGGGACTTTTGTAGGAACAGGCGGCATTACCGAATAACGTGGTGGGAAGGGTTTGTACCATGGATAGTGGAAGTGCTGTGGTCCTGCCTTTCTTGTAGGGGCAGGTATAGGTGGTTCAGACTCTGGTTTTGGTGGAGCATGTGGTTTAGAGGGTCCTGTTTGGGTTTGGGAATAAGGCCAGTAGGGGTCTTGTGGAAAGACTGCTGAGGAGGGAGCAACAAATCCAGGTTTTCCAGGATATAAAGGATACACCAAATTTCTGGGTGGAAACATAGGTGCCCATTGCGCAGGAGGGACAATGGGCATGGTAGGCATCAACTTATCTTGAGGAATGCTTGTGGGTTTTAGTAGGGGAGCAGGAGGGGTTTTAGGAGCCTTGGTAGGAGGCAACAAAGGTTTTCTTGGAAATGGCAAAGCTGTACTTTGACTGAGGACAGGAGTGAGACCCAAGCTGGGCTTAGGGTACCAAGGGTACCAAGTATGAGGACGTTTTACATAAACAGGTGCTTGTGGTTTCTGAGTTATAGCAGTTGGGGGACTCACAATTTTGGGACTTTGAGGAACAACCATTGGTGGCACATTTGAAGAGTAACTAGGAGGAACTGGTTTAAAATTTGGCTGGCCAGGGATGTAATAAGGAAGGGGAGGAGTAAGCAACTTCTGAATTGCTGAACTTGTGGAGGGAGGGAGGGTTGATGAAACAAGAGCATGGGGCATAGAAGTAGGTGTAAAATTCTCAGGTGCTAGATCAGGCATGCTAATGGGAAGATTAAGTGACAATGCTGGGCAGGACAGATGAAACACGCTCTCCACTGCCATGCTGAGAGTGAACATCCCATCCTGTAAAAGGCAACAGATTAGTGTATTCAAGATGAGAAACTGGCTAAAATTAGTACAATGTGGAATATATCGCATACCTTTGGCTCAGTGCATGGCAAATACGGGGCATGGATGACAACACTTTCTGCATGTGAAACCAAACTGTATCCACATCTAGCTGACACTTTCAGTAGAGGCTGCCACTCATTCATTACTAAGCAGAATTAACCAAATTTAGACCTGTAAAGCTCACATCAAACAATGTAAACAAACAAGGACCTGCTTGTTACCTTTGATCTTCAGGTTCTCAGAGACTTCTCTATGCAGCCTCACAATCATGCCATTAGTGTAGCAGGAGACAGTTGGAGCCCTCTGTGCCGAGGTTTGTGAGGAACAAGACATTTTCACAGGCAATCCCCACCAAAGTAAGGGAAGAATAAAAGTGTTTCTCTAAAAAACAAAACAAAAAAAAAACAAAAAAAACCCAAGTTGTAAGGTCAGAAGGGATAATGCAAACATTCTATTTACATTGAAAAATAAATGCAAACCTCTTGTGATACATAACATCCATCATATGGTATAATGAAAACAAAGTCCCTCCATGTTCTCAGAAATCTATGGCCACAATCTGAAGGCAACCGTGACAATGGAAGTGGTGGAATGCTTCCTACAAAAGGAACAAATAAAAATACATCTTTGGGAAGCAAAATAAATAAATAAATAAATACTGTCAGTGGAGAAGCAAACCTCTATCAATAAGAAAGCCGGACCCAAAAGGAGCCTCTTGTCCATGAACTGTCAGTTTCATCAAATCTCCAACACAATCTACTTTGGGTTTCATTTCAAGTAGCCTTTCTACTGCTGGAGTATACAGGGTGTTCAGATCATAAACCTGTCCCCAAAGAGGTTGCAACGTCATCCAGCCTTTTGACAATAGGTACAAACAGGATACACAGAAAGACAAGTTCAACTTTAACACCATGCAATCAATAACTAAATGCCTTTGCAAGGAGGTACAATAATTAAAGATCAAACTGGATGACTAAAGTTCAAAGTCCTGGACTAACATTCTTGTTAAATATTTGCTAAACTTTAATTCTGTATTTTTAGTCATTTAAATAATTATAAATTCATTTAGTAAATCACGGGTGCATTGTTTACCTGAATCTTCTGATTGGTACTCGTTCTCATCGGGTCGACTTTGAGAACCAAGATCCGAAGAAAAACTGTCACTACCATCACCATGAGAATTCGAAGCTTGGTCTTGCCAAATGAGAAGGCGCCCAACCCGTTCTCCAGATTTCGGCCTCTTGTTCCCTCGATCAAATGACTGCCTTGATCGTGCATTCTTGTTAGAAGGGCCCACTGAAATATGCTTTTTTCCCTCGTTAAATACCACAAAACCACTAACTTTAATAAAGATAAGCCAAATAAGAAGAAAACACTTAAGGGTCTGTTTCTCTTTAAACGCCATTCGACAAGACAGTTTTGCATACGCACCACACCACGTCACAGTAGTGTGTCGCAAAAGCCCGGCTTATTTCAAGCACCTGAAATATATAAGATCTTATGTCTACAATTAGCACGTCTATCAAATCAGAGACACCTGTTAGGTAGCCTAAACGAAGGGACGTGTGGATGAGTATGCGGACTTTAGGGTACGTTCACGCGTCAACGATGTAGCCTACTAAAAACGTAGGGTAGACCAGGTACAGTTGGTTATAGGGTACAGTTGAAACACCTTAAATAACTTGCGTTCGCAACAAGTCTGATCTGTGAAATTTTCTTAGCACATGCATATTAGCGCCCTCTTCAATCGTGTGAAATTTGAAGTACATGCCAGTCAACAGTCCAGTTCAAAGATATCGGCGAAAGTTTTTTTCTAAGGTAATTTTTTCACTTCACCACGTCGCTTCCACATTGAATAGCTTCTCATCCTTACATGACTGTTAAAGTTAACTTACATTTTCGTAAACCTTATTTTGTGCTCTAAACACTGACATATTGCATGACTTTGTGTCATACAAGGTCATCGTAAAATCTAGAGAAATGTTCGAGGTGGTCTACAGTTGAGACACAGTGTATCAAATGTACCCGCACCATAGAATCCTATTGCGGCCCATGCAGTTTAGTTGCACGATGCAAGTTCTATTAAGATCTATTAATCTATTAAAATTAATAGATTTCATCTGTTTTATTATTGCTGTTTGCAATTGTTCAATGTTTTTTTACTGTTACTCAACTTTTCAACTGTTAATATTAAATTTATGGCCTAAAATTAAATATTGTATCACTGTTTGCCATTACTGCACAATGTTTTACAAATGGACTACTTTTAACTAAACAAAATAATAAAATAAAATACTAAATGGAAATAAAAACTGTTAAATTCTCATTTTTTAAAGGTATTTTACATTTGCAGTGAATTGGTTAGGCAGCTTTACAGCATTCCGGATGGGTGTCTCAACTGTACTAGGGTACTGTTTCAACTGTACCTGACTGTTTTCGACATGGGTACAGTTGGAACAAAAAAGCTTCTTGTGTTTATGAGCTAATTGTGAAAAATATGACCTACTTATGGATGTTAATTATTAATAATATTTTAGTAGACAAGTAAAAGAAATGTCATATGAAAAATCACTTCGTTTCACTTCTTTTCAGTCCCATAATTTTGGTGTGGTAACGGTGAAAGCAAAAAGTGTACCAACTGTACCTGGTCTACCCTAAACGTTTTTCCTTTGCGTTTTTCGCGTACAGAAGACAATCCTCGTTCACACGGTCACGGATCCGCGAAAACGACCAAAAACACTGTATTATCCATGCCAGGCCAGTAGTTAGCAAGGTCACTTTGCTTTTATAGGCCTACATCGTTGTCGTGTAAACGTAGCCTACCCTTAGTCTAACCCAGAGCCATATAGAGATATAGATCATAGATCTCTCTATGGCTCTGGTCTAACCTAATTAATCATGTGCCAGAGCCAGGATTTTTTCATAAGGGTAGCCAGGCAGGGCCAGCAACCAGTCTGGGGTGGCACAGAACATAAAACATAAAAATGACTCTGACTTCACTATAAAGTACTGAACTGTGCCTACAACACAACTGAATACAGTTAATTTGTACTTAATTGTAATTGAGATAGTGAGTTAGATCATGGAATGCTGAGTGAATTTGACCTTTTTCCTTTTTTTTTTTTTTGCATTCCTCAATTGCAGGCATATTAAAAGTGGCTCACACTATAGCTAAATTTCAACCTGTTCAGTCAGTTCTGGGTTCTCAAAACCCCCAAATAGCTTGTTCTCCATTGTTGCATCTCCATGGATGAGACATGCAGATAACTACATACTGTAGTTCAAAGATTATTCAACCTTCATTTAATTTTATGTACAGTAGTCAACATTTGAAGTGGATCAAAAAAGTTCATCAATGTTGTCCTAAGTACTAAAAAAGTCCTAAGAAGAAGGTTTTAGGACAACTTTGATGAAAGGTTTTGATCCACTTCAAATGTTGACTACTATATAATCAATGAACTTCAACAATTCTGAGTTTGTCTGTTTCAAAAACTAACCAAAAAAGTAAACACTAAATGTTTAACTTTCTGTATTGTCAAAATAAATATTTGCAACAGTTCTATCATACCTAAATTAAACTCCGTAGAAAGAAAAAAAAGTGTTCTCTTTTGACAGCACATAAATGCCAGAATGTAAAATTAATTATTTTATGCATTTAAATGTGATCATTTTTGTTTGTAGTTTATAAATTAACGCAAGCATCTTCTAATATAAATGCACAGTTCTCACATTTATTTATGCATTAAAAAATTACATATCAGCTTATATTGTGATCTCACATATCAGAATATTTGAGTCCAGAGACATGTGACGTATATATCTCAAATAGGCCTACATACATGCATGCACAGTTTTAATCGCCTTTTTGGTTATTTCATGACTTAATAGACGACAGAACTACGACGTTCCATGATCGTAGTTTTTTTTGCGCTTTATTTATAGTGAGTAGGTAATATGCAGCGCGCCGTATTTGCGCGATTGAAAAGTGAAGTTGAGAAACATTTACGTAAGCTATATATAATGTTCGCCATTCACCGTTGTTCTGCTGAAGCTCATTCGGCACCTGTATCGTTTCCGCGCGCGTTTGACTTGCGCCTGGCACTTGAGGCGAAGTTGCAGTGCGCGTCTGAAAAGTCTCCCGTTTTTTTGTAGTCTTAAAGTGACGGTTCTGCGTTTAAATAAACGCAATTCTTGTCAACAAAAAAAGCAGACAGAAACAGCAGTTTTGAGCGGGGTGGCCGCCCCAGTTCCTCTCATTTATTTCTGCTTTTTTCAAATGGTTATATTTTTAAGTTTGAAATGTGGGGTAGAGATCTTGTAAACATGCTTGCATTGGAGAGATTGAGATACATTAACAATGATAAATCTGAGGTATTTGATCAAATTTGGGGACAAATTTTAGAACATATTATGATAATTGATGTAGTGCACTCATAGCCAATGGCCCCTGTTAATGCCAAAGTTATTAGTAATGGAGTGTAATCTCTCTGTATTTATTGATATGTATTTAATGTTGTGCCTAAAGTTTTATTAGACAGCTGACAAGTCAGGATAATGCACTTTATCTCTTTTTTTTTTTTGTATTATACACAATCATTGTTACCAGTCATTCTTATGAGTCATAAGGGTAGTAGACATTTTATTTTAATATAGGATTAAGTGACTGTACATTTACGAATTTGTATCCTGCTTAAGAATTACCTGTCCAGTCAAATGATAATTTGGCTTTGTATGCATTTGTCCCTCAAATGTTGTTTTGTCATAGTTCTTTTTTATTATTATAATTATCTATTCTTTTTTCCTCATGTTGTCTTTGTTCTGTGAAAAAGCAAAAACACTAAAACAAATGTGTAAAAACATTTTTTTTTTCTTATATAGCTCATTTCTTAAGAAATGCTCATGATTTCTTGTCCGAATTATTCAGTGTCAATTCCATTACCGTCAAACTCCATTACCAAGGAACAGTAACAGTGTTGACAGTATGTAACAGAACTGACAGTCCTACACAGAGAAACACATATTCTCTCTTCCCCTCTCTCACATACACATACATGACAGTCAATTCTGGTACACACATTCTGGTAACAATGTTTGATGGTAACGGACATCAAGAAATCATGATTTTCAGCTATATACGATTTATGTATATATTGCCTGTAACATCTTGTGATCCTTGACAATGAGTAACAAGTTATTAAAATAATAAAAAATATAACCATTTGAAAAAAGCAGGGGAAAAAATGACACGTCAACTTATCTTTGGACACCGCGATGTACCTACAATTATAGAATCACCCGTGGCTCATACACACATTTTTAGATAAAAATTGCAATCTACTACTTGTACACTGCTAGTCCTAGATGGCATGTCCAAATTATATGTTCCAAAATGTTGCAATTCATCATATCAGATGAGCTAATTCTGGCAATAAAATTAAACCAAGTCATTTGAAGTTGCGTACAAGACCTTGTTAGTGATTACAGCGACCTCTTCAGGCTCATCCATGTCAAACAATATTTTTCCTTTCAGTGCTCACTTCAGTATCAATTTAGTTCACATTGAATAGAAATTGCCTTAGCAAAAATGTTGAGCAAATCCCTTTTCTGATACATACCATGCAGTGTCTATGGTTGACTTAATTTTTCTACATATTTATAAAAAGACGCTTGAAGACAAACAAGTGAACAAAATCAAATTTCTGGTTGGAATAGGTTTATTTGATCTGTCTGTAAACAAGGTGGTTAAATCATGGCATTTGTTTTTTTTTCTTTCCTTTCACGCAAATTGAGTTGAATATCAGCTGGTCAGACGTAAGAAGGGAGATAACTGGACATAATTTGATGCTTCTTTTTTGTTTTTTTAATCTGTACATTTTCCACAAGCCCTGGAGTTTGAATTTATGCCAAATATCCCAAAGGTGCCACTGAAGAATTGACTCCTCACAAGGCAGCAGTTAAAATCCATCTCACAGTAGCAACAGATCAGATCTACATTATGGCACAGGATACACAGCTTTATTTAACAAGTTTCCACAATACAACTGACTTCGACTAGTGGTCTTTTTCCAACTAATACCACCATATCCCAGAAAAAGTTAGTGTACACAGTTTACTTCAGTATATATTTTTTTTGTCTATTTAATGAAGCATTTGTACCGTGCTATGACAGTTTGATACATCGCAATTAAGTAGTTTACAAGGCAATGACTTCCAAATGGTTTCATTCTTGAAAATAACAGATTAAAAGTCAAAAACGTTTAAGAATTTTGAAGTGACATGTTAACAATACGACTGCCATTTCATCTATTCAAGACATTCATGAGGGAAATTCTCAGGTAGTTATCATACACTTGGTTT